>NC_047093.1:126448586-126819767 GCF_902459505.1 Geotrypetes seraphini | reverse complement strand
CCAAGTCCCCCTCTTCCGTTATGAACATAAGTTCTTTACCCCTTAAACTGTACCGTTCCCTCTGGTTTTTGCAGTCCAAATGCATGACCTTGCATTTCTTAGCATTAAATTTTAGCTGCCAAATTTCAGACCATTCTCCAAAGTTTCGCCAGGTCTTCATGTTATTCACACCATCCAGTGTGCCTACTCTATTGCACATTTTGGTATCATGCGCAAAAAGGCAAATCTTACCCGACAACCCTTCAGCAATATCATTTATAAAAATGTTAAAAAGAACAGGCCCTCGAGGCACAACACTGGTAACATCCCATTCCTAAGAGCGATCTCCATTGATCACTACCCTCTGTCGCCTTCCACTCAACCAGATCCTGACCCAGTCCGTCACTTTGGGACCCATCCCAAGGGCACTCAGTTTATTAGACATCTATGTGGAGCACTGTCAAAGGCTTTGCTAAAATCTAGATTTACTCTAGTATCGGAGAAAGATGTGGCTCAGAGAGACCTCTGGGATTCACCTACTGCACTCCCTCGCCTCCATGCAGGATCCCTATATGTAAAATCTCCCAGACAGATGCTTCTCTAAGCTGCTTTTAAAAAAACAACACACAATCTTCCGTCATAGGAGTTGGTGGTTGCATATCGCTGAACTGGGCTTCCTCAGGCTCTCCTTGATTTCTTTATTCCTTGTCTTGGCACTGCATACGCCGGGTAACTTTAAAAATGATCAAACTTCAGAAAAGTAGTAAACACTTATTTTCCCATGAAATGGACTGCAATTAGACTCTGACTTCTAAATTGTTACCTGGATGAGTCAAAAATGCTGTTACCAGGAAATTAACATCATTCTGTGTAAGAGTATCTGTCTGTGCTATACAGTTATTTAATTATACTATGTATGCTGATCTGTAACCCATTCTGGGCTCTTTTGGGAGGATGGGCTAAGCAACCAAATAAATATATAAATAAAAACAAAATGCATATAAAGAAATTTTGTGCTGAATTTCAAATCTTAGATTTATAGGTGCTATTCTGGATAGCGCCACACAAGGGCGCCAATTACCTTAGAAAGAACTATATTTAACCTTTTCCTATCGTAATAAATTTTACGTTACGCTGGTTCCTTTTTTTTTTTCCCTTGAAAATTTATTGAAAGTTTTACAAAATGCAAAAGGGAAAGTGGTACACCAAAAAAATACAATAGTCAATAATGTACATAATGTTGGTGTCATAGGAAAGTACATCAATGTAGGTGAGGGAGGGGTATAAAATATAATACTCAATAATTGGGTCTCCTCATGAGAATTGAAAAAACATTACACTTAAGTATAATCGGAGCCCTAATTTTAACTTTTTAAAATACTTTTAAACTTCTTATCTATGTGAAATAAATTATAACAGGTCATAGGCAAAAAAAAAAAGTGCAAAGCCCACCTTTATCCCAAGCGAAAATCAAAGTTAAAAGTATTTCCCAGCCTACATAAGCAATTCATAAAAGACCTCTGATTTTAAGGTGGCACCAACATGGCCAAACTTTGGCCAGTCTGCCAATATTTAAGGTGCACTGTCATCTTCAGTTTCAATAACTGGCCTTCCAAAATGCAACATTCACATTAGATTTCTGGAAATTGAAATATAATGATTTTGTCTGGAAGCAGACAATATCCAAATAGTGTCAATTTTTCCTGTGTTCACTGTTCAGAGGTCATATCTGGATTAGAGAGTTGCGCAGGGACAGAAATCCCACCCAACCCGCCCGTCCCCGCCAGGATCCTCTCCGTCCCCACCCGTCCCTGTCAGGATCCTCTCCGTCCCCACCCATCTCCACAAGGAATTACCTCCATCCCCGCCCGTCCCCATAAAAAGCAGCAATTACTTCTGAAAGGATCATTAATTCCACAGTTTCTTTTGTGTTTGCGCTGCTGTTTTCCTTGTGGAATCTCTTTGGTGGAACCCTTTTTTTGTTTTCTGTTCAGGTAATTAACTTATAAACCCCCTCTTTTACTAAGTCTGACGTGTCCATTATATTATATGGACGAACCCTGCTTCCAAAGCCTTCCATCCCTGTGGGAGTCCCGTTGGCTAGAGGGGGGTCCCCGTGGGCCAGAGGGAGGTCCCCGTGGGAGTCCCGTGGGTTAGGGGGGGGATTCCTACAGGACCCCCGCAATCCACGTTCCCGTGCAGACCTCTAGCTGTCACCTTTTCAACCTGTTTGGCCACCTTAACCTTATCACATACAATCACACCCAAGTCCCCCTCTTCTGTCATGAACATAAGTTCTTCACCTCCTAAACTGTACCGTTCCCTCTGGAGAGAGCGAGAACTAGAAGGCCTTGAGCATGCGCAGCTGCTCAAGGCCCAGCCCAAGCAAGAGGGAAAATCTTCAGGAACCAGCATGTCCTGTGCGTTTGTGCTGGTGCCAGATCAGGGTAAGAGATTGTGTTTGGGTGGGTGGGTAGGTGAATGGGGGATGCCGGATTGTGGCAAGGGGGGATGCTGGATCGTGTATGTGTGTGTGTGGGGGGGAATGTCAGATCACAGGCGAGGGTGGAGTAGCACCGGTGGCCTCAGGGGTGAGTGGCAAGGTGGAGCAGCACCAATGGCCCCGGGGGGGGGGAGGGAGGGACGAATCAAGTGAGTTTCCCTTACTTCCTATGGGGAAACTCGCTTTGATATACAAGTAAATTGGTTTACGAGCATGCTTCTGGAACGAATTCTGCTCGTAAACCAAGGTTCCACTGTATACTAATTTTAAGTGTTAAGAACCTGAGTTCAGTTTAATTAAAAAACACAAGACACTTCAAATGTAAAAGTTGATGTATTTGAGTATTTTTTATTAACTACCAAATGTTACCACTGTACTTGACAATGTAAATGATAGTACACACTATTTTTATAAATAGCTCAGCTTGTAACAAAATTGCTAGTCATAAAGCACCACCTACCTACATCGTCAAAATATTTAGAGCCAAAACTATCTTCAAATACTGAAAATCACAACCATGTTATAATATTCAGAAATGCCACTTAAAGAACACCAAACTAGAATACTGCAGCAGAGGCAAACGTTTACAACCTCATGTATTGCAAATAAAAATGTGCTAATCTGACTTCTATGAACTCAAGATTGTCTTGTTACATCAATAGCCATTTATATCTGCTGCTTCAGATAAAATTCTCAGCTGAGCATATAAAAAGTTATAAAAAGACATTCATAAAAGATTAAAATGTTGGTAGGCATGCCAACTCTGAATGAAAAAAATTAGCCATCTTGGTTTAAATAAGGCTTTTTGCTGCAAGTTATTCCAGTTACTGAGAAAGGACATAATAATGAGTGAGTATTAAACCTGTCCTTGGTTTTCAAGTTAACCCTAATGAATATGCAATGAGGCAGATTTGCATATAATAGAGGTAACAGATATGCTGATCTGCCTCATGTATATTCATTAGTGATATCTTAAAAACCTGACTGGCTGGGGATCCCCCAGGACAGGTTTAAGAACCACTAACTACTTCAAAACTCTACCCTTCACTATTCTTCCAAGAAAAATATTCTTTGTGCAAATCAGCAAACACACACTTGGGGAAGATCTTGAAATGTTATGCCAATTATTTGCAATTTATTCCCTAAATTATCTATTTTCAAAATCCAAAGTAACAAAAGAGTCTAATTCGCAACTTCATAGCTTAGCATTCTTTCAAATCACAAACAAACTAAACAAACATATGTATAGCACAATATTATGCAATATGCAAAAGCTTTGTGTTGCTGTGGGCAGCAACTAGTTCCCTCATAACCTTTATTCAGCAATGTACTTTTAAGACAATTACATCATTAAGCCTGTTAGTTTTAAAAGGACCACATTTAAGATTTGAAACTTTTGGTAAAAGGGCTCCACTCATTGGATTTAGAGTTGTAGATTTCAATTGTATTAAGAAAATCATTTCCATCAAAGCCGCCTACTGCATACACTATGCCTCCCACAGATATGACACCAGCATTGCTTCTTGGAGTGGTCATTTCCCCTATCATCTTCCATTCATTCTTCGCTGGATCATAGGCCTCCACACAACTGAGAGCATGAGATCCATCAAAGCCGCCAACAACAAAGAGTTTACCTATTAAAAACAAACAAACAGTCAATAGGACTCTTGAGCCATCTGCAGAAAGATATATGCAAATGTCTTTACACTTAGGTGTTCGACAAAACAATTGTCAAGAAATCTTAAAACTTCAACTTTACAATTAACTTATTGCTCTATATTTTTATTCTATTCTATATAAAATGTATAGCCTGCTCTAATCTCCAATTAGATTCTAGGCAGGTAACAATACTTAAAAAAGATATATCAAAGTTCTCAGCAAATATACAAGTCAATTAAAATAGTTTATAAAATGTTTTGAAAGATATATTTGAAGAAACTTTCCTTAATTAAATTTGAAGATCAGTCCAAAGTAGTTCCTACATATTCAAAAGATTTTTTCATAGAAGACTTCAAACAAATATATTTACATGCTGAATAACTGAGCTTCAAAGAATGCTGGAAACTAGAAGCAATCCTCCTTACTTGAAAGGATTAATATCTTAAACATTATATAACCACTTTAAAATTTATTCTCTTCTCAACCATCAACCAATGCAACTGATTTAAAAATGGAGTCACCTGATCATATTTCAACTTCATTGTAATGCCACAGAACAACGAATTACAATAATCTAACTGGGGTAAAATAATTGCCCTAATTATTGTTTGAAAAGTATTTTTTTTTTTTTTTCAAATAAATTTTTTATTCTTTTTTTAAAGTTCTTACATCAAGTGAAATACATGTATTACATTCATTTATATAAAACACTTGAAATTATTAATAAATGTTCTTACATTGTAAATTAAAACACACACACCCTTATTATAGTTTTATAACTGAATATTATTACAATAATTTCCCCTCCCTATCCTTTTATATGTTCTATATATGTGCTATGATATCTGATCATTAGAAAAATTTGTCAATGGTCCCCATATTTTATTAAATTTTTTAATATAACCTTGTTGTAATGCCATTACTTTTTCCATTTTATATATATGAGAAAGGACAGAACAATTATGTGCAATTTGCTTACATTGCACATAATTGACAATCAAAAAAGGGAACCCCCCTCCCACTTAGTTCATTAACTTGGTTCTCAAAAGTCAAACCACAATCCAGTATAATACCCCAATCCCTAGATTTCTCAACTATAAGTATCTCACAAGTAGACAAAGCACAGTTACTTACCGTAACAGGTGTTATCCAGGGACAGCAGGCAGATATTCTTGACTGATGGGTGACGGCACCGACGGAGCCCCGGTACGGACAATTTTAGAGTGATTGCACTCTAAGAACTTTTTAGAAAGTTCTAGCTCGGCCGCACCGCGCACGCGCGAGTGCCTTCCCGCCCGACAGAGGCGCGCGGTCCCTCAGTTAGTATAAGCCAGCTAAGAAGCCAACCCGGGGAGGTGGGTGGGACGCAAGAATATCTGCCTGCTGTCCCTGGATAACACCTGTTACGGTAAGTAACTGTGCTTTATCCCAGGACAAGCAGGCAGCTATTCTTGACTGATGGGTGACCTCTAAGCTAACAAAAAGAGGGATGGAGGGAAGGTTGGCCATTAAGAAAATAAATTTTGTAATACAGATTGGCCGAAGTGACCATCCCTTCTGGAGAATGCATCCAGACAATAATGAGATGTAAAAGTGTGAACTGAGGACCAAGTAGCAGCTTTGCAGATTTCCTCAATAGGAGTGGAACGGAGGAAAGCTACAGATGCTGCCATTGCTCTGACTCGATGGGCCGTGACAGAACCTTCCAGTGTCAGTCCGGTCTGAGCATAACAGAAAGAAATGCACGCTGCTAGCCAATTAGACAACGTGCGTTTAGAAACAGGACGTCCCAATTTGTTCGGATCAAAGGACAGAAAAAGTTGGGGAACTGATCTGTGGGGTTTCGTACGCTGCAGATAGTAAGCAAGAGCCCTTTTACAATCCAAAGTATGCAGAGCTTGTTCCCCAGAATGAGAATGAGGTTTCGGAAAAAAAACCGGTAGGACAATGGATTGGTTGAGATGAAATTCCGAGACAACCTTGGGGAGAAACTTTGGATGTGTACGCAGAACCACCTTGTCATGATGAAAGACCGTAAAAGGTGGATCTGCAACCAGTGCATGAAGCTCACTGACTCTCCTGGCAGAGGTAAGAGCAATAAGGAAAAGTACCTTCCAAGTGAGAAATTTGAAAGGAGAAGTAGCTAAAGGTTCAAATGGAGGCTTCATTAAAGCTGAAAGAACCACATTGAGATCCCAGATAACCGGAGGGGCTTTAAGAGGTGGTTTCACATTGAAAAGCCCACGCATGAACCTGGATACCAGGGGATGAGCTGAAAGAAGTTTTCCATGGACTGGCTCATGAAAAGCTGCAATGGCACTGAGGTGGACCCTGATGGAAGAGGACTTCAGGCCAGAATCAGACAAAGAAAGAAGATAATCCAACAACGTCTCCACCGCTAGGGAAGTGGGATCAAGATGATGAAGAAGACACCAGGAAGAAAACCTTGTCCACTTTTGATGGTAACATTGTAGAGTGGCTGGTTTCCTGGAGGCATCCAGAATGGAACGAACGGGCTGAGATAAAAGAGTATCAGTCGAGTTCAGCCCGAGAGATACCAAGCCATCAGGTGTAGAGACTGGAGGTTGGGATGCAGAAGGGTTCCCTGCTGTTGCGTAAGCAGCGAAGGAAACAGAGGAAGAAGAAAAGGTTCCCTGGAACTGAGTTGAAGTAGAAGGGAGAACCAATGTTGCCTGGGCCACCTCGGAGCAATCAGAATCATGGTGGCTCGTTCCCTCTTGAGCTTGAACAAGGTTCTCAACATGAGAGGCAGAGGAGGGAAGGCGTACAGGAACAGATTCGACCAGTCGAGGAGAAAAGCATCTGCGGTTAGACGGTGTGGAGAGTAAAGTCTGGAGCAGAATAGGGGCAGCTGATGATTGTGAGGAGCTGCAAAGAGGTCTATCTGAGGAGTGCCCCATTGAGTGAAGATAGAGTGCAGAGTTACGGGATCGAGTGTCCACTCGTGAGGTTGGAGAATTCTGCTTAGTTTGTCTGCTAAGGAATTCTGTTTCCCTTGAATGTATATAGCTTTCAGGAAGAGATGATGATCTATGGCCCAAGTCCAGATCTTCTGGGCTTCCTGGCATAAAAGGCGAGAGCCTGTCCCACCCTGTTTGTTGATGTAGTACATCGCAACCTGATTGTCTGTGCACAACAGAAGGACCTGAGGAAAGAGAAGGTGTTGGAAGGCCTTGAGGGCGTAAAACATCGCTCTGAGTTCCAGGAAATTGATTTGATGTTTCCTCTCCTGGGCTGACCAAAGACCTTGCGTCTGGAACTCGTTCAAGTGAGCTCCCCATGCATACAGGGAGGCGTCGGTGGTGATGACTAGTTGATGAGGAGGCTGATGGAACAGAAGACCTCTGGATAGATTTGAGGATACCAACCACCATTGCAGAGACTGACGAAGAGATGATGTCACAGATATGTGTCGTGAGCAAGGGTCCGACACTTGGGACCACTGAGTCGCAAGGGTCCATTGAGGAGTGCGCAGGTGAAGACGGGCATGAGGTGTGACATGAACTGTGGATGCCATGTGTCCCAAGAGCACCATCATTTGCCTTGCTGAGATGGACGGCAGAGGAAGTACCTGATGACATAGAGACTGAAGGGTCTGAAGACGACTGGATGGCAGGAAAGCTCTCATGAGGAGTGTATCCAGGATCGCTCCAATGAATTGAAGTCTCTGAGTGGGAATGATATGGGATTTGGGTAGATTGATCTCGAATCCCAGAAGTTGTAGAAACTGGATGGTTTGGTTGGTGGCCAGAAGGACCGCTTGGGCAGAAGTGTCTTTGATCAACCAATCGTCCAGGTAAGGAAATACATGTAGGTGGTGAGAGCGTAGAAAAGCCGCCACCACAATGAGACATTTGGTGAATACCCTTGGAGATGAGGCAAGACCGAAGGGCAGCACCTTGTACTGGTAATGACAATGATTGATCATGAATCGGAGATATGGTCTTGAGGTTACATTGATCGGTATGTGAGTGTAAGCCTCTTTGAGATCGAGGGAGCATAGCCAGTCGTTTTGATTTAGAAGGGGATAAAGGATGGCTAAAGAAAGCATCTTGAATTTTTCTTTTACCAGATGAATGTTGAGATCGCGAAGATCCAGGATGGGTCTGAGATCTCCTGTCTTTTTGGGAACTAGAAAGTAGCGGGAGTAGAATCCCTGCCCCTTTTGATCTAGAGGAACTTCCTCTATAGCGTTCAGAAGGAGGAGGGATTGGACCTCCTGAATAAGGAGGGCTGATTGAGGACTGTTCAAAGCAGACTCTTTTGGCAGGCTTTGAGGTGGGAGAGTCTGAAAGTTGAGAGAGTAGCCGTGGCGGATGATGTTGAGGACCCATTGGTCCGAAGTGATTACTTCCCACCGGCTGAGGAACAGAGAAAGTCGACCTCCTATTGGTTGAGGCAGGAGAGCAGGAATAGGGATACTGGCTATACTGCGGAGAATGAAGTCAAAAGGGCTGTGACTTTTGCTGAGGAGGTTGTTTTACAGCTTGTTGCTGTTGCTGTTGTCTGGGAGGCTGACGTTGCTGTTGTCTCTGACGCCTAGGTTGTTGAGCAGTGGTAGGCAATGGACGGGCTGTGAAACGGCGTTGATAGGCCGATTGCTGCCTGTATGGTCTTGGCGGAGGAGGCTTCTTTTTATTTTTGAGCAGGGTATCCCAGCGCGTCTCATGAGCAGAGAGCTTTTGTGTGGTTGAGTCCATGGAATCCCCAAAGAGCTCATCCCCTAGACATGGGGCATTGGCTAACCGATCTTGATGGTTAACATCAAGCTCGGATACCCGAAGCCAGGCCAAACGACGCATAGCTACTGACATTGCTGTCGCTCTGGATGTAAGTTCAAAAGTGTCATATATGGATCTCACCATAAACTTACGCAATTGGAGAAGAGACGACAAGCATGTGTGAAAAGCGGAATGCTTTCGTGAAGGAAGATATTTCTCGAAAGAAGCCATGGTGGTAAGGAGATGCTTTAAATAAAAAGAAAAATGAAAAGCATAATTACTAGCCCTATTAGCTAACATAGCATTTTGGTAGAGCCTCTTACCAAATTTATCCATGGCCCTTCCTTCTCTGCCAGGAGGGACAGATGCATATACACTGGCTCCTGAAGTCTTTTTAAGGGTGGATTCGACAAATAAGGATTCATGTGGTAGTTGAGGTTTGTCAAACCCAGGAATGGGAATTACCTTATATAGAGAATCCAGTTTACGTGGGGCCCCTGGGACAGTTAAAGGAGTCTCTAAATTCTTATAGAAAGTTTCCCTTAGGATGTCATGAAGGGGAAGTTTCAAAAATTCCTTTGGAGGCTGATCAAAATCAAGGGCATCCAAAAAAGCTTTAGACTTTTTGGATTCAGCCTCCAAAGGAATGGACAAGGACTCACACATCTCTTTCAAAAAACTAGAGAAAGAGGAAGTGGCCTGTTTGGAGGATGGGTCAGGGACAGCCGAATCCTCCTCCTCTGAGGAACATTCTCCTTCAGAAAGAAAGGGTTCCTCTGAGTCTCCCCACAGATCAGGGTCCCTTACATGGGAAGAATGGTCCCGAGACTCAGGTGTCGACGTTTGCATGTGTCGGGTTTTGCGTATCGACTTACCCGACCTCATCGATACCGTGTCCGGAGAAGTTATCGGACGCACCGGTGCCGAAGTCTGCACCGATTGATGGTGAGCTCTCGGCTCCGGTGCAAGGACTGGCATCGATACCGATGAGGTTAGGTGAAGCGGTACCGAAACAGTGGAAGCGGTTAAAACGGGTTCCACAATCGGTACCGATACAGGTTGTTCAACAACCGGTACCGATGGCTCGGTGCGAACTGGCACCGGAAGGTTCGGTGTCATGATGGCAGGAAGGAGTCGTTCTAATTGTTCCTTCAGCTGCACCTGAAGGATGGCCGTAATGCGGTCATCGAGGGATGGCACCGGTACCGCTTTTTTCTTCTGCGGTACCTGCGGTGCCGCTCGACGCCCCGGAGATGAGGAGCCCGATGTCGAGGGACTCACCTCTATAGGGGCGGAGCGCTTCCGCTGGCGTCGAACCGGCGGCAGGATTGGGCTCACTGCACTTGAGGCCGGAAGACGTTCCAGCGGGGAAGGCTTCTTAGCCGGCTTACCTGACTGTTGGGATGCCGGTGTGGAATCACGCGGCGTCGAAGACGAGGGTGCCGACTGAATCGGTGCCGAAGCCGGAGTCGAAGGAACGGGGTCGGACATCTCGGCACCGAACAACAATCGCTGTTGAATTAAGCGATTTTTTAAAGTTCGTTTTTTCAAAGTAGCACAGCGGGTGCAAGAGGAGGCCTGATGCTCAGGACCCAAACACTGTAAACACCAGTTGTGTGGGTCCGTGAGAGATATAGGCCTAGCACACCGCTGGCACTTTTTAAAACCCGGTTGAGGGGGCATGAAAGGAAAAACGGCTTCCGCCAAATCGAAGGCCGAGGCTTCGATGGTGGCAGAAGGCCCCGCCGGGGAAAACCGAATTGAAGAAAAAATTGAAAGAATTTTTTTTTTTTTTTTTTTTAAACAAAATAAAAGAAAGAAAAAAGGCAAATTAGCCAAACGTTTACGCGAGCGGGAAGGCAAGTATGAAAAAATTTTCAACAGCCGTTGAAAACGCGTCTTCTTAGCTCCGCGGAAACTAAGAAACTGAGGGACCGCGCGCCTCTGTCGGGCGGGAAGGCACTCGCGCGTGCGCGGTGCGGCCGAGCTAGAACTTTCTAAAAAGTTCTTAGAGTGCAATCACTCTAAAATTGTCCGTACCGGGGCTCCGTCGGTGCCGTCACCCATCAGTCAAGAATAGCTGCCTGCTTGTCCTGGGATAATACTATTTTCTTTAATCATTACATTTTCTCTCCCTACATTTTATGTAGCTAGTCCTTGGTGGATTTAATGGTATGTTTTGGGTCATTGTCGTGTTGCAGGGTCCAGTTCCGCTTCAGCTTTAATTTTCTTACAGATAGTCTCACATATTCTTCAAGCACCCTCTGATACACGGTAGAATTGATGGTGGATTCTATGATGGTGAGCTGGCCAGGTCCTGCTGCAGCAAAGCATCCCCAAATCATGACACTTCCACCTCCATGCTTCACAGGTGGTACGAGGTTCTTTTCTTGGAATGCTGTATTTGGTGTACGCCAAACATGTCCTCTTTTCTGGTGTCCAAATAATTCAAGTTTAGACTCCTGTCCATAGAACACTATTCCAGAAGTCCTGGTGTTTGTCTATGTTCTCTCTGGAAACAGTATAACATACTCCGAACAGGAGTGGAAAAAACAACAAATACTTATAAACTACTGTTGGAACATGTGTAGAACTTAATCCTGGTATAGAAAACATCCTCACAGCTCACCAACTAAGCCATAGCCGCTGTTCTTACTTCTCCCCGGCCCTAGAAAAATTCTAGAACCCGCAGGAAAAACAAAATCTGCACATGAACAAAACAAAAACCCGCAATCACCACACAAAGACAGATGGGGGGGGGACTATACAGTCTACAAGCTAACAGAAAGAAAATTAGCAGGTTAAGAACCTAATTTCTCCTTCTGTATCGCTTGGTAGATTGGTATAGTCCTTACAAATGGGACATACCAAAGCAGAACCCATTAAAGGTGGGCCCCCGAAGGGCCGACACCAGAACATGTTCACCGAATATCGCGTCCCAACACATTTGAACATCCACCCGGAAGTGTCTTACAAAGGAATGCAGAGAAGACCAAACTGCAGCCCTGTAAATATCCAGATTCAGCCCAAGAAGCTGCCTGAACCCTAGTGGAATGAGCCTTAAGAAATTCTGGAACAGGCTTCTTCAGAAGATAAGCGGAAGCAATAGTCTCCTTGATCCAGCGTGCAATAGTAGTCTTAGAAGCGCAATCCCCCTTATGAGGACCTGCGAGAAGGACAAAGAGATGATCTGATTTCCTGATCTCCTGGGTCCTCTGCACATAAGAGCGAAGGACCTTATCGACATCCAACTTGTGCAGCTGTCTCTGCTTGGAAGAGCCCTCCTGACTACCCAACACCGGGATGACCACTGCCTGATTGACATGAAAAGGAGAAACTACCTTTGGTTGAAAAGAAGGAACAAGACTCAAGACAACCCACTTCCTAGAAAAACTCCAAGAAGGGAGCCCTACAAGAGAAAAGCCTGCAGCTCAGAAACACGTCTAGCTGAAGTAATGGCCACCAAGAAGACCGCTTTAAGAGTAAGGTCTTTCAAAGAACAGTCGCCCAACGGTTTAAAAGGAGGGTGCACCAGAACAGACAGAACCAGATTCAGATCCCAAGAAGGAACAGAGGGTCATACAGGAGGCTTGAGCAATTTGGCCACCCGCAAGAAGCGAATCACATCAGGAATGGCAGTCAAATGCCGGCCCTGCTACAACCCACAAAAGGCTGCCAAGGCTGCATGCTGAACCCAGAGAGAAGACCAAGCCAGTCCCCTGTCCAGGTCATCTTGCAATAATTCTAAAATATTAGGCATGGAAGCACAAAAAGAGACCACTCCACACACATCACACCACTCCTCAAATAGATGTCAAACCCTCACATAAGCCCGAAAGGTAGAAAGCCTCCGGGACCCCAAGAGAGTGGAAATCACTTTATCTGAATACCCCTCCTTACTTAGGCGATCCCTTTCAAGAGCAAAGCTGTAAGATGGAAGGGACCCGGATCGAACATTGGAATGGGACCCTGAGTCAGAAGATCGGGCTTCCCCGCAATCCAAAGCTGACTCACGAGGTACATGCGGCAGGGTGCCCTGGACACCAGCATCCGCTGCCGACAAGACTCACCCACCGCACCACTGCTCTGGCCTGCACAACACTTACACAGCCTGGCTGGCACAGGTACCTCGTGTCTGGAGCACAATGAGCATTTTTTTCCCTTTAAAAGTGCTCAATGTGCTGAAAAACACCCTAGCTGTAATAAAAGTGCCGGTTAGATGAGAAAACAATACAAATGGCAGTTTTAAAGGGAAATGAACCCTTTAGACCGGCACACCTCAGAATTTGTTTTTTTCCCACTTATTCAGAACAGACTCCACGGCTCTCAAAGCTGGAAGCCTGACCAACCAGGGGGCCAGGCTGCCAGCTGAGGCACCTCTACAAAAATGTGGGAAGGTGGAGGGAGGGACCCAGCATAAAACCTGCCGAGTTTAACATCCCCGAGGTCGGACAAATCCCCAAAGAGGACCCGTCCAAGCTCTATCTGGCACAAAAGGGAAACCCAGGAGTCCGAAACAAAATTCCAACAGTACTATGAGGGCAGCCGAATTAGTCTTACCACCTGCTAATGGAGACTGAGGAAGACTGGATTGCAAGAAGGGAAGCTATCCTGATATACAAGTTTGTTCTCAGTCTTCACCTGCTGGTAGCAGCGACGTATAAAACCCATTCGTAAGGACTATATCAGTCTACCAGGCGCTACAGAAACCTTATTTCCCTGACCATTGGCGGTTGGGGAAATCCCTGTATGGGCGGTAAGGGAAGCCAGGGCTTCCCCACTGCCTGATGCCAACTTGTGGTGCACGGGTGAAGGGGAACCCTGCTCACCGGCACCTGAAGCTTACCACCTCCACCTGCTGGAGATTGAGAACAGACTGATTGTACTTGGGACTGCACAGCCCACTTACACTACAGTCAAAAGTTTGTGTCTCAGTCTCTACCTGCTGGTCATGGTGAGCTATTACCCATCAGTTTCTGTGCCAATCTGAAGGGAAGATAAAGAATAATAAATTTAGGAATAATTTTAGCAAATCGCTAAATGCAAAATATCAACTATATACCATCATGAACAGCTACTCCTGCTCCACGTCTGGCCACATTCATGGGTGCAATTAATGTCCAAGTATTGTTATCTGGATTATATCGTTCCACTGTATTTAGACAGTTCCAGGACTCTGCTCCTCCAATGATGTACAAATACCCATCGAGCTCGCACACAGCAGACTGATGTCGACCTATAATAAAAGTAAAGATACCTGTAAGATTGACATTACCACCATATGCATCCCTATAAATTCCAAATGTCTACAGGTACACTATTTAAATCCCAGATGGGAATGGACAATGTTTTAAAATTTCCTAAATGTAAACGAAACTAACTTACGAATGTTAAGAGAAGTGCCACTTGTCCAGGACCTTGTCACAGGATCGAAGATATCACAGTTTTTTAGACCCTTTTGACCATATGGATCAGAGCCACCAACAACAAACAACTTCCCATTCAGAGCACATACCCCTGTGTACAAAAGAGATGTTAGTTTTGCCATCAAATCACTGATCACTGTACAGTCAAATTCTTATCTACCTTTTATGTTGATGTATTTTTTTAAAATACAATTTCAAGTAGTCCACTCAACAACTACTTATGCAATAAACCAACAGTTGTTCATTTACAACAGGTGTTCTCTAAAATAAAGAAAGATTATATTATTGGTATGCACCAAACAGGGTTTGTTGCTCAGAGACATTCTTCTAACAATACCAGGTTGGCTTTTCATGTTTTATTTAACAAAAGCCATGAAGGATCAGGCCTTTTCTGTATCCTTGGATGCAGAGAAGGCCTTTTTTGATCGAATAGAATGGACCTTCATGTATCAAGCCATGGATTGGTTTGGTATTGGTTCAGAATTTATACAAATGATTCTTTTTTTTTTTTTTTTGTATAAATATTTTTTATTCTTTTTTTTTAAATTCTTACATCAAGTGAAATACATGTAATACATTCAATTATACAAAAAAACATTTGAAATTATCATTAAATTTTCTTACAATGTGAATTAAATAAACCCTTTTTCAGAATTTATATCATATTAATATTACAATAGTTTTCCCTCCCTACCCCTTCTATATGTTCTATACATGTGTTATTATATCTGATCAGTGGAATAATGATTCAAACTTTGTATAGCTCCCCTGCTGCTAGATTGTATATTAATAATAATTTATTGGAACGTTTTAATTTACAGAGGGGGGTTAGACAAAGCTGTCCCTTGTCTCCTTTACTTTTTGATATTGTATTAGAACCCTTGTTATTAGCTATTCAACAAGTGAAGGAGATACAGGGTATTCCTTATTCAGAATGGGAATATAAGGTCTCTGCTTATGCAGAATGATATACTGCTTCATTTGAGAAATCCTGAAACAACCATTCCATGCTTACTTGAATTTTTTTTTTTTTCCAAAATTCTTTATTCATTTTTCCATCTTACAAGTACACAATATTACATCATGCTTACTTGAATTAATAGAGAAATTTGGAAAATTCTCAGGATATAAGATAAATTGGAGTAAATCAGAAGTTCTTCCACTTATGTGCATTGTACAAAAAGTTTGTTTGATTCATTTCCCTTTCTATGGAAAGAGGATGGAATAAAATATTTAGGCATTTGGATAAAAAATACGCTGGAAGAAACAATGAAAGTGAATGAAAATTTTTTATTACAGAAGGTAACAGAAATGTGTGAGCAATGGAATCCTTTACATCTGTCTTGGTGGGGGAGAGTCCAAACTATTAAAATGATGATTTTGCCTGTGGTTTGTTATCAAATGGGTCTTTTTTCAAGGGTCCTTTTATAAAAAATTAAATAGTGTTCTTACAAAATTTATTTGGCTGGGTAAAATTGCTAGAATCGCTTTAGTGTCTTTACAAAAATCAATTGAGGGAGGGGTAAATTTTCCCAATTTTTATAGGTATCATCAATCATATATTATGAGCCAAGGTATGTATTGGGTCCTCCCAGAGCCCATCGAAAATATCCCAGATTGGTTGTGGTTGGCATGGAGACTCATGTTTCCTCTGCGATTAAGCCATGTTCTTAGTATCAAAATGACTAGGTTATATAAAGAAAACAGAATATTAGTAGATACATGGAAAACCTTAAGATATGTGAATAATTTAACACCTATTCCAATACATAAATCAACAAATCAAACTATATGGCTCAACTCCAAGATTCAAATTGGCAGATTTAAGATCATTTGGAAGTATTGGGTGATAATAATAATTTATTTTTTATATACCGCCAAAGCCGTAAGTAGTTCAAGGCGGTTTACAACAAAGAAGGACTGGACAATCAGCAAATATAGGTACAGTCAGAGAAAATAGGTACAACAAAGAAGGGCAGGACAGTCTGCGTAAAGGTACAATCAGTGAATGTAGGTAAAACAAAAAGGTACAATCAGTGAATATAGGTATAGTCTGCAAAAATAAGTACAATCAGCAAATGAAGATACAGTTTAAATGGATAAGCAGGATTCATGTATGATAAAAAAGGGGCCATAGGTTGGGCATAAAGGTCTTAGGTTAAAAATCGGTTAAATAGGTTAGCTTTTAGTAGTTTTCTGAAGTTTAGGTAAGATGATGAGAGCGAGATAATGTTGGCCAACCAATTATTAAGCTGACCTGCTTGGAAGGCAAGGGTTCTATTCAGGTATCTTTTGTAATGGCAGGCCTTTAGAGTTGGATGGCTAAACAGATGGGTTCTGCGTGTGGGTTTGGATGAACGGTCTAAGATAAAATGGGGTACCAAGTATAAGGGGGCCGAACCAAGAATGGATTTGAAACAGAAACAGGCGAACTTGAATTGCACTCTTGCTTCCAAGGGTAGCCAGTGGAGTTTTTGGTAGTAGGGCGTTAAGTGTTTCCATTTTTTTAGTCCAAAGATCAGACGGATAGCCGAGTTTTGGATGATTCGTAGTCTTTGAATGGTTTTTTTGAAAGATCCCAGGTAGATGATGTTGCAGTAGTCGAGTAACCTTAAGATGGAGGATTGTACAAGTAAGCGGAATGAGGAGGCGTCGACTACTTTCTGATGGTTCTTAACTTCCATAAGGTGGAGAAGCCTTTTCTGACCAGAAGGTCAGTGTGTGTTTTGAGGGTAAGGTTGTGGTCAAGAGTCACTCCTAGAATTCTTAAGGAGTTTGTTATGGGAAAGACTTGACCATTCAAGGAGATTGATGGATCTTTGATTTTGTCATTCAGACTCGCCAGGTAGAATTTGTTTTTTTCTGAATTGAGTTTCTTTTTTTTTTTAGTTTCTATTCATTTTTTCATATTACAACAAGTGTATCAGAAAAATACATATAATCTTATAAACACACACTTGATTTTCCTTTAAGTACAATATATCGTATTTATATTCATATTTTTATAATGTTTTAGATAATATGTAAATCATTTAATATGTATGACAAATATAAATAAAATAAAAAAGCCCCCCAAGCCCTCCCTTCCTATTTCAGAAAATCTAACCTAATACTTCAAAATGCATTAATTAATTCATACATATTGTGAGGTAAATAAAATAATACCCACCCAGATGCCCACTTAACAAATCTCTTATTCACAATATTTTAGATGGTTGCAATTGAAGCAATCCATTCAGGTAGGGTTCCCTGAATGGAAAAATCTTACTAATTATCATAGTTTGGAATTCTTATGTTTCCAGATGGATTCAACAGATCATAAAGCCGCACAGTGGTATAAATTAATATCTGGATTTGTAAATAAAAAACCAAAAAATGGTCTTAGAGACATTTGGAGCATTGAGATAAAGCACCAAATTACTGCATCTCAAAGGCCACGACTTTGGTCTTGGAGGTTAAAATGTACGGTGTCAGCATCTATGAGACAAACTTGGTTTTTTCTTTTACATAGAGCTTTTTGGACCCCTGTTCGTTTACAAAAAATAGATAGTTCTAAGTCTAATAGATGCTGGCACTGTCATGTTGAAGTCGGGACATTAGACCACCTTTTATTCTATTGTCCATTCATCTTATCATTCTGGAAATCAATTTGGCCTCAAATCAATAGGATGTTGGAAAATCCGGTAGCCTTGACATATGATACTATTTTATTTGGCACAACTATGAGAGCAAGAAGTCAAATTTCAGCAAGTAACAATAAACTTCTGTTTATTTTAACTGGAATAGCAATGCAGCAAATAACATACAATTAGAAAAAACATGATATGTTAAACTACAATTTTTGGTGGAATTCTGTATGCCATATATACAAAATGGAACTCACCATTGCAACACAAAAAGGTTATGTGAGTAAATTTCAAAAAAATCTGGGGACCGTTAACAGATTTTTGTACTGAATGATTAACTTTTCCCATAAGATATTTGATTAAAGGGGAATGGGGTGGGATTTTATTTCTGATTATTATATACTATATCAATATTATAATGAATTTACAATAAAGTTGATTATATGTATTATTGATTGGGAGGGAGGGAGGGGTGAGGGATTATTATATTTAATAAGAATTATACAAATATAGATTTCTTGTATAATATAACTTTATATAATATTAATTTTCTAAAGAAATGTTAAATTTGACGTTAATATGTGAGTTAATCAAGTGTGTATATTCAAGTTTCTAATGAGTTTATTTGAAACACTTGTTGTAACATAAGAAAATGAATAAAGATTTATAAATCAAATCAACAAATCTCTTATTATGGGAAAATGTTATTAATCATTACAAAAATCTGCTAATGGTCTCCAAATCTTCAGAAATTGAGTTTCAGTTTGAAATCTGACATCCATAGTTCGATTTGCGTTAAGATTGATGCTAGGTGATTAATCATCCCAGGGGTTATGTTAGTTAGGGGAAAGACTAAGGTGATGTCATCGGCGTAGATGTAGAATTTGGTCTTCAAGCTTTGCAGTAAGTTACCTAGAGTGATCAGGTAGATGTTGAACAGCTTGGGGGACAGGGGGGAGCCCTGGGGGACTTCACAAGCGTTAACCCAGCTGACGGAATGAGCATTGTCACTGTAAACTTGGTAAGAGCGTTTACCTAGGAAACCCTGGAACCATTTTAACACATTGCCTGAGAGACCAATTGACTCCAAACAGTCCAGAAGAATGGCATGATCAACCAAGTCGAAGGCACTACTAAGATCAAATTGCAGGACTAGTGTACTTGTGCCCTGACTAAACAGGTTATGAAGGTAGTCTAGCAGGGAAGCGATGACCGTTTCAGTGCTGTGTCTGGAATGAAAACCTTACTAGTTAGCATTTAGAATGTTGAATTTGTCAAAGATAGGTTGTTAAATCTTGGTTGACCAGACCATCCATCATCTTTGTAAAGAAGGGAATGCTCGCAATGGGTCTGTAATTAGATGTAAGGGAGATGGAATCCTTGGGGTTTTTAACAATCGGAGTGATAAGTATCTGGCCTAGGTCCTCAGGAAATGTGTCTGATTGTAGCTGGGAGGAGAGCCAGGTGTGTAGCTTGGCTTTAAAGGTGGTCGGGGCAACTTTCATTACATTTGGTGGACAGCAGTCTAGTTTGCAGTGGGAATTGGCGTATTTTGAGTAAAATTTGCAGAACTGTTGCCAGGTGGGGGTGGTGAAGCTATTCCAGAACAGATCAGCCCTGGTTATTCGTCATGGAGCTGAGCAACTGGGTAGTTCAGATGGTTGGAGGAGGTTGACGGTAGGGTGGATCTGAGATTGGAGATTTTGTTGTTGAAAAATTCGGCCAGGTCATTGGTCAGTGGGGGGGGAGTCTGAGGAAGGGCGGGTAAGGGTCTGAATATCGTAGAGGTTGTTGACTATTTTGAATAGGTTTTTGATATTGGGGTTGGGGGAACCGATTTTTTGGGCATAAAAGTTAGTGCGTTTGGTGATTATAAGATTTTTGTAGTCTTTTTTGTTGTTTTGTTTGTTTTGTTGTCCAATTGGCTCTATCTATGCTGTCCTTGGATTTCAGCCATAGTCTTTCCAATTTTTGAAGTTCCCGTTTTACTGATCCTAGTTCGGCATCAAACAAGCCGTCCAGATTTTTGTTTCTCATTTTCTTTGTTTTAATGGGGGCCATTGTGTTTAGGGTGATGGCAGGTACATGTATTCTAGACGATGTTATATCTAATGGTAAGCTGCTTGACTTTTCACAGTTGCAACATAAATTTGGTCTTGGTAAATCACAAAGTTTTAGATGGTTGCAACTGAAGTAGGCCATTCAGGTGGGGTTCCCTGAACGGAAAAATCTTATAAATCAATATACAGTGGTACCTTGGATTACGAGCATAATCCGTTCCAGGAGCATACTCGTAATCCAAAATGCTCGTTTATCAAAGCGAGTTTCCCCATAAGAAATAATGAAAATTCACTTTGATAATGGAAACTCACTTTGAGCTCCCCAGCTGAGGAGACTGGCAAGCATGAGAAGCACTGTTCACTGGGGCTGATCCAGACTCACACCCTGCACCAGATTGGTAGAATGGAGCCACCAATGGAGATTGCAATGAACCAACCCCTGAAGAGGAACGGGAGAGTCCATATTGTGCAACTGGAAGACCACCGCTGCAGCAGAGCATACTTCAGTGAGTGCATGTAAGCCCGGACACACTGAACCACAACCAGGGGAGCTGCCATCAACCACTAAACCTGGAGAAAATCCTGCACCAGAGGATACCAGGAAGCAATCAGAAGACAAATCTGCAACTGCAACTTGAACACTCGAGCCTCCGGCTGGAAGACCTTACCCAACCAAGCTGGTGTTGAAGAGAATCCCGAGGTACTCCAACCAGAATGCCCTCTTTGCGCAAGGCCACCGTCATGACCACCAGTAATCTTGGTGAATGTCCGCAGAGTCGTATCCAGACCAAAAGGAAGGTCACAAAACTGATAGTGCCAACCCAGGATAGCAAAGCAAAAGAACTGTTGAAAGGAGACGCCAATCAGAACATACAAGTAAGCCTCCGTCAGATCGAGATGGGTCAGGAATTCCCCTGGCTGAACCGCCAGATTGACATATCTCAGCGTCTTTATGTGAAAAAGCAGAACACGGAGAGCCCTGTTGACCCCCTTCAAATCCAAGATGGACCGAAAAGTCCCCTCTTTCCTAGGCAACACTCCTGAGGCACTGGAACTACAGCTGTGAGATTGAGCAGCCACTAAAGCATCTGGTGAAAGGCCCACTTCTTCCTTGTCGTCTGGCAAGGAGAAGCGAGAAAGTGATCCGGCAAGGTACGAGAAAACCTCAGAGCATAACTGTCCCAAATCACCTGCAGGACTCACTGATCCGTCGTGATCTCGACTTACCCCTGGTAAAAATCCGATTAAGTGGGCACCCACCAGCACCAGGGGAGGTACTTGGCGGGACGGGCAGCGGGGGAACCAGCGGAGGGATCATGCGCTCCCCCCCCAAAAGACTTACATGTGCTGAAAGAAACAGCCCAGGGGAGACCCAGTGGCAGGAAAGGAAACTGCCCCTTGACCAGGGTGATATCTGTGGAAATCACGCAAATGCCCCCAAGCAACGCCACTCCGCACAGGCGAGAAGGCACGGTCTTCAGGAAGACAGGGAACCTTAAGAGTCCGTTAAGGTCTTAACCAATTTGTCCAAATCTTCGCTAAACAAAAAAGACCCCCAAAAGGGAAATTTCATCAGCTTAGCCTTAAGTGCCACATCCACCAACCAAGCCCAGAGCCACAGGGTGCGACGAGTGGCCACCCCCACAGCCATGGACTTAGCTGATACCCGCAACAGATCATGCATGGCATCTGAAAGATAAGAAGCACCCATCTCAATTTTGGCTACTTCCTGTTCCACCAAGGACCAGTCATCAGATTCACGGTCAAGGACACACTTGGCCCACCGAAAAGAAGCCCGAGCTACCAGACCTAGGGCAGGGACATCAAAATTCTGTTTGAGACTCCACTCTACGCTCCTCCGAGGCCCTCAACCAGCACCGTATGCTGTTTTATGATGGCTGAAACCACTGCATCCACCATAGAGCGCACAAAATGAAAAAGTGACTCCAGCACCTTCCACTGCACAAGCACAATATCCCGAATATCCTGATGCATAGGAAAAGAGTGGGAGGCTAAGTGGATCCCCCGAAGGAGGGGTTCCACCACACGCGGGGCTCCATCGCGTTTTCCTCAAAGCACAACACCAAGGAAACCTGAAAAAGCTTCTGGAGCTCTTCCCGCTGAAAGATGCACACCACCGACGCATCCTCGCCAGCTGGCGGAACCAGAAAACCTCCACCAGTAGCATCCGTCATACCAAGAGGATCCTGGAGGTCCAGGTCCTCATCAAGCAAAAACTGCTCCCCATGAAAAAAATCATCATCCCCTCGGCTGCTTAGATGAAAGAGGAGACAGTGTCGAAACACACACTGAGGGGGGCCGAACCGGAGTGGACGCAGAGGGAACCCCTCATCCCCCCCCCAGGGCGGAAGCAGGAGCCCTGGCCTCTTGAAGATAAGCTTTGCACAAGGCTAAAACAAAATCAGGGGGGGAAAACCCTAGCAGCCCAATGGGACTCACTGCCAAAGCAGTGGACCCAGCAGAAACCTGCCCCTGTCTCTCTAATATCGGGGGCTGCAGACAAAATGGAGATGCTTCCCACCAAAGAGCAAAGTCTGCCGAGATAAATGCCCCCCAAGTCTCAAGCTGAGAAGCCTGAACTGTCCCAGCCGCTAAAGCAGGGAAGTTGGCAGTAAGGGAGTCCCCAGCAGCATCGGCAGCAAGAGAAACCTTATTTCCCTAACTGTCGATGGCTAGGGGAATCCCTGTGTGGGCGGCGAGCCCTAGCTTCCCTGCTGTCAGCATGCGAGGCACTCACGATGGGGATCCCTGGCGGCCAGCACACCACGAACACAGGCTGGCTGCATTGACCTCTTGTCTGGAGACAATTGAAGGCTGTATTCAGACTGGCACTGCCTCAGGATTCTTTCTGTCAGAACAGACTCCACTGACTCTCTAAGCCATATGCCTTGCCGGTATTGGTGCAAGGTACCTCTAGAAAAATTTTGGGGAGGTGGAGGAAATGGGGGAGGGGCTCAACTCATGACCAGTGTTCCCGCTAAGCTGCGTTGGCCTGTGCTCGCGCACAAAATATTACATCGCAGCGCAAAGTTTCTCTTCACAGCGCACACACGCGTCGGTAAGGTAAGGGGACGCATTGGGGGGATTGCACTTCCCCACAATTGCCATGCTTCGGTTCCTCTTCTTCCTTCCTTCCTCCCCCCCCCGCGGGACCCTGCGGCACCATCAACTCTTACTCCCTCTAATGTCGGCCCTGCAGCTCCAGACTTCCTCGCACCTTCTCCCCTCCCCCTTTGGATCGCTATTATTTTAAATGTTATAGCCGCGGAGCTGTATCCATCAGTGGAGATGTCTAACCTCGGCCTGCCCCGGAACTCTTACTGCAACAGTGACTTCCTGTTCCTGCCTAGACGGGCGGCTGCTGCAGTAAGAGTTCCGGGGCAGGCCGAGGTTAGACATCTCCACTGATGGATACAGCTCCGCGGCTATAACATTTAAAATAATAGCGATCCAAAGGGGGAGGGGAGAAGGTGCGAGGAAGTCTGGAGCTGCAGGGCCGACATTAGAGGGAGTAAGAGTTGATGGTGCCGCAGGGTCCCGCGGGGGGGGGGAGGAAGGAAGGAAGAAGAGGAACCGAAGCATGGCAATTGTGGGGAAGTGCAGAGCTGCAGGGAAGAGTGTTGCGGTACCCAGCTGGAGGGAGAAGGAAGATGAGGGAGGGAATTAAAGGAGATGCCAGGGCTTGGAGCGTAGGAGGAAGGTATGCCAGTCTAAGGGAAAAGGAAGGGGGAGATGTGAGAGCATGGAGGGGGAGCGAAAGATGGAAGAAAAGGAAAGGAGAGAGATGCCAGAGAATCAGGGAAGGGGAGATACCAGACTATGAGGAGAGGTGTGGGAGAGGGAAGGCGAGGAGAGAGATGCCAGACCAATGGGGTGAAAGGAGAGATGGAAGGGGGAGGCATACAGTTTCTGGAAGGGGCATAGAAGGAGAGAAGATGCCATATAGGGGAAGAGAGACGGCAGACAGTGGATGGAAGGAAGAGAGTTACAAGAAGATGAGGAAAGGAGAAACCACAGAAGACAAAGGTAGAAAAAAATTTCTATTTATTTATTGCTTTAGGAGACATGTGTCACTGTTTCTGTGAAGCATTGTATGCAGAGTCCAGCTTCTTGCTGGTTCAATTTAACCTTTGTCTATGTATTTTTATTTTATCCCCCCTTTTACAAAACTGTGAAGCGTTTTTAGCACCAGCCTTGGTGGTAGCAGCTCTGATGCTCAGAATTTTATGAGCATCAGAGCTGTTACCTCCGTAGCTAAAATCCACACTACAGTTTTGTAAAAGAGGGAGGGGTTAGTTTGTGATTACATATTCCTTACTAGGTGAAGGTGTTTTCTGTGTTCTGTGTGTTTTCTGTTAGGATTGACGGTGTAGGATTGATCTGTGCTGGTCTGGCTTGTTTAGTTTTACAATGGGTGTATTGATGTACTGCTCACTGCAATATGTAAGATGCTGCCTTTTCCTAGGTACTCATGTGTGACGTGTGGTTTGTTACTAAAAATCATGTTTTTCTTACAGATGGGGGGGGGTGCCAAAAAATGATGGGCCCCGGATGTTACATATGCTAGGTACGCCACTGTATGTAAAGATACCAGAAAGCTGGCGTAGCAAAAACTTCTAAGTTTTGAGTATTTAACCCTCCCACAATCTCACGGGCACTCGTTTCAAGTTTATTGAGATTTTGATTTAAACGCAATATCAAATATTTTCAATGCGTATAACAAAAATAAATTTGGGGAAATAAATAAAACCATTTGAACCAGTGTTCCCGCTAAGCTGCGCTGGCGTGCGCTGGCGCACAAAATATTACATCGCAGCGCACACGTTTCTCGTCACAGCGCACGATCGGAAGAGGCGTACGGCAGATGGCAGGGCGGCGAGAGGAGAATCGGGCGAGTTGGCTCATAACTTGCTGGCGCCCGATATTTTTGGCTCACGGTGAAAAAGGTTTGCTCACAACACCCGCCCGCTTAGAGGGAACACTGCTCATGACCTGTTGAGTATAGAAACAGAGTATGACAGCAGAAAAGGGCCGGCAGCCCAACAAGTCTTCCCACTCAAGAACCTTCCCTCTCCCTTGAGAATCCATCTTTTAAGCATAACTCTGTAGCAACCCCATCTGTTTGTCCCATCGTCTCTTGAAGTCGAGCACGCTACTGGCCTCGACCACCTGGCGTGGAAGACCATTCCATCGATCAATCACTCTTTCGGTGAAGAAGTATTTCCTGGTATCACCATGAAATCTTCCCCCCTTAAGTTTTAGCGGATGCCCTCTTGTCGCCGTGGGACCCTTAAGAAAAAAGATTTCTTCCTCCACTTCAATGTGGCCCGTGATGTACTTGAATGTTTCTATCATGTCCCCTCTATCTCTGCGCTCTTCGAGAGAATATAAGCGCAGTCTGCTCAGACGTTCTTCATATGGACCATCCTAGTGGCCATTCTCTGGATCGACTTCATTCTCTTCACATCCTTTTGATAATGTGGCCTCCAGAACTGGACACAGTACTCCAGGTGAGGTCTCACCATGAATCTGTACAACGGCAGTATGACTTCAGGCTTTCGGCTGATAAAGCTTCTTCTAATGCAACCCAGCATTTGTCTAGCCTTTGCTGACGCTTTCTCCACCTGATTGGCAGCTTTCATATCTTCCCGGATGAGAAATCCCAGGTCTCTTTCTGCAGTAGTTCTAGTTAAGTTTTCCCCGTTCAAGGTGTATGTTCTGCATGGATTTCCGCTTCCGAGATGTATTACCTTACATTTTTTGGCATTAAAGTTTAGTTGCCAAGTACTGGACCATTGTTCCAGTAAAAGTAGGTCCTGTTCCAGGTTGGGCCTGGTTGCACTGTCAGGTTCTGTTGCTCTGCCCACAACGTTGCATAGTTTAGTGTCATCGGCAAATAATGTAATTTTGCCTCGAAGTCCCTGAGTCAGATCCCTTACAAAGATATTAAATAGCATCAGGCCCAAGACCAAGCCCTGTGGCACTCCACTGGTCACTTTCGACGTTTTTGAGGGAATACCGTTTACCATCACACTTTGAAGTCTGCCACTAAGCCAGTCTTCTACCCATGCTGTCAGTGTTTCTCCTAATCCTAATGTGTTCATTTTGTTCAATAACCTACGGTGTGGGACACTATCAAAAGCCTTACTGAAGTCCAAATACATGATGTCCAGGGACCCTCCCCCATCCAGTTTTTTTGTTACCCAGTCAAAGAAACTTATCAGATTGGATTGACAAGACCTTCCCCTCGTAAAGCCATCCATGATGGTTGGGATCCCTTAATCTTTCATCATCCAGAATTGTGTCCAACCTGTTTTTAATCAACGTTTCCATGAGTTTACTCACTATTGTTGTGAGACTCACCAGTCTATAATTTTCGGCTTCTGACCTGTATCCCTTTTTTGTGGAGCGGGATAACGTTGGCAGTTTGAAGTCAGATGGACACCGAAAAAGTTCCCCCCCATGCTCAGTCCAGCACCAATCAGGGTCAAGAAGGCCATTAAACAACTTCCCACAGCCCTACACTAACCAAGGGAAGACTGCCAACAGCTTACTACTCCTGCTGAGACTGAGAACAGACTGGTTATGTTAAGGGGAAGCACAGCTACTTGTATTACAGCCAAAAGGTTTTGTCTCGGTCTCCACCTGCTGGTCATGGTGAGCTATTACCCATCAGTGAACTCTACCTGTCTAGAGAGGCACTAAAAAAACCCCATTTGTCTGGATTAATTTAGAGCAGGGATCTCAAAGGGCCGCAATCCAGTCGGGTTTTCAGGATTTCCCCAATGAATATGCATTGAAAGCAGTACATGCACATAGATCTCATGCATATTCATTGGGGAAATCCTGAAAACCCAAACCCTGATTTAGAGGAATGAAGCGAGACATAAGTTTTAATTTACCTGCATTGCAGCGATTGGTCCTCAATTCTGGAACGGGAGTCCAGTCATCTTCATTTGGATCATACATTTCCCCACAGCTCAGATCATCTGAATGGCCATTGGATCCACCCACAACATACAACTGACCCTGGAAGACATTAAATGTAACTTGCTATTCATGAACACACACCAAAATGCTAATGTCTAAGGCCAGTGCAAAGGTTATTAGGCAACCTATGTAAATCATTAGCATTCTAACCAGCCCCTCTCCCCCATTAAGTTATATTCCCCCATGATGTTGGTAATGAAAATCAGGATCATCTCACCACCATGCCTTCCATAACAATCCTGTAAAACTGCATAATGAAAGATTAGGTTCTTACCTTTGCTAATCTTCTTCCTTGTAAATCCATGCTCTATTCCTGGATAAGAGGGTTATGCATATCCAGTTGTGAGACTGTTTGTAGGAAGTTCATTTATATAATTTTTTCAGACCTTCCCCTCTTACTTCAGGACTGCCCTCAGGGATTCAGTTTGTGTAAAAGCAGTCACCTACAGAGGACACAGACAAAAGGGAGGGAGGGAGCAGTCTAATCTGCTCATAACATGAAATATAATAATCAAACAATTGAAACAGGTTATCAAACAGTATAAACCTGAAATAAATTGTGCTATAAGGAGACACAGCTTGCATTAACAGAAGGGGGTGCTACAACTAGGGACCCCCGATACAAAGTGCAAAACATATTCTGATGGTATTCTTAGAAAGGCTGGTCAGGAAACCAGAAGTCCAGCTTACCCATACTTAAGTCAAGTCAGAAAATTGGCGAATCAGCAATTCCCAGGGTGGGTTCAAGGAACATCAGCAATTCCCAGGGTGGGTTCAAGGAACAGAGTGTGGATTTACAAAAAAGATTAGCAAAGGTAAGAATCTAATCTTTCTTTCTTGTACAATCACGCTCTATTCCTGGACAAGAGGGACATTAACAGAGCAGTCCCGTAGAGTCAGGTTGGGACTGATGAGCCTACTGCCAAAACGGAGGAGCCAAAAGCAACATCCTGCCTGGCCGCCACATCAATCCTATAAAACTTGATAAAAGTGTGCAAGAAAGACCAGGTAGCAACCCTGCAAATCTCCTCCAGTGAGATCGCCGATGACTCTGCCCAAGAAGAGGAAACACCTTTAGTAGAAACAGGGGGCTTCTTTTTGACCGAAATGTAAGCAGATAAAATAGCCATACAAATCCATCTGGAAATAGTGGCCTTCAAGGCTCGCTTGCCCTTATGGACAGGACCAAACAACACAAACAGGTTGTTGGAGACCAAAACTCATTTGTGACCTACAAGTACTGCAACAAAATCCTGCACACATTCAGCAACAGCAACATCCAGTTCCATTCCCTTGAAACAGAGGGAGTAAAGGTAGGAAGTCAAACCTCCTGGTTAATGTGGAAGCTAGAAACCATTTTCAGAAGAAAGAAGGGAACGGTGCGCAAAAACACTCTAGAATCCATGATACTAAGTAAAGGATCCCAGCAGGAAAGATGCCTGAAGCTCAGAAATCCTGCGGGCGGAAGTAATGGCCACCAGGAAGACTCTCTTGATGGTGACATCCATTAAGGACACTTGCTCCAAAGGCTCATAAGGTGGGAAAGCCAAAGACCGGGAAACAAGATTGAGATTCCAAGTCAGACAGGGTAGCCACAGCGGGGGCCAAAGCCTCAGTGTGCTCCTCAAAAACTGGGCAACGTCCGGATGAGCGACCAAAGAGCCTCTCAGAGGTTTAGGGCCCAGACAGGATAGACTGGAAACCTGTACCCTAAGAGAGCCAACAGCCAGACCCTTTTTTAGTCCATCCTGAAGGAACTCCAGCATCAGAGGGACCAATGGCACAGATGGATCTTCATGTTTCTAGCTGCACCACAACAAGTTTTCACATAGGCCGCTACAATTGACTTCTTTTTGCTGTGCAGGAGAACAGCAATCAAGCCCAAGAAACAGCCTCTGCGGACTAAGGCCGTGCGCTCAAGATCCAGGTATAAGACCAAAGCAGTCCAAATCCTGAAGTGAAATCAGACCCTGTGTGAGAAGATGAGATTGACATGGAAGTCTGAGTCTCTGGTTCAGTTGCAGACGGACCAGGTTGGCATACCATGGATGCCCTGGCCAGTTGAGTGCCATGAGAATTACTCGACCCCTGTGTGCCGCAATCCATTTCAACAGATGGCCTATCATGGGCCATGGAGGGAAGATGTAAGAAGACCCGCCAGCACCCAAGACTGAACCACTGCATCTAAGCCTTCGCTGTCTGGTTTGCAATGGCAGCTGACGAACCAATCCACTTTCTTGTTGGAGACCAGCACCATGAGGTCAAGCACTGGACAACCCACTATGTAGTTGAATGCTCTCTGGGACAGGGACCATTCCTCAGGATCCAGAGTCTGCCGGATCAGATAATCTACCTGGACATTGTCTAGCCCTGCCACCTACGCAGCTTAAAAGTGCTAAAAGGTGGTGCTCCTGGTGCCCCCCTGGTGATTGCCGTAAACCACTGCCGAGCCATTGTCTGAGAAGACACACACAGCCTAATTCTGGAGAAAATGCTTTAAGTGGAGGACAGCCAGCCAAATCATCTGAAGCTCCAGGCAATTGATTGACCACTTCTTCTTGAAGGTGGATCACCGGTCTTGAACTTGATTGTCCAGGCAAAGAGCACCCCAGTTAAAGAGGCAGGCATCCATTGACAGGGAAAGAGAACGCAACCACCAGGCTAGACTAGACCGAGCCAGGAAGAGATCTGACGAGTTTGTAGCCGACCTGAAGAATATTCAAGACCCAGCAGTTGGAGTTGATGGCTTTTCATTCTGCCAGGAAGGCCAAGAGCTACCCCTGATCTGCGGAAGAGCAGTCAGAGGCCTGGGGTCAGAACTGTTTCTTAGAGGTCAAAGCCGAGCAGCCACCTGTCAATTGCTAGCACCAAGAACTGCCGAACCTCTGTTTGGCTGGCTGAGGATACTGCACCAAGGAGCCCCCATAGAATTGATGGGAACGTCTGAACGGACGAAAGCTAGGATGCCCCGAACCTCTAGAAGGCCAGGGCCTATTATCTGGCAAGGACTTTGGTTAAGGTCTTGCATACTAGACATAAGGTCATCCAGACCTTTACCGAACAATTGTCTTCTGAAAGGAAGCCTACTCTGGGTCACCTTGAAGGACAAGTCACTGGACCACTGACGGATCCACACCACCGAAATAGAATATGCCGATAGCTTGCTAAACACTCTGAAGATATCATACAATATAATCCACCCCCCAAATCAGAAAGGAAAGATCCTGGATCACGATAGTTTCAGGATAATGGCGGAGCTTGAAATAAGAAGCTCTGGCTACAAAGGAAGCCGCCACTGTCGCTTTTAGCCGAGCAGCCACAGAATCAAAGAGGTGTTTGAGGACAAAATCAACCCTGCGGTCCTACGTGTCCTTTAGCACCATCCTCCCCATCACTGAGAAAGGAGAAATTAGGTTCTTACCTGCTAATTTTCTTTCTTTTAGTCTCTCCATATAAACTGATGAGTAATAGCTCACCACAACCAGCAAGTGGAGACTGAGACACAAACCTCTGGCTGTAGTACAATAGGCAGTGCAGCCCCAAGTGCAGTCCTAAGTACAATCATAGAAACATGACGGCAGATAAAGGCCAAATGGCCCATCTAGTCTGCCCATCTACAGCAATCATTATTTCTTTCTCTCTCCAAGAGATCCCAAGTGCCTATCCAAGGCCCTTTTCAATTCAGACACAGTCTGTCTCCACCACCTCTTCTAGGAGACTGTTCCATGCAAAAAAACGGAGAGAAGACCAAACTGCACCGAAGACAACTCAGCCCAAGAAGATGCCTGATCCCGAGTGGAATGAGTTTTGAGAAATTCAGGAACATTGTTTCTTTTCAAGAAGGTACGCTGAAGCAATAGCCTCCTTGATTCACCGCACAATGGTAACCTTGGAAGCACTGCCCCCTTACAAGGCCCCGCTAAGAGGACAACAAGATAATCTGATTTCTGGAACTCACGAGTCCGCTGCACATAAGAGCGAAGGACCCTAAAGACATCCAATTTGTGCAACTGCATCTGCTCCAAAGAGTCCTCCCAGCTACTGAAGACCGAAAGGACTATGGACTGGTTGATATGAAAAGGAGAGATCATCTTCGGCAGTAAAGAGGGAACTGGCCACAGCACAACCCGCACCCTGGAGGAAGGGAGGCCTACACGAAAAAGCCTGCAATTCAGAAACGCGTTTCATAGACGTAATGGCTAATAAGAGTAAGATCCTGCAATGTGCAGGAGCCAAGAGGCTCAAAAGGAAGGTGCACGAGCATGAAAAGAACTAGATTGAGATCTCAGGCTGGAACCGAAGGCCACAAGGAAGGACGGAGCAATTTTGCTGTCCTCAAAAACTGAACCACATCTGGACAACAGGCCAGACGCCAACCATGTAACAAACTGCGATACACAGAAAGTTGCAAGTTGAACCCAGAGGGAAGACCAGGCAAGGCCCCAGTCCAGACCATCCTGCAAGAACCCCAAGATATGAGGCAATTAAGTGCTAAAGGAAAACACACCATGCCACAACACCACTCCTCAGAGATGCCAAACTCGCACATATGTCCGAAAGGTAGAAAGTCTCCGGGAACTAAAGAGGGTGGAGATCACCTTATCTGAATAATATTTCTTACTTAGGATTTCCCTTTCAAGAGCCAAGACAAGAGAGACCCGGATCGAACATTGGAATTGGACCCTACTTCAGAAGATCAGATAAAAGGGGCAGCAGAAGAGGATCTGCCACAAGAATACAAATCAGATCCGCGTACCACGGGCCAGTCCAGAGCCACCAAGATCACATGGCTGATGTGACAAGCAATGTGAAGAAGGACTCTGCCCATCATCGGCCAAAGGGTAATAACATACAGAAGGCCGTCCGTCAGACAAGGCTGCACCTGAACATCCAGCCTCTTAGCCTGGTAATCTCTGCACCGACTGAAAAACCTTGAAACTGGTGTTGACACTCGTGGCCATCAGGTCCATGACCGGCAGACCCCAAGTCTGCACAACCTATTCTAAGGCTGCGGGACAGACACCACTCTCCGGAATCTAGCACATGACGACTGAGGAAATCCACCTGAACATTCTCCACTCCTGCTAAGAGGGAAGACAAGATGTCAATAAGGCTCTGCCCAACATGCCTACACTAACACAGGGAAGACATCAATATCTGGTCACTTTGCTGGATGTATCTTTGTCATCTTGCCCAGAAATAACTAAGCAGAAAAAATTTAAAAAAAAATTAAACTGAATCAGGTTGGGCAAACTGGATGGACCATTCGGGTCTTTATCTGCCGTCATCTACTATGTTACTACTTGCTGAGACAGAGAAGACTGGTCAGATTAGGGGGAAGCACAGCTATTTGTATTGCAAACAAAGGTTTTTGTCTCTGTCTCCACCTGCTGGTCATGGTGAGGTATTACCCATCAGTGAAGCTGTACCGGTCTGGAGAAGTACTAAAGAATGAAAGATTAGGTTTCTTACCTCTGCTAATCTTCCTTCTTGTAAATATTCTCTGGCAGCTGAATGGCTGGGATCTTGTATCTCTATTAGCTTCAGCTGCAGGGCAACTAAAAGATCCCTCCCCTTTGGGCTACTTGCCCGGGAGCTTCCTGTCTTGCTTAGTTAGTAGAAAAGCTACATAGACCTATGACAACAGGAAACAAAAGAAAAGAGAGAGAGGGCGCGGGAACTCCCACTACCAGTTCATTTTCTGCTCAATATTGGGTCATATCAAAACTACAGCCAAAAATGGCCAACTGGAAACAAACAGATAATGCAAACATCATAAACTGCAAAACCCAGGAAATCCTGGAACATTGACACAGCCTGAAGATCAGAAGGGGCACCCTCCCGGGGAACCCCCACCAACCCAACAAAGGGGAATATGCATGAATTTTTTTTTTTTTTTTTTCAATTGGTGAGGCTGGTCAAAGACAGAACTCCAGCTTACCAGTTACTGAATAGGTGACCTGCGAACTGGACAAAACACAGATGGACGGACGTTCAGCTGCCAGAGAATATTTACAAGAAGGAAGATTAGCAGAGGTAAGAAACCTAATCTTTCATTCTTGTACAATCTCTCTGGCAGCTGAACGGCTGGGACGTACCAAAGCAGTCCCCAAAACTCAGGGAGAGCCTGATGAGCCCGCCGCAAGAACAGAAATGCCAAAGACCGTATCACTCATAGATGCCACATCAAGCCTGGAAAACCCTTCATGAGGAACCGCCGATGGCGAGGAAGACACAGACCACTCCCAGAGCTCAACCTCACAAGGTCCGCGTACCAATGTCGTCTGGGCCAGTCCGGAGCCACAAGTATCACCGGACCCCTATGCGAAGACACCTGGCACAAAACGCGCCTTATCATGGACCATGGGAGGACGCCTGTGAGCCAAGGTTGAACCAGAGCGTTGAGTCAGATGACGCAGACTTCACGTTGGAGGCTGAAGAATCTGTCAGCCTTCCTTTTCACTTAGGACACCATCAGATCGAAGGAACGAAAGCCAGCCCAGACAGGGATCATTCTCCCAGGTCCAGAGACTGACGAACTGAGGAAGTCTTCCTGAACGCTGTCGACACCGGCCATATGAGCTGTGGAGAAAGCCAAGAGATGACGTGCCGCCCATGGAAAGAGCATCCAAGCCGGGGACTCTTCGCGCCCCCTGATGGCAGACATAGGCAACAGCTGTCGCATTGGCCGAGAACACACGTACAACCATCCTGTGGAGATGCACTCGGACCCGTAGCAGAGCTAACTGATCGCTCGCAGCTCCAACCGATCGATTGAACATCGGCTCTCTCTGACACATACCGCTACCCGTCCAGCGGCCCTTTACTAGGACGGACATGCAAACTGCTCCCCAACCGGAGAGACTCTTGACCTTAGTCAGGGTCACCCAATCCGAGACCCGCAGAGGAAGCCCTGTGGGCAGAGTGACTGGGTTCAACCACCACAGCATACTGCTGGCACACCTCTGCCAGCCCAGGCAGCTGCATCCCCAGCGCATCTCTCAGGGGATTCCACCTTGACAGAAGAGAAAACTGAAGAGGACGCAGGCGAGCTCTCACCCACGGAAGAAGTCCCTAGTTGCCACCATGAGACCCAACACCTGCAAGTACCACCAGGCCGCTTGCAACGATATCATCGGGAAACGTGGAACTCGCCAGAAAGCACAGTTACTTACCGTAACAGGTGTTATCCAGGGACAGCAGGCAGATATTCTTTACGCATGGGTGACGTCACCGACGGAGCCCACGGTACGGACCTTTTTACTAGAAAGTTCTAGTTGGCCGCACCGCGCGTGCGCGAGTGCCTTCCCGCCCGACGGAGGAGTGCGTGGTCCCCAGTTAGTATAAGCCAGCTAAGAAGCCAACCCGGGGAGGAGGGTGGGACGTAAGAATATCTGCCTGCTGTCCCTGGATAACACCTGTTACGGTAAGTAACTGTGCTTTATCCCAGGACAAGCAGGCAGCATATTCTTTACGCATGGGTGACCTCCAAGCTAACAAAGAGGGAGGAGGGATGGTTGGCCATTAGGAAAATAAATTCTGAAGTACAGATTGGCCGAAGTGCCCATCCCGTCTGGAGAAAGCATCCAGACAGTAGTGAGTAGTGAATGTGTGAACTGAGGACCAGGTGGCCGCCTTGCAGATTTCCTCAATGGGTGTGGAACGGAGGAAAGCAACAGAAGCGGCCATAGCTCTTACCCTGTGGGCCGTGACAGCACCGTCTAGTGACAGACCGGCCCGAGCGTAACAGAACGCGATGCAAGCTGCAAGCCAGTTGGATAGCGTCCGTTTAGAGACCGGTCGACCCAAACGATTCGGGTCGAAGGTCAGGAAGAGCTGAGGGGACAAGCGGTGAGCCCTTGTACGATCGAGATAGTAAGCCAGGGCACGCTTGCAGTCAAGACTGTGCAATGCCTGTTCTCCGGGATGTGAATGAGGTTTCGGGAAGAACACAGGCAAAACAATGGACTGGTTGAGGTGAAAAGCTGAGACCACCTTTGGAAGGAATTTTGGATGGGTGCGCAGAACCACCTTGTCATGGTGAAAAATAGTGAACGGTGGATCGGCAACCAGTGCATGAAGCTCACTAACCCTCCTGGCAGAGGTGATGGCAATGAGGAAAAGAACCTTCCATGTCAGAAATTTGAGCGAAGTTGTGGCAAGTGGCTCAAAGGGAGGTTTCATGAGGGCAGATAAAACCACATTCAGGTCCCAGACGACCGGAGGAGGCTTCAGAGGTGGTTTGATGTTGAAGAGGCCCCTCATGAATCGGGAAACCAGAGGGTGAGCCGTGAGAGGTTTTCCTAGGACAGGCTCATGAAATGCCGTGATGGCACTGAGATGGACTCTGATTGAGGTAGACTTGAGGCCTGCGTTGGACAGGGAGAGTAAGTAGTCCAGAACAGTTTCCACCGCTAAGGAGGTGGGATTGTGATGATGGCGGAGGCACCAAGAGGAGAACCTGGTCCACTTCTGATGGTAACATTGGAGGGTGGCCGGTTTCCTGGAGGCGTCCAAAATGAGACGGACAGGCTGAGACAGATTTCCTGAAGAGGTCAGCCCGAGAGAAACCAAGCTGTCAGGTGGAGGGAAGACAGATTGGGATGTAGTAGAGACTGATGTTGCTGTGTAAGTAGAGTAGGAAACACAGGCAGAGGAATGGGCTCCCTGGAGCTGAGTTGAAGTAGAAGGGAGAACCAGTGTTGACGAGGCCACCGGGGAGCTATGAGGATCATGGTGGCTCCGTCCCTGCGGAGTTTGGATAAAGTCCGCAACATCAGAGGTAGAGGAGGAAAGGCATAGAGGAACCGATCCGTCCAGTCGAGAAGGAATGCATCTGGGGCCAGACGATGAGGAGAGAAGAGTCTGGAGCAGAACTGGGGCAGCTGATGGTTGTGAGGAGCTGCGAATAGGTCCATCTGCGGAGTGCCCCAGCGAGCAAAGATGGAGTGGAGCGTGGGAGGATCCAAAGTCCACTCGTGAGGTTGAAGGACGCGGCTGAGATTGTCGGCCAGGGAGTTCTGTTCGCCCTGGATGTAGACCGCCTTGAGGAAGAGACTGCGGGCCGTGGCCCAGGTCCAGATACGAAGAGCCTCCTGACAAAGGAGGCGAGATCCTGTGCCGCCCTGTTTGTTTATGTAGTACATGGCGACTTGGTTGTCCGTGCACAGGAGCAGAACCTGAGGACAAAGAAGGTGCTGGAAGGCCTTGAGAGCATAGAACATGGCTCGTAGTTCTAGAAAATTGATGTGATGTCGACGCTCCTGTGGGGTCCAAAGACCCTGGGTGCGTAGGTCTCCCAGGTGAGCTCCCCATGCATAAGGGGAGGCATCCGTGGTGATGATCATGGAATGTGGGGGCAGATGCAACAGAAGGCCCCTGGAAAGGTTTGAGGAGTTCAACCACCATTGTAGAGATCGCTGAAGAGATGATGTCACAGAGATGGGATGAGAAAGAAGATTCGAGGTCTGTGACCACTGGTCGGCCAGAGTCCATTGAGGTGTCCTGAGGTGGAGTCGTGCTAAGGGAAGCACATGCACCGTTGATGCCATGTGTCCCAGGAGGACCATCATCTGTCGAGCTGGGATGGTGTGATGAAGAAGCACCTGATGACAGAGGTGGAGCAGAGTCCGTCGACGATCGGAGGGGAGGAATGCCCTCATTAGTGTGGTATCGAGAACTGCTCCGATGAACTGAAGGCGCTGTGTGGGAAGCAGATGCGACTTGGGGTAGTTGATCTCGAACCCCAGTAGATGGAGAAGAGAGATGGTATGTTGAGTGGCTTGTAGCACAAGAGGAGACGTAGGAGCTGTCACTAACCAATCGTCCAAGTAGGGAAACACTTGGAGGTTGTGAGACCTGAGGAAGGCCGCCGCCACAATGAGGCATTTGGTGAACACCCTGGGTGATGAAGCGAGGCCAAAAGGTAGCACCTTGTACTGATAATGGCGATGGTGCACCTGGAATCGCAGGTAGCGACGTGAAGTTGGATTGATTGGTATGTGAGTGTAGGCCTCTTTGAGGTCCAGGGAACATAGCCAGTCGTTGTGAGAGAGATGAGGGTAAAGTGTGGCAAGGGAGAGCATTCTGAACTTCTCCTTGACTAGACACTTGTTGAGGTCCCTGAGATCGAGAATGGGACGAAGGTCTCCTGTCTTTTTGGGTACCAGGAAGTAGCGGGAGTAGAATCCCTGACCCCTTTGATCTGGAGGTACTTCTTCGATGGCATTGAGAAGGAGGAGGGATTGAACCTCCCTCAGGAGGAGGGGGGTTTGAGTTGAGAGAGAAGCAGACTCGACGGGAGGATTGTCTGGCGGAAGAGTCTGGAAGTTGAGGGAGTAGCCGTGGCGGATGATGTTGAGGACCCACTGGTCCGATGTGATGACCTCCCAACGGCTGAAGAAAATGTGGAGCCTGCCTCCGATTGGCTGAGGAAGAGGCAATGAGGGTGGAAGACTGGCTAAGCCCTGGAGAGAGGAGTCAAAAGGGCTGAGAAGGTTTGGCAGGAGGAAGAGGCTTTGCAGGTTGATTAGGCTGGGCACGAGCCTGGGTGTGTTGGTGCTGGCGGGCTCGCCTAGGCTGCTGTGCAGGTGGGTTGAGCGGTCTGGCAGAGAACCGGCGTTGATATGATGTCTGCGGTCTATAAGGACGAGCAGGAGGAGTCTTTTTCTTTGGTTTAATGAGAGTATCCCATCTGGTCTCATGGGCGGAGAGCTTCTGAGTGGTGGTATCCAGGGACTCTCCGAATAGTTCATCTCCCAGACATGGGGCGTTGGCTAGACGGTCCTGATGGTTGACGTCTAGATCAGAGACCCTGAGCCAGGCCAGGCGGCGCATAGCCACAGCGATGGCAGATGCACGGGAGGAGAGCTCAAAGGAGTCATAGACAGAGCGCACCATGAACTTCCTCAGTTGAAGCAGGCTGGAGATGTGCTGCTGGAAAAGAGGGACCTTGTGCTCCGGCATGTATTTTTGCATGGAGGAGAGTTGCATTACCAGATGTTTCAGGTAGAAGGAAAAATGGAAGGAGTAGTTGTTTGCCCTATTGGCAAGCATGGCATTTTGGTAGAGCCGTTTGCCAAATTTGTCCATAGTTTTTCCTTCTCTGCCAGGAGGGGTGGAGGCATACACACTGGTGCCCTGAGTCTTTTTCAAGGTGGATTCTACCAGGAGAGACTCGTGGGGCAGTTGGGGTTTATCAAAACCTGGGATTGGTATGACCCTATAGAGACTGTCCAATTTACGGGGGGCCCCAGGGACAGTAAGCGGGTTCTCCCAATTTTTATAAAAAGTTTCCCGTAGGATATCGTGAACAGGTAACTTTAGGAACTCCTTGGGAGGTTGATCGAAATCCAGAGCCTCCAGGAAAGCTTGTGACTTTTTGGAGTCAGATTCCAATGGCAAAGACAAAGCCCCTGACAACTCCCTGAGAAATTTAGAGAAGGAAGATTGTTCAGGTTTGGAAGTGGTCTCGGGTGCGGAAGGCTCTTCGTCCGACGACGATGCATCCTCCTCGGTACCGGGGGGGGATTCTTCCCATAGGTCCGGGTCTCTGACATCGGTGGTTGCGTGTCGAGAGACCGGAGTGGACGGGTCGGCGTGGTGAGTCTTAGACAAAGACTTGCCTGAGCGTACCGAGACATTCCCTGGCGATGTAGACCTGTGTCTGTCCCGATCCCGGGAAGAACGGTGCCCGTCTGGGTCTTGGGAAGACCGGTGCCGGTCCGGGTCATGGGAAGACCGGTGTCCTGCTCGGTCCCGAGGAGGATCTGTCGTCGTTAAGGCGACTGGCTCGTGCGGTGCCGAGAGAATGGGCATGGAAGAGTCCATAGGTACCAATGGAGTGGATACCGGTTGGACGGTGCGGGGCTCGGGCCGGTCTGGTACCGAGAGCAGCGGTGCCAAGATAGATGGTAAGAGCTGCTGAAGTTGCTGGTGGAGTTGCTCTTGCAACTTGTCCTGGAGGATGGCCGCAATGCGGTCATCCAGGGGAGGCACCGGAACCACTTTTTTCTTTTTTGGTTCCTTGGGTGCCGCTCTACACTCCGGCGATGAGGGAGCCGATGACGAGGCACTCACCGATATCGGAGTGGAGCGTTTCTTGGCCCGGCGTGGAGCCGAGAGGACTGGTGCCGTCCCCGAGGTGGGAGGGCGCTCAAGGGTGGAAGGCTTCTTAGCCGGCTTACCTGGCGCCGGAGGCGCCGACGTCGTCTCAGGCGGCGTCGAAGTGGTCGGTGTCGATTTCGACGGTGCCGCAGATGAAGATGTCGAATCCATAGACGGGCCGGTGCCGAAAAGTAAATTCTGTTGGATTTGACGATTCTTCAACGTGCGCTTTTTAAGAGTGGCACAGCGGGTGCAGGAGTCCGCCCGATGCTCTGGTCCCAGACACTGCAAGCACCAATTGTGTGGGTCAGTGAGGGAGATCGGGCGTGCACACCGCTGGCACTTCTTAAAGCCTGGTTGCGGGGGCATGAATGGAAACACGGCCTCCGCAAAATCAAACCCCGAGGCCTGGATCGTGGCAATAGGCCCCGCCGGGGTAGGAACGAAAAAATAAAACAAAAGAAAGGTTTTTTTTTTTTTTTTTTTTTTGGAATTGGGAAGAAAAAAGTACCCGAAGGTGAAAAACCGAAAAAAATAACGCGAGCGGGAAGGCAAAAGGAGGATTTCAACTCTGTTGAAAAAACACACGTCTTCTTCGCTCCGCGGAAATGAAGAAACTGGGGACCACGCACTCCTCCGTCGGGCGGGAAGGCACTCGCGCACGCGCGGTGCGGCCAACTAGAACTTTCTAGTAAAAAGGTCCGTACCGTGGGCTCCGTCGGTGACGTCACCCATGCGTAAAGAATATGCTGCCTGCTTGTCCTGGGATAATGCATGCACCTCTATGAGGTCCAGAAATGGTTTGCAATCGATGGAGTCCTTCTTTGGCACGACGAAGTAAATCGAGTATATCCAGAGCCCAAGACGCCCTACGGAACCGGCTCTATAGCCGCCAGTTCCAGCAACCGGCGCACCGGAGGGTGCACCTTGCCAGCCCTGTCCATACTGCCCTCGGGAGAGGACATTAAGAAGTTTCCCGCCGGCCGGAAGAATTGCAGTCGAAGACCTTCCCTGAGTACTTCTAGAACCCACTGGTCTCAGGTTAACTCCAGCCATTCCAGAAGGAAGGCCGACAGCTGCCACCCCCCCACCCTCCAATTCGGGGAGGCCTCGCCAGAGCCCTGGTGTCATAATTCTCTTTTGGAAGGTACCGAAGGCCGAGAGTTGGGAGGCTGTGGGCACGCTGTACCTCCAAAGCGAGGCCTATAGGAGGCTCCGAAACGCCCACCGCAGAGGGTCCAGCGTACTGCGAGGTCCTCCTGAAATGACAAAAATTCAGCTGTCCCAGCCCCCTGGGCGGACGAGAACCAAGGCCAGGAAGCACCTAATGCTAACGGTCCTGTACACCTGCCACAAGGTCATCCAAACCTTGGCCAAATAAGAGCGAACCTTTGAATGGCAGCTTGTTCAGAATAGCCATGGATGAAGAATCCCCTGACCACCGGTGATTCCATAACTTTCTCCTAGCAGAAACTTAATAAGCTCCCATCTTAGCAAAAACCGTCAAAATATCATAAAGGCTTAGTATGACATGCCCGGGCCGCTGTAGCTTGCAGCAAAATCAAAAAGGCGCTTCAAGACAAAATCCAGCTTACGGTCCTAGACATCCGGCAGGACCACCCCTCCATCCAAGTGCAAGTAGGTACGTTTAGGGACTTGAGCCACCGCCGACTCCACCCATGGCGGGACTAGGCGCATGGAAAATTCTGAAGCCATGGGATACATATTTAGCCAGGGCCCAAGTGCACTTCAGGGGACCCTTACGGACCCCCCAACCTCCAAGAGCATTTCTACCGAGTCCTCACGATCCAGAAATGCAGCGGAGAACAGGCACGTGGAACACATGATCGAACACTCCGTTGAAACTCAGTGGTGGGAGATTTCATAGTGACACCAGGAAGTATTTCTTCAGCGAAAGGGTGGTTGATCATTGGAATAGTCTTCCATTGCAGGTAATTGAGGCCAGCAGTGTGCTGGATTTTAAGAGAAAATGAGATAAGCATGTGGGATCACTTCATGGAAGAAATTAGGGGGTGGGTCATTAGAGTGGGCAGACTTATTGGGCCGTGGCCCTTTTCTGCCGTCATTTTCTATGTTTCTATGAACTGCAGAATCGGAATCAAGTCCCAATATCTGCAGGGATTCAGAGATAGAATCAGGAAGGCAATTGGACTTAGCCTGCGCACCATTTGATATACTCTCCCACATCGTGAGAATCAGGGTTCTGGGAATCTCTGAGATCCGCTAGGCTAGTCACGCAGCGGGACCCGCCAAATCGCCGTGCGAGAGCAACATCTTAGAAAGTGATGCAGGTACCACGATAATGGCGGTAAGTTGCTGCTGACGTACTGGCATACCAGCAAGGATCAGATTGACATGCTGGAATCCAAAGCCTGTACAGACTGCCGCACCGCAGTCTGAAAGGAAGACACAGGCATAGCTTGCTTTCTCATGAAAGCCTGAGACAACATATCCACAATTTCCAGCGGAAATTAGTCTTTGGCGGCTTGAGCCAATCAGCAGTACTCAAGATTTGAAATTGTTTGAAGATCGATGAGACTGTCCCTGGAACTGCGCCTGCGTTTATGCGACAACACCCTCCTCGCACAATTGTGGCATCTTGGACGCTGGAATCGCGACTCTTGCGGCAATGGAGGAAAGCAGGTCCTCTCCGGAGGAGGAAAGTGCGGAATGCACACACCAGAAATGCCCGACGGGCCACGGCGCACAGAATACGCAGCTGCGCAACCGCATGCTATCCGCCGGATTTACAGCATGAATCAATGCCATCCTATCCTGAGGTAGCCATCTGTGAAGTTTGGAGAAAAAACGAACCTTCTAAGTCCAAAAAATATAGTTTTTAAAACTTTAAAGAAAATCCAAGATGTCCGCGGTGGCTGCTGATTTTGACATAAAAATGGCCATTAAAAACGCAGGAAAACACTAAAAACGGCGATTTTAGGATTTTACAGGTGGGGGGGACAAGGGCATGCAGGGAAACTCCCCAAAACCACGATTTGAGGACCACCCAAAATCGGCAAACTCTGTGACTCAGACCCCACAGATACATGTGCTTTAATGCATTTCAATGGCAGCCAGCATTACACAGTGCAAGTATAGGGAGATCATACCTCAGGAGCTGATTAAACTAGAATTTCAGATCTATATATTAAAACCTTTTTACCAAACGGGGGACCCAACACGGTCCGTGTTTCAGACAACCTTCATCAGGGGTCCATGGTAGATAAAGGAAAAAATATATGTCACAACAAATATTGAAAAAGATAATATAAAACCAAACAGATGATGTCACGCCGAGAGTCTCTGCAAATAGTAAAAATCGCACCTCAACTTCCCTGCCACCTCAGATCACGACCACCATGATCCCGCAGGGAAATCAGGGAAGACCCGCAGCGCAGTTCCAATCCCAGCGTACCTCCTCGGAACTGCAGCAGCCTGCACTCTACCCCTTTGCGGATGAACCAGGGGAGAGATGGCTCCTGAACCTGGAGACCCGGTTCAATCTGCAGACTGTCCAGAGGGCTTATTGCAGTTTCAGGCTTACACAGCACCCTCCAGAAGCAGACAAACATTAAAATGTCTGTGATCTCCCGCCGAAGGATCACTCACACCGAGTTGATCCGCAGCACAAACCCGCAGAAAAAAAAATCAAAATAAGATTAGGAATTGAAAATAAATCATGAGCAGAATTAACTGAGATGAAACTAAGCAGTGAAGCTGCAGGATCAAACTGAGCAAGACAGGAAACTCCCGGGCCGATAGCCCAAAGGGGAGGGATCTTTTAGTTGTCCTGCAGCTGAAGCTAATAGAGATACAAGATCCCAGCTGTTCAGCTGCCAGAGAGATTGTACAAGAAATAAGTATTATGACATTCACTAACTTAGGTCAGTCAGTCTTGAAAAAAAAATCAAGCTTCAAGATTAGAACACATTCAGAGATAATATTACAATATAAAATACATTTCATACCATTAATACTGCCATCTGAAATCGAGCTCTTGGTGTTCTCATTGGAGCAATGAAAGTCCAGTTGTCCATTTGTGGGCTATAGCACTCAACAGTGCGCAAACATTCCTCCCTGTTGTAACCACCTGATAAAAAAATAATCTTATTTCATCCAAAGTTTTCAAAATATATGACCTTACAAATATTAAACACATTAAAAATAAAATATTAAATTCAAATCTTTTTGACCTAAGAATGTTATCCAACTCACTTTTCCAGCACAGTAAAAAAATATCTTTGCAGAAGGCCTCAAATCAATCAAGTCTTAAGAGAAAAAAATAAAAAAGGACTGCTTACCTGTAATGGAGGTTCTTTGTAGACAGCAGGGAAATGAAACCATGTAATATTTTCTGGTGGATCTCTGCTCTCCTAAAGCATATGAAAACTTCAGGAGGGCCATCTGAGCACAGAACCAACATTTCCAGAGGACAGCAAGGTAATCCGTACCTGCTGTACACCACCTTGGGTAAATCTTCATAAAGGCAGTTAATAAATCCCAATAAATCAGCCACATAAGTTGTTGATGTTATCAAAGAGTTATGGAGGCTTTTGTTGGACTGGGTTGAATTCCAGCATACATACCACCTCGTTCCAAGTGGTATAAATTAATATCTGGATATATAAATAATAAACCAAAAAATGGTCTAAGAGACATTTGGAGCATTGAGATTTAAGCAGTAAATTTCTGCATCTCAATGGCCACGAATTTGGTCTTGGAGAATGAGATGTACAGTGTCTGCATCTATGAGGCAAACTTGGTTCTTTTTATTACATAGAGCATTTTGGACCCCAGTTCATTTACAAAAGTTTGATAGCTCTAAATCTAATAGATGCTGGCACTGTAATCTAGAAGCAGGGACATTGGATCATTTAATTTTTTATTATCCCTATATTAAGTTCTTTTGGAATTCAATTTGGACTCAAGTTAATTGTCTTCTAGAAAACCATGTTGCGTTATCCTATGACACTGTCTTGTTTGGTATATCTATGAAGGAAAAAAGTCAAATTTTGTCATATAATAAAGCACAGTTACTTACCGTAACAGGTGTTATCCAGGGACAGCAGGCATATATTCTCACATGTGGGTGACGTCATCTACGGAGCCCCGATGCGGAAGCATTTTCAAGCAAACTTGATTGAAGATTTAAGTTTGCTCTGCTGCTCCACGCATGCGTGCCTTCCTGCTCCACTAGGGGGTGCATCCCCTCGTGGTCTCCAGTTCACTTAACTAGCCAAGGAGCCAACCTCGGGGAGGTGGGTGGGTTGTGAGAATATATGCCTGCTGTCCCTGGATAACACCTGTTACGGTAAGTAACTGTGCTTTATCCCAGGACAAGCAGGCATGATATTCTCACATGTGGGTGACCTCCAAGCTAACTGAAAAGGGATGGAGGGAAGTTGGCAATTTAGGCGAATAGATTTCACAAAACCGATTGGATGAACCGGCCATCGCTCCTGGACAGAGAGTCCAGACAGTAGTGGGAGGTGAAGGTATGAACCGAAGACCACGTGGCAGCCTTGCAGATTTCCTCAATTGGTGTGGACCCGAGGAAGGCTACGGAGGCTGCCATCGCTCGGACTTTGTGTCCCGTTACTCGACCATGCAGCGCGAGACCAGCCTGAGCGTAGCAAAAGGAGATGCAATCGGCCAACCAGTTGGACAAGGTGCGTTTGGAAACTGGGTGACCTAACCGGTTTGGGTCGAAGGACAAAAACAGTTGTGGGACTTTCCGGTGTGACTGAGTGCGTTGGAGGTAAAAGGCCAACGCTCTCTTGCAGTCGAGGGTGTGGAGCGCCACTTCTCCGGGGTGAGAGTGGGGCTTTGGAAAAAACACAGGCAAGACAATGGACTGATTGAGATGGAAATCAGACACTATTTTAGGTAAGAACTTTGGATGGGTGCGGAGTACCACCTTGTCGTGATGGAATACCGTGAAGGGTGGGTCCGCTACCAGAGCTTGTAGCTCACTAACCCGCCGGGCGGACGTGAGCGCGAGTAGGAAAATTACTTTCCAAGTGAGGAATTTTGGATGGCATTTGCCTAGGGGCTCAAATGGAGGTTTCATTAGTTGAGCCAGAACCACGTTAAGGTCCCAAACCACTGGGGGAGGTTTGAGAGGGGGGTGGACGTTCAGCAGACCCTTCATGAAGCGAGAGACTAAGGGATGGAGCGAGAGGGCTTTCCCTTCCAGGGGCTGATGAAAGGCCGCAATCGCACTGAGGTGTACTCGAATGGAGTTGGTCTTTAGGCCGGAATGAGATAATTGAAGTAAATAGTCCAGGACCAGAGGGACGGGGACCGATACCGGGTCCTGGCTGTGGGAGGAGCACCAGGTTGAGAATCTGGTCCACTTTTGGGAGTAGCAGGTTCTCGTCGAGGCTTTTCTAGAGGCCTCTAATATCTCCTTGACTGATTGAGACACGGGGAGAGCAGTCAGGGGGAGAGAAACCAAGCATTCAGATGAAGAGATTGAAGATTGGGATGTAACAGTGAACCCTGACCCTGTGATAGTAGAGAGGGAAACAGAGGCAGAGGCAGTGGATCTCTGGCACTGAGTTGAAGTAGAAGGGAAAACCACGGCTGGCGTGGCCAGCGAGGGGCAATCAGGATCAGGGTGGCTTGTGCTGTTTTCAGGTGGACAAGCGTCCGCAGGATCAGAGGAAGCGGCGGGAACGCGTACAGGAACTTTCCCTCCCAGTCGAGGAGGAATGCGTCGGCCTCGAGCCGGTCCGGGGAGTGTATCCGGGAGCAGTAGAGAGGCAGCTTGTGGTTGTGAGGTGACGCGAACAGATCTATTTGAGGCGTCCCCCACCGTTCGAACACCCATCGTAGGGTCTGAGAGTGTAGTGACCACTCGTGTGGCTGGAGGAGGCGGCTGAGTCTGTCCGCCAGGCAGTTTTGTTCTCCTTGTATGTACACCGCTCGGAGGAAGGTGTTGTTGGAGATTGCCCATTTCCAGAGGCGCAGGGCTTCCCGACAAAGGGGCCAAGACCCTGTCCCCCCCTGTTTGTTTACGTAGTACATCGCTACCTGGTTGTCGGTTCGGATGAGAACTACTCGGTCGTGGAGCAGATGTTGAAAGGCTACGGCTGCGAGGTAGATGGCCCGAAGCTCTAGCACGTTGATGTGGCAGCGACGGTCTTGCGCCGACCACATCCCTTGGGTGCGTAGGCCGTCCAGATGGGCTCCCCAAGCGTACTCCGACGAGTCCGTGGTGAGTACCTTGCTGTGGGGTGGGGTGAGGAAGAGCAAACCTTTGGAAAGATTTGAAGAGTCGGCCCACCAGCGGAGCGATCGTTGCAATGAAGGAGTCACTGTCACGGGACGATAGATCGGGTCCCGGTCTTGACGCCATTGCGATGCCAGGGTCCACTGAGGGATTCTCAGATGGAGTCGGGCGAAGGGTGTGACATGGACGGTGGAGGCCATGTGGCCCAGGAGAGTCATCATCTGTTGAGCTGATACCGAGGTCAGCAGGGAGATCCTTCGGCTCAGGCCTACTAACGCCTCTAGGCGTGGAGGGGCGAGGAAGGAACGGAGGCGAACCGTGTCCAGCGTGGCCCCGATGAACTGTAGGGACTGCGAGGGGCGTAGTTGGGATTTTGGGAAGTTTATTTTGAACCCCAGACTTTGTAGGTAGGTAATAGTCTGTTGGGTCGCTGAGATAACCCCTTCCCTGGACGGGGCTTTGATTAGCCAGTCGTCCAGGTAGGGGAATACCTGGAGGCCCTGGGAGCGTAAGGTTGCTGCGAGCACCACGAGGCACTTGGTGAAGACCCGAGGTGATGATGCAAGTCCGAAGGGGAGGACTCGGTATTGTAGGTGCCAGTCCCCTACCTGAAACCGCAAGAACTTGCGGTGGGCGGGGTGCACTGGGACATGTGTGTACGCCTCCTTTAGATCGAGGGAGCAGAGCCAGTCGCCCTCGTCGATCAGGGGGTAGAGTGTCGGTAGGGAGAGCATCCGAAATTTTTCCCGTACCAGAAATTTGTTGAGGCGTCTCAAGTCTAGTATTGGGCGTAGGTCTCCCGTTTTTTTCGGTACCAGGAAGTAACGGGAGTAGAAGCCCTTCCCCCGTTGGTCGGGGGGAACCTCCTCCACTGCTCTCAGGCGAAGCAGGTCTCGAGCTTCGGAGAGGAGTAGGTGTAGCTGAGTCCGGTTGGGAGGGCAATTCCTTGGGGGGTTGTCCGGAGGAATGGTCCGAAAGTTGAGAGAGTACCCTGATGAGATCACGCCAAGGACCCAAGCGTCCGACGTGGTTTGTTCCCAGCGAGGGTAAAAGGCTTTGAGTCGACCCCCGATGGGAAGGAGGCCTGTGGCTATGGCGGAGGGGGCCCGCCCCCTTCCGCATGTCCCGTCAAAAGGACGGTGATGGTTTGGTGGTCACCGGCGGTTGGGATTTGGGCATGGCCCGGTGATGGGCTTGCGGGCGCCTGGGTGGGGCCCGCGAGAAGGCCGGGGTGGATTTTTGTGGGTAGCGGCGCGGAGGGGCCCTATATGGCCTGGACGCAGGTGGTTTGGGCTTTTGTCGGACAAGGGAGGCAAACGAGCGTTCGTGTTCGGAGAGGCGTTTTGTGGCCGCCTCAATAGTGTCATCGAACAGTTCTTTTCCCACGCAGGGGAGGTTTGCCAACCGGTCCTGTAAGTTGGGGTCCATGTCGACCAGGCGTAGCCAAGCTAGTCGGCGCATGGCGATAGCAAAGGCTGCCTCTCTGGAGGAGAGTTCGAAGCCATCGTAGGCCGCGTGGAACAGATGAAGGCGCAGGTTGGAGAGGGACTCCAAGAGCAGGCCGAACGTTCCTTGCCGGGGGGCCGGTAGGTCCGTCTCAAAGGCTCTCAATAGTCCAATGAGGTGTTTGAGGTAGGATGTGAAGGTGAAAGTGTAGCTTTGCACCCTAGAGGCCATCATTGCGTTTTGATATAGTCTCCTGCCGAACTTGTCCAGGGTTCGGCCTTCTCGGCCTGGGGGGACCGCAGCTGAGGTCCGGGATGGGTGAGCTTTTTTCAAGGAGGATTCTACCAGCAGCGATTAGTGGGAGAGCTGTGGTTGTTCGAATCCCGGGTAGGGGACTGTGCGGTACTTAGCCTCCATTTTGGAGGGTACGGCTGTGACCATATAGGGGGTCTCCAGGTTCCTGAAGAAGGCCTGTTGGAGTACCGGGTTAGGTGGTAAGCGAAGGGACTCTCTGGGCAGTGATGGCATATCCAGTTCCGCCAGGTACTCCTTAGAGTATCTGGAGTCGGACTGGAGGTCTAAGTCCAAGGCGTGGCCCATGTCCTGGACAAAGCGAGTGAAGGATGGGCGAGATGTTCCCGGGGCCCCGTGCGGGGTCGGTGAACGAGACCTTCGTCGGGTGGAGAAGGATGGGGAGGCTTCCCTCGAGTATCGAGGTTCCTGCTCCGATCCATGCTCCGAGGTCGGGGAAGCACTGTGAGAGTGTTCCGGGGTTGTCGATCTTCGGCGTCTCGAGGAGCCCCTCGGAGACGATGCCGGGGTTCGGGGTACCGATCGATGTCGAATCGGTGACCTCGATCCGGACTCCCTCGGCGGAGTTCGGAGGATGTGCGGGTTGGAGAGTGATAACTCAGCCACCCTTAGTGGTCCCGTACGCGGTGTGGGAGAACGGCCTCGCGGAGTTGGTGAACCTCGGGCCTTCTTGGAGGTACGGCGGTTCGAGGTTTCTGTCGTGTTAGCCCGACGTTTTGCCCCTCGGCGGTCTGCGGAGGGAGAACGTCTCGGGCGTCTCGGCGAGGAGTCCGAGGAGGATGGGATGCGGCGGGGATTGCGCACCTTTCCTCGAGGTTGTTCGATGCGAGGCTCAGGCTGGTCTGGCACAATCGGGGTCGAGGTCGAGGCCGATTGAAACTGGGCCATTGCAGCGGACAGCTCCGACGTGATCATTGCTCGGAGTAGGTCCTGGAAGACGGGCACGGACAGCATCGAAGGCATGTCCACTGCCTCGGTGCACTCCACCGGGGGCGACCTCGTATCAGAGTATTCCCGTGTGGTGGAGGCACGGCCCGAAGGCTTGGAGGTCTTAGCCGGGGCTGTAAGCATGGGGCTTCCGCCATGCGTCGTCGTTGTCCCCGAGGCCGGCTTCTTCGATGTTATGGAACCTGAAGAGGGGACTTACCCAGGGCCGAGGCTTTCTGTTGTCCCGAGGACTTCGGGGTCGAGTCTCTAGGCGATGCTGAGGTATCCGGGGCCGAGGTCAAGGCCGGGGCCGAAGCCGGGGCCGACCTCGAGGCCGAGCTGGAGGGTTGGTCCGGGGTGAAGAGGTCCGCCATGCGGGCTTTTCTTCGACGGAGGGCCCGGTTCTGGAATATAGCGCACTGGGGGCAGGAGTCGGTTGGATGAGCCGCCCCCAGGCAGAGAATGCACCGGCGATGCGGATCTGTGAGGGAAAGAAGCCGCTCACACCGGGTGCACTTTTTAAAGCCGGTCAAAGGCCGGGACATTAAATCGAAAGTAGCCGCGGCTCGAGCAGCCACGCGGCCACGGGGACCCGGAAGCCTCCGGGTCGATCAAACGAAGCAGGAATCAAGTTGAAGAAGATAAAACTTTTGCGCACAGCGACTTAAACGATGAAAAAACAAGAAAATCGCGGTGCTAGAAGGCGGTTGGGGCAGAGCCAGAAGAGACACGACTTCTAGGCTCGCGGAAAATTTTGAACTGGAGACCACGAGGGGATGCACCCCCTAGTGGAGCAGGAAGGCACGCATGCGTGGAGCAGCAGAGCAAACTTAAATCTTCAATCAAGTTTGCTTGAAAATGCTTCCGCATCGGGGCTCCGTAGATGACGTCACCCACATGTGAGAATATCATGTCCTGCTTGTCCCCAGTTCATTTACAAAAGTTTGATAGCTCTAAATCTAATAGATGCTGGCACTGTAATCTAGAAGCAGGGACATTGGATCATTTAATTTTTTATTATCCCTATATTAAGTTCTTTTGGAATTCAATTTGGACTCAAGTTAATTGTCTTCTAGAAAACCATGTTGCGTTATCCTATGACACTGTCTTGTTTGGTATATCTATGAGGGGAAAAAAGTCAAATTTTGTCATATAATAATAAACTTTTGTTAATCATGACAGGGGTCGCCATTCAGCATATTACCAACAATTGGAAAAACTATTCTAATCTCAATTATACATTTTGGTGGAATTCTTTATGCCACATTTATAAGATGGAAAGAGCTATTGCTACACAGAAAGGGACTTACAATAATTTTATAAAGATGAGTAGACATCACTTTTTAAGGGAGAATATATTCTACACGGGGGGGGGGAGGGTGTGAGGGGTGGTATATTTTTCTGTTGCGATTTTATTTTATTTTAATTACTTTAGGAAGGGTGGGAGGGAGGGAAGTTATATTTTTGTTCCAGATGACATAGTAAAGATTTTCAAGTGTTTTATTGAATTTATAATAGATGAGTATCTTGTATACTTGTTGTATGTTTTAAAATGAATAAAGAATTTAAAAACAAAACTTTTTTTTTTTTTTAACTTTCATCAAGTGTACAGAAATCATAATAAACACTATAAATTAGATCACTTGAACATCTTATCATTGTATCTTATAAATATAAATGCAACCCTCCCTCCACGCCCATTATTCATTATAAGATAACTTTTAAGACTGACAAAAGTTTTGCCATTGAGGAAATTACTTTCTACAGGCATTTCAACATCTCCATCTGATCTAATTCTGATTAGGCTTTAACAGTTGTCAGATTTGTTTAACGATCATCTGTACACGATCAGAACTTTTAGTGCATCTAGGCCAGTCTTAAAGAGAAACCTGATATCACTAATCTTACAAAAAATGTGGCAATTTGTAATTTGTAAATCCACCATATGAGGAAGCTGATGTTTCAAGAATACATAAAGAAAAAACTTAAGAAAAGTTATACTGTATAGGCAACAATAAAAAAGGCTATTATATACAAGTGATAAAATTATATATAGAAGACATTATCCACTATGCAAAGCAACAACTACAATCACACTGGTGATCACTGAACTTGCTTTGTATGCTAATCATACATTATCTTATCTTAGAATGAAATTCACCAGACAGATGAACTGGATGGGCCAATAGTCCCCATGAAACATATGAATGGACAAAGAAACAAGAAGTCCAAATTGTCAGTACCTATGGAGGCAGACAGTAGACGAGTTTATAGCTGACAGGGTGGGCTTAAGGAATAGAGTGAGGGTTTACAAGAAAGATTATTACCAAGGTTAAGAACCTAATCTTTCCTTCTTGTACAACCCCACTCTATTCATAAACCTTCGGAACATAACAGCAGTCCCTCAAACTTAGGGTGGTACCGATAAGCCTGCTACTAGAATCGAAGACTCAAATGCGGAATTCTGCTCGACTGCCATGTCTATTCTGTAAAATTTCATGAATGAGAAGACCAAGAGGCAACTCTACAAAACTCTTCTGGGGAAACCACTCAGGACTCCGCCCACAAGGAAGCAATGCCTCGTTTAGAGTGGGCCCTCAGTGAGATAGGACATTTCCTGGCTCCAATATAGACAGAAGAAATGGCCATACGAATCCATCTGGAAATCATTGCCTTCAATTTCAGAAGGCCTTTTCGGCTCCAGCCGAAATCAGTTGACTTGTCAATAGATGTGTATTTATCAATCAAATTGAAAACACAATTTTAGCTTCAAATTAAGAGTCATTTATGCAAAGACACACTGTGATCAGTTTTCTACCACCAACAGTACCGATAGTTCTCTCTACACTGTAAATTGTCTACTGTTATTTACCTGCAGCTATTAGTTTTCCATTTAATTCTGCAGTTCCTAGTCCAGATCGAGCATACTGCATGGGGGCCATGATCTTCTCCACAGGGTCATCTTGCTTTATCTCAAAACTCATGCTTTTAAGCAAACGTGGCGTACTAGATGGGGAACTTTGAGGACTGTTTCGTCCATGCAGGAAAATCACACACAATACACCATTTAGGACAGCAAGACACAAGTAGGTGTTATCTGAAAGTAAAACAATAAAGCTCTAAGCATTTATGTTAAATGAACATTTGTTGTGCTAATATGCTGCTCAAAGCCTGTATGGTTATCCATTAAAATCTAAAAATTAAACAATTTATCTGTTACAAAAATCACATTTTCACCATTTTATATTCTACACATTTCTAAATTATCTATTTACATATCCTAGGAAAGCTAGCTATCCTCTTCATAACCTCTAATTTCTTATTATGTCCTTCCCTCATTAATTGAATTACCTGTAAACCGTGTCGAGCTCTATCTTTATGGCGATGATGCGGTATACAAACTTAAGGTTTAGTTTAGGAACACAAGCAGTTTGCTAAAAATGTCTAAGCAGACGCTAACTTCAAACTAAACTTCCACTGCTGTGATGGAACTACAAAACAGAAGAAGCAAAATAACTTACTTGATGTCTTCTCTGAGGCAATGATCTTCCATTCATATTTGGGGCTGTGCACCACAGCATTTGGAGGAGAGAGTCTTCCAGAACAGCTGCTATTTATCTGCTTGTGATCATTCTCACGTGGTGGCTTTTTCTGCAAAACCAAAAGGTAGCTACAGATACCTAACCAAAGACCACACCCTGAACTACCTTTACTCATTTGGACTAATCCACACCAGCAATAGGAAACAGCTTTATTTAATATCTTCTCCACCTATATAGATCATTTATAGCACACCTAAATAAAAATAAAAAGAGGGCTTCACTTGTCCAGATTGGTGGCCTGCAATAGGTCCTTGATCTGATCCCTAAGTCAGCTGAGATTGCTACAACATAAGCATTCACAGCTGCTTGAGGGTGCAGGGATTATTATAATCATAAATGAAATGTCTTGGAGACTAGATTTAGAACCCATGATAGTTTTAGAAGGCATCTTGGTACATGGTCCCTGGTCTCAGGTTCTTTAGACTAAAAACCTTGGAAAAGTACTAAAACATAGTGGCAATCCCTAGGTAGTTGTTCACGAAGGCTGAAAGCCATGAAATCTCAACATAGTCGGCTCTTTCTAACAGGTATGAAAGAATATTTGAGACAATTAAATATTTAATAAAATAAAAGTTTAAGTTTAAGATGTATATGTATAAGCATTAGAGCTGATTACGTGAGTTTTAAAAGCATATAGTAATTTACTTTTTGTATTGCTTTTATGCTCCTAGTACCCCTGCTGACGAAGATATTCTCGAAACTCGAGTTGGGGGGTAAACGTAACCCAAAGGAGTTTTAATTACAGCACTACAGCACTTTTTGCACTAGTTCACTTTTACTCAGTGGTTATAAACAAAATTCAATTTAAGGAGAGACTATAAATGAGCGTTTTAGCCCATTGATAGAAGAATGACAATATGAAAAAAAAGAGTATGAAGTCCTCTGAATAACCACTGTAGTTTGTTATTCACGCACAAATGACCACATTGATAAAGCACTTTATGAATGTATGAAAGAAAAAGAAAAATATTTTAAAGAAAATGTATTAATAAAGCTGAGATTTTAGAAATTTATTGATTATTTCATCCAGCTATTTTAGTAATATCTCCCACATTATGAGATATAGTTAGTCCCATATTTTAATAAAATTATTATAATTTCCATTTTGTGTCGCTATTGATCTTTCCATTCTATATATGTGGCATAATGAATTCCACCAAAAATTAAAGTTTAACCTAGTATGATACACTTGTTGTAATATGCAAAACTGAATAAAGAAATTAAAAAAAAAAAAAGCTGATTGTTTTTTGAAGAAATCTGACTTCACTCTCATTGATATGCCAAATAAAATAGTATCATATGTTAAAGCCACCGTATTTTCTAATAACCTATTTATTTGGCCCCCATATTGATTTCCAAAAAGCCAAAATAAATGGACAATACAATAATAGATGATCTAAAGTCCCTGCTTCGAGATGACAATGCCAACATCTATTAGACTTAGAGCGATCTAATTTTTGTAGTGGTCCAAAATGCTCTATGTAACAGAAAAAAACAAGTTTGTCTCATAGATACAGATATTGTACATCTCATCTTCCAAGACCAAATTCATGGCCATTGAGATACAGTAATTTGATGCTTAATCTCAATGCTCCAAATATCCCTAAGACCAGTTTTTTGTTTTTTTATTCATAAATCCAGATATCAATAAGATACAATGATAAGATGTTCAAGTGATCTAATTAGTAGTGTTTATTATGATTTCTGTACACTTGATGAAAGTTTGAAAACGAATAAAGAATTAAAAAAAAAAAAATTTGGAAATATTCTTTCATTTTTAATGTAAAATCTTCACAAAATTTTGGTTCCGCAAGCAATGTATTATCAAATCTCCATATTGGTCTACTATTATCCTAATCAACAATTTTTAGTTCAATCCACACCCCTCCATGATCAGATAAAATAATTGGATCTATGGAGGCTTGCGTTATTTGTTGTACTAATTGATTTGAAACAAAAATGTAATCTATTCTTGAAAAGGATTTATGAATGAGAGCAAAAAGAAAATTCCCGACCATCAAAATGAAGTATTCTCTATATATAACCTCCTGATTGATGTGGAAAGCAGAGACTACCTTCAGCGAGAAGGAATAGTATGGAGGAAAACACCCGCAGCCGTAATACGAATACACTGTGCAGAGACAACAGTGACCAGAAAAAAACATTGTGATCGTTAGGTCAAGAAGAAAAGCACACTTCCATTAACTGGTGTTATCCAGGGACAGCAGGCAGATATTCTCACTGAATAGGTGACATCACCAATGGAGCCCTGGCACAGACCACTTCAAAAGTGCATCGCCACTTTAAGTCTTTAGAAAGTTTGCAATAGCCCGCACCGCGCATGCGCCTTCCCACCCGAATTAGGCACGCGATCCCTCAGTTAAGATAAGCCAGCTAAGAAGCCAACCAGGGGAGATGGGTGGGTTATGAGAATATCTACCTGCTGTCCCTGGATAATACCTGTTACGGTAAGTAAATGTGCTTTATCCCAGGACAAGCAGGCAGCATATTCTCACTGATGGATGACCTCCAAGCTAACTAAAATGGGACGGTGGGAAGAGCTGGCCTTTAGAATAAATTTTGTAATACAGATTGGTCAAAGTGCCCATCCCTTCTGAAGGAAGACTCCAGACAATAGTGAGAAGTGAATGTATGAACTGAGAACCAGGTGGCAGCTTTACAGATTTCCTCAATGGGAGTAGATCTAAGGAAAGCTGCCATAGCTCTTATTTTATGGGCTGTGACACGACGTTCCAGTGCCTGTCCAGTCTGAGCATAGCAGAATGATATGCAACCAGCCAGTCAGTTGGAAATCGTTCTCTTGGAAACCGGATGCCCCAACCTGTTTGGATCAAATGAGACGAAGAGTTGGGGAGAAGTACGGTGAGGCTTTGTCCTGTCGATGTAATAGGCCAAAGCACGTTTACAGTCCAGAGTGTGCAACGCGGTTTCTCCTGCATGAGAATGAGGCTTAGGGAAAAACATTGGCAGAACAATCAACTGATTGAAATGAAACTCTGTGACAACTTTCGGTAGAAACTTTGGATGCATGCGTAGAACCACTTTATCTTTTTTTTTTTTTTTTTTTAATAATTCTTTATTCGTTTTCAAATTAAACAAGTGCACAAAAGGATATATTACAACAAATTATTCCAGAATAGCACTTTGATATCTGCCATATAAACATCTAGTAAAATCACCCCTACCACCCCACCCTTCATCATATTTTCAATAAAAATATACACATATTATATATCATAGTATAACATAATATGTAACATTATTTCCAACTCCCTCCCCCCCTTTAGTGTGCTAAAAAAGAAAACGAAAAGGAGAAGAGAAGAAGTGATGACTATTCACTACAATATTTTGCCAATGGCCCCCATATTTTTATAAATTTAGTATATGTCCCTCTTTGTACTGCTATTGCTTGTTCCATTTTAAATATATGGCATAATGTGTTCCACCAAAATGTATAACTAAGGTTTCTGTGATTTTTCCAATTGTTGGTTATGTGTTGGATGGCAACCCCTGTCATAACTAATAAAAGCTGCTTGTTCTCTGATATTTGACTCTTTTTCCTCATCATCATGCTAAATAGCACTGTATCGTAAGAGAGTGCCACATGATTTTCCAATAATGTATTTACTTGAGACCATATTGAATTCCAAAATATCTTAATATAGGGACAGAAATAAAGTAGATGATCTAATGTCCCAGGTTCCAGTGCCAGCATCAATTGGACTTAAAACTATCTAATTTTTGTAAATGAGCAGGAGTCCAAAACACTCTATGTAACAAAAATAACCAAGTTTGTCTCATAGATGCTGACACTGTACATCTCATTCTCCAAGACCAAATTCGTGGCTATTGAGATCTCAATGCTCCAAATGTCTCTCAGACCATTCTTTGGTTTTTTTATTCAAGTATCCAGATAATAATTTATACCACAGTGCGGCTTGATGTCCTAGGAAGTCTGCTTGGAAGCACTGGAACTCTATATTATACTGATTGTTCAAAGTCTTCCATTCAGGGAACCCTACCTGAATAGCCTGCTTCAGCTGTAACCATTTAAAACTTTGTATTTTACTAAGGCCAAATCTATGTTGCAGTTGTGAAAATTCAAGCAGTTTACCATCTGAAATAACATCCTTTAGAGTTCAAATGCCTGCAATAATCCAGTTCTTCCAAAGGACTTGGGCTTCGCCTATTTTAATCTTGGAGTTTATCCATAAGGATTGATTAGTTGACTTATTGATTGGGATAGGTGTTAATTTGCTGATATATCTCAACGTTTTCCAGGTATCCATTAACATTTTATTTTCCCTATATCTCCTAGGCATGTTAATGCTTGGAACATGAACTAAATTCAAAGGAAACAAAAGGCGCCATTCCAAGTATAACCAATCTGGTGCATTATCTATGAGTTCTGGGATGATCCAATACATATCCTGATGTAAAATATAGGCTTGATGGTACCTATAAAAATTTGGAAAATTTACCCCTCCCTCCTCGATTGATTTTTGCAAGGATACTAAACCACTTTATCATGGTGAAAAACAGTGAAGGGTAGATCTGTCATTAACGCTTGCAACTAAACTAAACCTTGGGTTTATATACCGCACCATCTCCACGAATGCGGAGCTCGGCACGGTTTACAGGAAGAAAGATGAGAGAGGAACTACAGTGGAGAGATTAAAGAGTTAGGTATAAAGGGGGAAGGTGAGAGGCCTAAGAGGGGGGGAAGTGTTACAGTTTTGAGAATAGCCAGGTTTTTAGGTGTTTGCGGAAGAGTTGGAGGGAGCTTGAGGTTCGGAGAGGGGAGGTGAGGTTATTCCAGATCTCAGTGATTCTAAAGGGGAGGGATGACCCAAGTTTGCCTACATGGGAAATACCTTTTATGGAAGGGAAGGATAGTTTAAAAATTTGGGAGGATCTGGAGGAAGTAGGGGTTGGGGAGTTCCAGGATAGAGGGATAACGGCAGGAAGGATGCCATGTAGGATCTTGTAGGCCAGACACGCACATTTGAAGTGGATCCTGGGGATTACTGGGAGCCAATGGAGCTTAGACAGGAGTGGTGAGACGTGATCAAATTTGCTTTTCGCGAAAACAAGCTTAGCTGCGGCGTTCTGAATCCGCTGAAGTCTGTGGAGGCTTTTCTTGGTTAGGCTGAGGTAGATAGAATTGCAGTAATCCAATCTGGAGAGGATGATGGATTGTACTAGGACTGCGAAGTGTTTTTGGTGAAAATAGGGTCTGACTTTCCTTAGCATGTGAAGGCTGAAGAAGCATTTCTTCACCAGGGATTGGAGATGTTCGTTGAAGGATAGAGAAGAGTCTAAGGTGACACCCATTGACACTCCTGGCAGAGGTGAGAGCAATATGGAAGACCACTTCCCAGGTGAGAAACTTGAGATGAGCTGAGACCTCTGGTTCAAATAGAGGCTTCATCAACCTGGAAAGAGTCACATTAAGGTCCCAGACGACAGAGGTGGTTTAAGACTGAAAAGTCCTTTCATGATTCTGGAAACCAGAGGATGAGAAGTGAAAGGTTTACCCTCAACTAGTACGTGAAAAGCTGTAATAGCACTAAGATGGACTCTGATTGATGTAGATCTGCGTACAGAGTCAGACAGATGAAGAAGATAATCCAACAGCAAATCCACTGATAAGGAAGCTGGATCATGATGATGAAGAAGATACCAGGAAGAAAACCTAGTTCACTTTTGTTGGTAACATTGTTGGGTGACTGGTTTCCTGGAGGCATCAATAATATGTCGAACCACAAGGGCAGCATCTATGAGACAGACTTGGTCTTTTTTGTTGCATAGAGCTTTTTGGACCCCAGTTCGTTTACAAAAGTTGGATAGCTCTAGTTGGCATTGTGGTTTAGAAGCTGGGACATTAGATCATTTAATATTTTTCTGTCCCTGTATAAATGCCTTTTGAAAGTTAATTTGGTCCCAAATTAATTCATTGTTAGAAAATCATGTTGCCCTTTCATATGATACTATATTATTTGGTACATCTATGAGATTTAAAAACCCAATTTCTCCAAATAATAATAAACTTCTATTAATATTGACAGGGGTTGCCATTCAGCAGATTACTGGAAACTGGAAAGATTACATTAAACTGAATTATACTTTTTGGTGGAATTCAGTATGTCATATTTATAAAATGGAGAGAGTGCTTGCCATGCGACAGGGAAATTATCACAAGTTTAAAAAGATTTGGGGGCCATTGATTAATTATTCTAATGATCAGACATCTTAAACACCTTAGTATTAGATAAAATATAGGGGAGTGGGAATGTGAAAGATAATAATTGATAATTATTTATTATTAATATGGGTGGGTAGGGATTCTTTAATATTTATATGTTTGAAGGATTCTTTAATATTTATATGTTTGAAGGAATTTAAGTAAGATTGTCAAGTGATTAGTTAAAGATTTTCTGTTTGACTATTATACACTTGTTGTAATATTTGAAAATGAATAAAGATTTTTTTTTTTTAAAAAATGTCGAACAGGCTGAGATAGATGCAAGTCAAATGGATTCAGCCCAAGAGAAACCAAGCTGGCAGGTACAATGATTGAAGGTTGGGATGTAGAAGTGATCCCTGATGCTAAGTAAGTAGAGTAGGAAAAACTGGAAGAGGTATGACTCCCTGGAGCTGCGTTGAAGTAGAAGGGAGAACCAATGTTGCCTGGGCCACCGAGGAGCAGAGAATCATGGTGGCTGTCTCTCGTTTTGAGTCTGAACAGTCTTTAACATGAGAAGAATTGGAGGGAAAGCATAGAGAAATAGGCCCGTCCAATCCAGGAGAAAGGCATCTGCTTCCAGACGGAGAAGAGAGTAAAGTCTAGAGCAAAACTGGAGGCAGCTTGTGATTGTGGGAAACTGCAAACAAGTCCACTTGTGGAGTGCCCCATTGAGCCAAGATGGACTGGAGAGCTGCAGAGTTGAGAGTCCATTTGTGAGGTTGAAGAATCCTGCTGAGGTTGTCTGCTAGGAAATTCTCCCCTTGAATGTAGGCAGCCTTTAAGAAAAGGTTGTGAGCAGTCGCCCAAGTCCAGATTTTCTGGGCCTCCTGACATAACAAGAGAGAGCCTGTGCCTCCTTGCTTGTTTATGTAGTACATAGCTACTTGATTGTGCGAAGGAGGAGGACTTGAGGGCAGAGATGATGGAAAGCCTTGAGGGCATAATACATCACTCTAGGAAATTGATGTGAAATTTCTGTTCTCTGGTGGTCCAAACACCTTGGGTTTGAAGGTTGTCCATATGTGCCCCCCCAAGCATAAGGAGATGCATCCATCGTAAATACCTTGTGATGAGGGGGTAAGTGAAAAAGGAGACCTCTGGATAGATTGGAGGTCATCCATCATTGAAACGACTGCAGAAGAGATGATGTTACAGATATATGTTGTGAGAGATGATCCATCACTTGAGACCACTGAGATGCAAGAGTCCACTGAGGAATGTGAAGATGTAGCATCGCCAGTGGTGTCACATGCACAGTGGAAGCCAAGTGGCCCAGAAGAATCATCATGCGTCTCGCAGAGATGGATTGAAGAGAGAACATCAGTTGACAGAGGTTGACGAGAGCATTCAGACAATCCGGAGGAAAAAATGTCCTCATGAGAATGGTGTCTAGGATAGCTCCAATGAACTGAAGACGTTGAGTCAGAATGAGATGTGATTTGGGGAAGTTTACTTCGAATCCTAGAGTCTGGAGAAAAGAAATGGTCTGAGACGTTGCTTGGACCACTTCCTGAGATGAAACAGCCTTGATTAACCAATCATCCAGTTAAGGAAAGACTTGGAGGCCGTGCGATCTGAGAGATGCGGCCACTACAATTAGGCATTTCGTGAAGACTCTTGGAGAAGATGTCAGGCCAATGGTAAGAACCTTGTACTGGTAGTGACGTTGATTTGGGTGAAAACGGAGATATTTCCTGGAAGCTGGATGAATTGGGATATGTGTGTAGGCTTCCTTGGGATCCAGAGAGCATAGCCAGTCGTTCTGATTTAGAAGTGGATAAAGCAGAGTGAAGGAGAGCATCTGGAATTTCTCCTTGACTAGAAATTTGTCGAGATTTCCAAGATCCAGAATGGGTCGTAGTCCTCCAGTCTTCTTTGGGACTAAGACGTAATGGCCACCAGAAATACAATCTTGATCATAAGGTCCATAAAGGACGCCTGCTCCAGAGGCTCATAAGACAGATGAGCCAGAGAGCTGAGAACCAGGTTGAGATTTCAAGTTGGACATGGAAGGCGTAGCAGCGGCTGAAGTCTCATAGAATCTCACAGAAAATGGACTACATCCAGATGAGTGTCAAGGATCCCTCCTCAGAGGAGGGCCCATACAAAAAAGGCTGGCCATCTGCACCCAGAGATAAGCTACCACCAGGCCTTTCATCAGGCCATCTTACAGAAATTCCAGGATACGAGAAAGTGAAGAATCAGACAGGTCTACCTGTCGCAGGACACACCACGCCTAGTATACCAAGCCCCGCATAGGCAGCCACTATGGATTTCTTTTTGCTGTGAAGCAATGTAGCAACCACCGCTGAAGAATATCCCTGACCAGTTAAGGCCACATGCTTAATAGCCATGTCGTAAGACCAAAGCGGTCCATATCCTGCAGTGCAATCAGGCCCTGCGTGAGGAGGCGAGGGCGACAAGGGAGCCAATCCCTGATCCTGCAGGAGCTGAACCAGGTTGGCACACCACGGGCTCCTCAGCCAATCTGGTGTTACAAGGATCACCGGACCTCCGTGGGCTGCTATCTCACAAGACACCTATCACTGGTCAAGGAGGGAAGACAGTAGATCTTCCGGTGGCCAGGGCTGAACCACAGCGATCCAGGCCTTCGCTGCCAGTCTCACATCATCGACTGAGGAACTGATCGGCTTTCTTGTTCGCCACAGGTGCCATGAGATTGAATGTAGGATGCCACCACTGAGCCACTATGCATTCGAACACCCTTTGAGACAGGGACCACTCTGTAGTCCAGAGTCAGATGACTGAGAAAATCCGTTTGAACATTGTCCACTCCAGGAAGAGAAGCTGAGCCTCCACATTCAAGAGACACTACTGGCAAGCCCCTGCCGGCTGACGTAAGCTACCCCCGTGGCAGTATCTGAAAAGACTCAGACAGGTCAATGATGGGCATGACCTTCGAAGAGGAGGGGAGCCAGTTGAATCGCCCTAAGTTCCAGGCAATTATTGACTATTTGTGCTCCGAGAGAGCCCACCAGCATCGAACAGGGACGGTCATACATACCGCTCCCCAGCCTTTGAGACTTGAATTTGTCTTCATCCACTCCAAAATCCAGAGGCGAAGAACCCTGGATAGCGAGAGAGGTCACAGCCACTAGGCAAGACTGTTCAGTGCCACTGTTGTCTAGAGTAGAAGTGCATGTAACGGATCCCGTTGCAGACTCCAGCGCGAAATCAAAGCATCCTGCAGCGGACACAAATGGGCTTCTTGCCCAAGGAACCACAACTATCATCACCACCATGGTCCCCAGAACCTGGAAGTACTGCCATGTCATTGGGACTGGAGAGGTCAGAAGGTCCCCGATAACCTGTCGAAGCTTCTTCTGACTGAACACGGGCAGGAATACTTTGTTCTGGCTTGTGTGAAACCGAACTCCCAGGTATTCCAAATCCTGAGTCAGCTCAAAGTGACTCTTCTTGAAATTGATCACCCACCCCAGGCGCTGCAACAACTGCACAACCTGAAGAACAGCCTGACACCCCGTGGTTTCCGAGGGAACTCTGATCAACCGGTTGTCCAGATATGGGTGAACCAAGACACCCAGTGTGTGAAGATGGGCCACCACCATAACTAATACTTTGGTGAAGGTCCTGAGCGCCATCACACAACCAAAAAGCATCATCACAAACTGGAAATGCTGCTCCAAGATGTGGAACCACAGATACCTCGGTGGTCTGGAAAAATGGGAATGTGGAGACACATCTCTGCCAAATCCAAGGAGATTAGAATTCCTCTGGCACCACCAAGGCTATCACTGAACACCATGCAGAAGCAAGGCATTCTCAGCACCACATTGACTGCCTTGAGATCCAAAAATTGGTCTCCAATCTTCAGAGCCTCTCTTTGGAACAAATAAGCATTATCAAGCAGCTCCCAGAGCCCGAGACTTGCGGCTCTATAGCCGCAATATCTAGTAATCTGTGGACAGTGGCCTGTACCCGAACTGCCTTCACAGGGTCCCACCGATGAATCCAGAAAGTACTCTGTCAGAGACAAAGAACTTCAGTTTGTAGCCATCCTGGAGAACCTCCAACGGTTGGAGGTAATGGCCTGCCATTCGGCCAGAAAGGCCGACAACTGCCCTCTCCAGATATGCAGGAGGGGAGGCTCTGGCCTGGCATCAGAACTGCTTCTTTGCGGGAGCTGCCAGATGATTTCCGGTGGACGGCTGGTGCCAAGAACCGCGGTCTGTCAGATGAGGGCCGCTGGCCAGCGGAGGGTCTCTAGTACTGACAAGAACGCTTGAAGGGATGAAAATTAGAGCGCCCTGAACCCCTGGAAGGACGGGATCTATTCACAGGCCACAACTTAGGTCTGCAAACCTGCACACTGGCCATGAGGTCATCCAAACCAAATAGCTCTTAAAGGGCTACCGGCTCACGGTCGCTTTAGAGTACTGCTTCTCAATTTCTTCAAGCCAAGTATTCCCTAAGTCTAACAACTATTAACTGAGTACCCCCCGCCCACGCTCCGCCCCAGTCTCACCCAAGCTCCACCCCTGACCCCACCCCCATAATAATAGTACTAATTGTAATGCAATTTCTTCAATTCATTTTCATATACACACAATATAATCTTAATACATAATGGAAACAACAAAATTTAAACACAAAGCACACGGTACGCAGAGAAAATCTTATTTATATTCAGGGGGTTTTCAAAGACAGATGACTAAAATATGCAATGTCACCTTAGTAACAACTATAGAAAAATAGACAAATATAGTGCAAAATATACACAGCAGATATAACAACATAAGAAGTTGCCACCACTGGGTCAGACCATTGGTCCATCGCGCCCAGCGGTCCACTCTCGCGGCGGCCCGTCAGGTCCATGACCTGTAATGTGGTTCCTGTCCGTTTCTGTAACCTACCTCTTCTTTTTTATCTGTAACCCTCAATCCCCTTTTCTTTTAGGAACTTGTCTAAACCTTCCTTGAAACCCTGCAATGTGCTCTGGGCTATCACAACCTCCGGAAGCGCGTTCCATGTGTCCACCACCCTCTGGGTAAAAAAGAACCTCCTAGCATTTGTTCTAAACCTGTCCCCTCTCAATTTTTCCGAGTGACCCCTTGTGTTAGTGGTTCCCCACAGTCTGAAAAATCTGTCCCTGTCCACTTTTTCTATGCCCCTCAGGATTTTGAAGGTTTCTATCATGTCTCCTCTAAGTCTCCGCTTTTCCAGGGAGAAGAGCCCCAGCATCTTCAACCTGTCAGCATACGAATAGTTTTCCATACCTTTTATCAATTTAGTTGCTCTCCTCTGGACCCCCTCAAGTACTGCCATGTCCTTCTTGAGGTATGGCGACCAGTATTGGGACACAGTACTCCAGATGTGGGCTCACCATTGCACGATACAGCAGCATGATGACTTCCTTCGTCCTGGTCGAGATACCCTTTTTAATGATGCCCAACATTCTGTTCGCTTTCTTTGAGGCCGTTGCGCACTGAGTTGATGCTTTCAATGTTGTGTCCACCATCACCCCCAGGTCTCTTTCAAGGTTGCTTACCCCTAGCAGTGATCCCCCCATTTTGTAGCTGAACATCGGGTTCTTCTTCCCTACATGCATGACCTTACATTTCTCTATATTAAAACTCATTTGCCATTTTTTTGCCCACTCTTCCAGTCTTGTTAGGTCTCTTTGCAGGACCTCACAGTCTTCCGCGTTTCTAACCCTGCTGCAAAGCTTGGTGTCATCAGCAAATTTGATAACCTCACATGTCGTCCCCGTCTTCAGGTTGTTGATGAATATATTGAATATATATATATATATATATATATATATATATATATAAATATATATATATATATATATATAAATTCTCAAAACCAACATTTCTTTCACTAAATTGAAAATAAAATCATTTTTCCTACCTTTCTTGTCTGGTGATTTAATGAGTCTCTAGTTGCAATTCCTTCTTAATGTGCAGCCAATATTTCTTTCTTTCTGCATCCTGCATGCTTCCTCTCCCGCGGACTTTATTCCCTTCCCCAACCAACATCTCTCTCTGTCCCTCCATGAGTCCAACATTTCTTCCTCTCTCCACCATCATTAGCAACATGTCTCCCTTGCTCTCTCACTCCCTCCCTTGCTGCAAAGGGAATAGAAAGATCCAGGGTGCATCTCTCCAACCCCCTCTACTGCCACATCCAACATTTCTTCCTTTCTCATCCCCAGATATGTGCAGTATTTTTCACCACTGCCCACCAGCCCCATTTCTCATTCTACCACTACTCTCCAACACCATGCCACATCTCTCCCTCCATCACTATTGTCCAACATTCCTCCCCCTTGCATCCCCTTCAATCTGTCCCTTTGCTCCTTCTCCACTACCATATCCAAGATTTCTCCCTCTTCTCCTTCTCTTCTCCATGCATCTCTACATCAAACCTCTCTCGCGCTCTATGCTCAACAATTTTCCTTTCTTCATTTCCCCATGTGCACCATCTCTTTCCCTCTCACTCATGCCCAATCCTCCCAAGTTAGTGCTTCCTTCCTCCCTTCCTTCTGTACCCCATGTTCATGCCCCCTCCTTTCATTCTGTCCCGAGTTTATGCCCCCTCCTTTCCGTGTCCCAAATTCGTGCCCCCCTTACTGCCTTCCAGCCTTTTTCCAAAATTCCCACCCCTCCTTTTTCCCTTCCTCCCATGATCATGTCCTCTCCCTCCCTTACATGCTACAACGCACTTGCTCCCTTCAGGTTCGTTCAGCTTGGCTGCTCCTTCCTGCCTTCAGCCACACAGGGACGCGTCAAAGGCAGCGACTCTTACACACTGCATGTGGTTGACCCACAAGCCTTCCCTCTGACATCATTTCTGACATCAGAGAGAAGGCTTCCGGGTCATCCATGTGCAGTGTGAAAATGCCCCAGCCCGCAACGCATCCCTGTGTCATCTCTAACATCGGAGGGAAGCTTTTTCGGGTTGGCTTCGGCAGAGGAGGAATGCAGGAAGGAGGGCATGATGCCTGCTGGCAGCGCCTAAGCGGAGGGGGGTGGGCAAGGAGGGCATGGGATCCCTGGTGGCGATTGAGGAAGGGGGAGCAGGAGACTTGCCACTACCCCAACAAACAGCTCATGTACCACTTAAAGATATGCGTACCACATGTTGAGAAACACTGCTTTAGAGGACAAATCACCAGACCACTGTCGGATCTACAGCCTCTTGCAAGCCAAAATGGAATAGGCAGAAAGTTTAGAGAAGACTCAAGATGTCATACAGGGCATCAGCCATATAGTCACACCCAAGACCAGGAAATCCAGGCCGGAAAGCATCACAGAGTCAGGATCATGGCACAGCCTGGAATGGCATGCCCTGGCCACGAAGGAAGAGGCCAATGCCGCCTTTATGCCTGCGGCCATCAAATCAAACAGTTGCTTAAGGATGAATTCCACACATCGGTCCTGGATATCCTTCAGGACCACCCCCTTGTCACTGGCAGAGAAGTGTGCTTGGTGATCTGCACCACCAATGAATCCATCTTCAGGGAAGCAAAGTGCCTGTGAAAAACATCCACCATGGGATGAAGCAGAGACATGGTGCGGGCACATTTCAAGAGACCCTCAGGCGCCTCCCAAACATCTGTAAAAATCCGAACTAGTCAGGATAATCATGGAAAGAGGCGGATTGCGGTCTTTGGTCACTCATGAGGGAATATTCCACAGTGACAGGCTTCTCAGCCTGCAGCTGCAATCCCTGGAGAGATTCAGTGATCAAATCTACAAAATGCATGGGCTTGAAAAATCTGCGTACAGTGGGATCCTCCCCCAGATCTGAGGTCCTACTCAGATCCTGATCCTGGAGATCCACCAGGACTGCCACATCTCCAGCAGCTGTGATGCCCACCTGGGCAAGCAGAGGTATGGAATCAGGAGCAATCGTAATCGCATGCGGCTTACCAACTGGACACTCAGAAGGGAGATGAAAGAAAAGGCCCAGGTCCAGAGGAAGTCATCCTGGCGGCCAGCAAGGATGCCTGTGATAGGGAAATAGGCAGATATTTCCGAGGTAACGAAGACGGATATTGAGTCCTCAGGGGGCAGTGCTGAGGTGAGAGGGGTGGAGCTCAAATCTCTGGAATTTGAGACTTCCTACAAAAGTCCTGGCGATTATACGGAATTATCTCAATCGTCCCGGATTAAAGTGGGATTGTACAAGAATTGTCCCATCAGTTACTCAACCAAGCAATTGACAGATTAAACTGACTAAGCCTTTCTCATTTGTGCTGGAATTTCCTTTGATTGTGGCGGAGTGTTTATGTAGAAACTGTGTGGGGACTACTTCACTTTCATGGTAAGGTTCAATATACAGTGGGGTTTAGGTTCAACAGGGTTGGTAGGAATCAAGCCTTGCTGTATTCAAAGCCATTTCAAAAGCTCTAAGACTTCATTAAATTACAGTGAGAGCCATTATCCCCAAATGGAAACTTGGAATACTGGTGAATCTATTTAGGAGCAGCCCACCTACCAAAATTATTCAAAGGGCACAGCAACAACTCATCCAGGAAGTCTCAAAACTTCCCAGATCATTCAAAGAATTGCAGATCTCTCATTAGAGAGGAAAGCCTTTTCGGGTTGGCTTCAGTGGAGGGGGAATGCAGGAAGGAAGGCATGAGATCCCCGGCAAATTAAAAAGGATAGGAAACTAAGGTAGCATATATATTTGTAGACAATGGCGCACTCATCTGCATAGAGTAAATGAATCACCCGACCTATTAACTAGGGTTGGGATAAAAAAAGAAAACCTCTAGATACTGTAGGAAGAGTCTGCGCACATCCAACAAGTTCAACACCTGATCACTCTTTCTCAATCACGAAGGAGTGAAGGCGGGCAAGAATACTTCTTGGTTGATGTGGAAGCTGAAAACCACTTTCATTAAGATGAGAACCCTCACAGACCACCAGAAACAAGCTTGGGTCACTAGACCCGCCACAATTCGCCAGCGCAGCCACATCAAAACTGCATTTAAGTAGAGCTTTCATCTTGCAGTCACGAGGATCTCTCAGGGTCGAGCTGCCTTTCACCGACACAGTATGTCTGTGAGCAATAGCTGAGACACCTTAGGATACTTGAAGGTATCGTTATCCCTCATTTGGAATGGGGTAAAGTCTGGTCAGACCACATCAATCAAAAAAGCGCATCCGGAACATTCCACTGAGCATGCACTACATCCCGAATATCTTGAAGCAAAGGGAAAGGGTGGGATGTTGACTGGATCCTTTTAAGAAGAGGGTCTACCACACGAGGGGGTCCTTAGTTCCTCTTCAAAGTGTAAAACTGAAGACACCTGAAGAATGCGCTCCTGCAACTCTTCCTAAGGAAAAATGCACACAACATATGGGTCCTCACCAATGGATCTGGAAAATCCTCCCCATGTTCCTCTCCATCCAGAGGAAACATATCAATCAGAAAATAATCCTCATCCCAAGACACCCACAGCTGCTTGGACGATGGCTGAGAGAGGTGAATAGAAGCAATGGGGTGGCTGTGGAAGGGAAAGACCCCCCCAGATGACTCCTGGAAATGAAGCAGGACCCCCAACCGCCTGTAAATAAGCCTTGAACATGGCTAACATAAAAACGGGGCTCAACAACCCTGGCGGCAATCTAGAAATCACAGCATGAGAGAAGACACATTTAAGACCTGTTCCTGTCTCTCAAAGACAGGAGGAACGTCACCTTAGGCAGTGGGCAAAATGGACGTATTTCCTGCCAAAACTGAAGGAAGCGCCATCGCTAAACTGGCACCCATGGCACCAAAGCCAAACTTGACCCCCACTGCTACAGAAACACTGCTAGCAGCCCCAGCCGCACAAGGGAATCCCCAGCGATCCGCAAGCCTGAATCTGTCAAACTGCTGGTAACCGAGGAAACTCCGGCATTGGCGGCAGGTGAGGCCCATGCGTCACCAGCGCCTCCCGCCAATGAGCTGTGCATGCGCGAAGGGGAGCCGAACATGCTGACACTCGAAGCCAGGTCCCACTTGAGGCAGCTGGAACATTCCGAACACCCGCCAGCCACATCCACAACTCGGTGCCCACATAAATCGCACTTGTGCTGTTTCTTTGAAGAACTCATAGTGAATGAGCCAAAAATCCACGTACAACACCACCATACAAAAACAATGGCCTCAGAACCACTTTATGCTCCATTTCTTGTGTCGTCTTTTTTTTTTTACTTCTCACAACTCACTGACTGTCTCAAGTTAGAGAAGACCCCACAAGGCACTCTAAACTGTAGCCTATAGGCAGTCGTAGAGTTGAGGCTCCTCAAAATACAAAAAACCTTGGGAGGTCAGGGAAATGGAGGAAGGGACTCGACCCTTTCAAGTGTGGCATCCCCCAAGGTCAGTAGGACTCCCAAGCTCTATCCAGACAGCAAAAGGGACCAGAAAAATTCCCTAATCAGATCTAACAGGCACAAACCTCAGTACAGACTGCACAATCTCACCACTTCACCTGCTGGAGACTGAGAAAAGACTGATTTGTTAAGAGGGACTGGGCAGCCCACGTGTACTGTAGCCAAAAGTTAGAGTGTCAGTCTCTACCTGCTGACAGAGGAGCATAAACCCATCCGTTTCTGTGCCGGTCTAGAGGGACATGAAAAAATATTTTTATTTTCTATTTTGTGATTACAGTATGTCAGATTTGAAATGTGTATCCTACCAGAGTTGGTATTATGTGACTGTGATATTCTGTTAGCATGATATTTCTGTGTAGCATTCTTTAATAATTTGGCTTATTCAGTTTTCTTGATAGTAGAGGGGAAATATGTGAAGGGGAGACGAGACAGGGATTTTGTTGATCCTTGCTCTTTATTATTTGCATTTATAAAATGACAATTCTACAAAATATTGTTTCTTTTTATACTTTAATAAAATAGGTTCAATATAAAATCATAACTATTTGAGGCTTGTGCGGATGGGATCAGATGGTTTGAGGGGACTGAATTCGCGGGGATGGGACAGAGATAGTTTTTTTTATTTCAGTCTTAGTAGTTAGCCTTTCCTCCATTTAAATTTTTTATTCATTTTTACAATTTTCATCAATGTATCAGGAAATAACAATTGAATTGAAAAACATCACTTGATTTGCTAATATAATCATCTTAAATTCATGAAATTTATCCTCCCCCTTCCCATCCCTATCACATAAAAATCATTCATTTATATTATATTATACAATATACTTTTCTATAAATTCACATTTTAGTAGTTTGCGCCTTTCCACAAAATAATTATTTTATTTCCGCCGGTCCATAGGTGTAAATAGGTTGAAAAACACTGGTCTAGACTACAATAACACAACAGTATTTGAATATCCTTACGTAGCTTTAGCTCATTCAGAATACAGTCAGCCTTCTTTAGAATATTTATCTGATCTTAAAGCAGCTCACTGGCTACAGTATTAATGTATTGCTCCTTGCTTTCAATGCCATGAAGACTAGCACCCCTGCAGAACTTTGTACTCCACACCCCATACTCCTCTCTATTAATCTCACAAGTATTGGTTTTTGTTTCTCCTTCAGCAACAACCCACTGTGAAATAACTTGCAATGAAAGATTAGGTTTCTTACCTCTGCTAATCTTCCTTCTTGTAAATCTCCTCTGGAGGCTGAACTTATGTCTGATAGCTTCTGTTACCTCTCCTTTGGGCTACCTGCTCGGGAGCTTCCTGTCATGCTCAGTTAAGAGAAAAGCCAGGCAGATCTATGATAATAGGAAACAGAAGAAAAGAGGGAGGGCGTGGGAACTCCTGCTAGCAGTCAATTCTGCTCAAGAAAATATTACACTAAAAACTACAGCCAAAAAAAGCCAACTGTAATCAAATAGCTAATGCAACATTATAAAAGTGCAAAACATAGAAAATTTTATGGAATGTAGACACAGCCTGAAGATCAGAAGGGGCACTCTCCCAGGAACCCCACCAAAGGGAAATACACATGTAATTCATAGTGAGGTTGGTCAACGACAGAAATCTAGGTTACCAATTACTGAAGAGGTGACCTGCGAATCGGACAAAACAGATGGGCAGGAGTTCAGCCTCCAGAAGAGATTTACAAAAAGGTAAGAAACCTAATCTTTCATTCTTGTACAATCCTTCTGGAGGCTGAACACGTGGGACATATCAAAGTAGTCCCAAATCTCAGGAAGGGGGTCCAATGAGCCTACCACCAGAACAGAAGAGCCAAAGGCCGCATCACCCTTAGCTGCCAATAAAACCTGGAAAAAGTATGAAGGGAAGCCCATGTGGACGTCTGACAAATCTCCTCAGGCGAGACCACATGAGATTCAGCCCACGAGGAAGGCATTCCTCTGGTAATGAGCCTTCACCCCCCCAAGGGGAAGCTTTTTCCCCGCTGCCACATAGGCCACGGAAATGGTCGTACGTATCAACCGCGAGATGTTAGCCTTGGAAGCAGTCTGAGCCTGGCATGCGGGGTCCGCCAGAACAAACAGATGATCTGACAGACAGAAGTCATTAGTGGCCTCTAGGTATCTCAAAAGAAGACGTCGCACATCCAGAAACCGCAAAACATGGTCCTTAGACTTGGAACCCGAAGGAACAAAGGCTGGCAGCCAAACTTCCAGGTTGACATGGAAAGAGGAAACCATTTTCACAAGAAAAGAAGGCACAGTCCTCAAAATCACCGAAGACTCCATGATGCAAAGAAAAGGATCTCTGCACAATGCCTGAAGCTCCGACACTCTGCGACGAGGTGACCGCAACAAGGAAGACTGTCTTAATGGTAAGATCCTTCAGAGAGATCCCATCTAGGGGTTCATAGGGCGGATGAGTCAGGGAGCATAGGACCAAATTCAGGTTCCAGGTCATGTAAGGCTGTTGCAAGGGAGGCCACAGTCTCCCTGCCCCTCTCAAAAACCAGACAACATCCAGGTGAGATGCTAGAGAACCCCTGAACAAAGAAGGACCTAAACAGGAAAGTCCCGCAATCTGGACAGGGAGGGAAGAAACCGCCATACCCTTCCTGAGGCCCTCCTGCAGGAAGTCCAGAACATGAGCCACCAACAGTTTGAAAGGGTCTACCGGAACCCCCGCACACCAAGCCTGAAAGCATCTCCAGGCTTTCGCATAGGCCAATACAGTTGATTTCCGCTTGATCTGGAGGAGCGTGACAATAACCGCAGAGGAATAACCCCTGGCCGTCAAAGCCGCTCGTTCAAGAGCCAGGCCGTAAGACCAAAGCGGTCCGAATCTTGAAGTGCAATCGGGCCCTGCGTAAGCAACCTCCGATGGCAGGGAAGATGAAGACCTCTCTCCAAGCTCAACCTCACAAGGTCTGCGTACCAAGGTCTTCTAGGCCAATCCGGACCCACAAGGATCATTGGACTCCTGTGAGAGGACATCCGGCGCACCACATGCCCTATCATGGGCCCCGGGGGAAAGATGTACAGAAGTTCCCCTGTGGGCCAAGGTTGAACCAGAGAGTCGAGTCCTTCGCTGCCGACCTCCCGTCTACGGCTGTCTGCCTTCCTGTTCTTTGATGACACCATCAGATTGAAGGTGGGACGACCCCAGCGGTGCACTATGGCTTCGAGCACCAGCCCAGACAGGGCCCATTCTCCCTGGTTTAGTGTCTGATGACTGTGGAAGTCTGCCTGAACGTTGTCTACGCAGGCCACATGAGTCGCGGACAAAGTCAAGAGATGACGCTCCACCCAAGCAAAGAGCATCCGAGCCTCCAAGCCCAGCATGGAACTCCTCGTACCAACTTGAAGGTTGACATAGGCAACAGCCATCGCATTGTCCAAGAACACATGGCCAGCATTCCAGTGGAGACTCTCTTGAAATCTCAGCAGAAGAAACAGGATCACTTACACCTCCAGTCAATTGATCAACCATCTGCTCTCCCTCGGCGTCCAACGGCCCTAGATCAGGAAAGATATGCAAACTGCTCCCCATCCGGAGAGACTCGCGTCCGTAGTCAGGGTCACCCAGTCCATGTCCCACAGAGGGAGCCTTTTGGTCAGAGTCTATAGCAGCTTGCAATATACAGTACAAGCAAGGAGATCAGTACCTCTGGAGATGATTAAACTGGATTTTTTTTTCAGGTCGTCTCACCTTCCCTGTCACCTCAGATCACGAATACTAGGACCCCTCAGGGAAATTAGGGAAGACACGTGGTGCAATTCCGATCCTAGCATACCTCCCAAAAAATGCAGCAGCCTGCGCTCTACCCCTTTGCGGACGAACCAAGGGGAGAGATGGCTCCTGATCCCGGAGACCCAATCCAATCTGCAGACTGTCCAGAGAGCTTACTGCAGGTTAAGCTTACAGAGCACCCTCCAGAAACAGACAAAATTAAAATGTCTGCAATCACCCGCCGAAGGATCACTTGCAGAGTTGATCAACAGCATGTGGGCAAAACCGCAAAATAAATAAAAAAAGACTAGGAATTGAAAACAAATCACGAGCAGAATAGACTGATTTTAACCAAGCAGAGAAGCTGCAGGATCAAAACTGACCATAACAGGAAGTTCCCGGGCATGAGAAGCTATCAGACATACAAGAACCCACGAGCTCAGCCTCGAAAGGATTGTACAAGAACTCTGGGTTCTACTTACTTTTGAGGTATCTTCATCAGGTTCATCAGGCCTACTATGGGTTTTGGGGGAAAATTATTCTTGAGTGGACTATAGCAAATTATACCTGACTACAAAGGTTTTCTGCTTTCCTTCCTTTAATCATGCTATTATTTTTGCCATGATTGTACATTTCTATACCCCCTTCATTAAAAAGATCAGAGTTCTAAAAAAACAATTTAATATGTGCATAAATATGACACACCAGGCCAAAAATCAGTCCGCTTTAAGGCCCTTTTTGAACTCTAGGTGGTTTACTCCATCAAGGCTTGGATTGGGACATTTACCTTAACTAAGTTTATTCACATTAAACAAAGCATTCCTTCCAAGCAAATGAAGTAAAACAGTGACAGAAAGGCTTAAAATTAGCATCTTTCATCTTCAGTTAATGATAAACCTAACAGCAACAAAATCAAAAGGTATTTGACAGCTAGATCTGGTAATAACCAGACCCTTCCTAGCCCCACCCCAAAAAAAAAAAAAAAAAAAAAATTCAATTTGAGATCAGTTTTTCTGAAATGAGTGCGTAACCCTTTATGGAAACGTAACTACCCAGGTGATTAGATACAAGATTTCAATGATGTTTGAAAGCAAGAACTACATATGAAATGGTAAAAAATAGATGCTCTCTCAATCAGTATATACAAAAGATATCTCTAGCTTCCTTTATGTAGCAGTTCAAATATTTAGGTGTGCCACAATGATCTAATTAACAATTAACCTACTGTTACCTCTGACCATGTGCATTTTGTACCTGCACAAACTGAATGTGGTCATCACAGCCAAACACCTCAGCCTGTCCATCTAGCAGATTCCCATCAAGCAGCTTGTGATCAGCTGAATAGTACAAGGTTTGCACCTGCAAAACAGCAACAGAATTCCCATGTGGCTATTGTCTCCATAGCTACTCCACTAGATAAACTCCACAAGGCAATCACCAGTGCAACTCTTGCAGCAACTGAATCTAGCAAAATTACAAAAAAATATTAAGCAGTAAATAGGACTGATGTCAATCTTCAAACATTCACTGAAGAATCCTTGCTTCTTGGCTTCAAACAAATCCTCTTCAATCTTCAATTTTCAAAATGCTTGTTTTCTATTATGGTAACATTAAAACAGAGAAGCACACTGTACAAAGCATTTCCAGGCAATCTCCTTAACTGGACAAAAATTACATCGTTCAGACTCCAAGTTGTTATATATTTAGTTTGCAATTTCCTGAAGACATTCTAGTTTACATAAATGTAAACATGTCCCAGCAGAAAAAAAGCGGACTTATGAAAAAATTAAAAAATGTTATCTCCTTATAACCTCCAAAATTGTTGCCAGCAAATCACGTGCATCAACAAGCCCACCAAATTAGTCAACTCAAAAGTAGTGGGGAAGAGATGCTCTTGCCTAAAACCAGCTTGATTTGCTATGTATAGAAGTAAATCTGTCATCCTCTTAGGTCATCAGTTTGATGTCCCCGTTATATATAAACATTTAGACTGAACAAAATGCTGCCTATGCTTGAAATGTAGCTACTCTGCACAAAGGTTTCATTGCCAAAAATCTTTAGAGACATTTCCTGTAAATGAGTAAACACCATTAAATCATCATGGTTCTCTGCCCACAGCGGATTTTCTTAGGAGAACTGGGGCAGGCCTGCTGCTTCGTTACGTGTCAATACCCTTGTGGTTTCTTCCTGTTCTTCAGATCCTGGGTATCCTAGTTTTGTTAATAAACCTATGGGGAGATAAATCAATGGGGAGGAACAACCATTAGAAGTTTTTTTACCTTTTTTTTTTTTTCATTTTAAGCATAAACCTGTGGGGGGAAGCATTTAAGTGCCTACAGAAATTTTCAGAACCACATCCCCATTGCTAATCCAAATTTTTAAGACAGAACAGTATGTGATGAAAAAGAAAAAAGAAAGCAGAGGACCAGACTGAACACTTTACACTGCTCACCTGGACACCCCCCAGTTTTCTCAGCTTAGGGGTACCTACAGCAAAATTTAAATTCTTTAGGGTCATGGTTAAAAAGGTAAATAAATAGGGCATCTTTGATATGGTACAAATTATTATGAACTCTTTGTCCCACCTTTTTTCTTAAGACTAACCTCTTCCATTAGGTCTTCTAGATTGTCTCCGTTCTCCCAAACGCTACGCTGTACCCAGTTGATTACCTTTGTATACAATTTGCCATTGCTGGGCAGACAGACATTATCTTCAAGCATTACCTCCAGCTAGAGAAAGAAAGAGGCAAATTTCAAATAGTTCAAATCATCATACAAAATTGTTGAGATAAACATCTTGTGAAAGAATCAACTTCAAATATTAACAAGAATGATGATCAATAGCGACACAAAATGGAAATTATAATAATTTTATTAAAATATGGGAGCCATTAGCGTCTTTTTGTCATGATTAAATGTTATTTTCCTATTAGTCAGACATCATATAATAATAGGAGGGATACAAAGATAGGTTTCGTTACATGAATGAAGGGTTTTGAGGGAGGGTGGGGAGAGGGTTACATTTATATGTTTAGATTATAATGTAAGATATGCAAGTGCCTTGTTTCATTGTGTTGATTATGAATATTGTACACTTGATGAAAGATTTTTAAAATGAATAAAGAATCTAAAAAAAACAAACAAACCAAGAATGATGACCCATTAAGGTCACTAATACAATTCCTCTATTCTTATTTACGTTATTTTGTCAATTATATAAGACAAGGATTTACAGTTCACACAGCTAGAAATGTCATGTTAATTCACTGCCCAATGCTGCTGGGGTAAGAACGATCAACTATAGTTCTTCAAAGCAACCTACTAACCTTTAGCCGTGGAAGTTTAAGAAACTCCTCTTGTTCAGAGACCCCCAACAGATGTTCCTGGATATAACCATCAATCTTATTTAGCAAACGTGAATCTCCCATACAACTTGCAAAGTTCCGGTAAGAGATACAGCTTTCAACATCCATCTTGGAGAGTAAATAATCCCCGCACACCTTTAAAAGCACACAAATTCCCAAGTCAAGAAATAATCTAGTCAGTGCTCCTCAACAATTATTAGACAAATGATTAACAAGGTGACTCCGGTAATTTCAAACCTTGTTCTCCCATCCACTCCTCAATTTTATACATATATTTACTCAATGATTTTTCAAATTCTTATCCCATCCGCCTACTGGGAAGAAAAAAATAATATCGTCTGCATATATTTGATATTCAACTCCTAAAGATTGCCTATAGCAGCCATATAAATGTTAAATTATAGGGCAGAGAGCGCCAAGCCCTGTGGTACTCCTGACCTGGCTGAATAATCTCCTGAAATCTTATTTCCATTTCTCACTTGGAAAGAACATCCTAAGGGGTATGTTTTAAACCATTTCTTGGAATGAATGATGATGTTTTCAAATGGTTTAAAACATACCTCTTAGGACGCTCTTTCCAAGTGAGCCTGGGATAGGCACGTGGGATCTCAGAGAGAGGAAGAGATAAAGGTTACTGCAGATGGGCCATTTGGCCTTTATCTGCCCTCATGTTTCCATGAAGCTGATGCTCAGGCCTAAGTTAACCTATTTTGACTGGCACCGGGAGGAGGGGCGTATTTGTGCCCATAGGAAAAAAAAAAAGAAAAACAGGCAGACCGACAGGTCTCTAGACCTGTTGGCTTTTCTGGGTCAATTCTACTGACCTAATTCTGGCATGCAATGTTTTAATATTAATTACCTAATTTGCATGCCAGAATCGGAGAATGTAGGACTGCATGTTTAAAGCATCAGGTCGGCAAATACGATCAGTCGCTAAACCAGTCAAACCAGTTTAGCAACGATTGTTAGATGATCCGAGGCTTTAGTGCATCAAGCCCTTATTAATGCATTTATGACCAACTGTTCAGAGTTATAATCCCCTCAACAGTTCTGTTAACCATTTTGTCAGACTGTCTTATCACCTGTGTTAACTTGTTTCTATTAAGTCGGAAGAGTAGGCAACAATGGTCTTAGCAACTACTGTACAATTATACCTGCTTTACTCGATCCATCTTCAACTTCTTGGCTGCAGAGTATACATCTTTTACCAGTTCTCTGTCTGCTTTCAACCTATGGAAGAAAAAAAGAAATTAGGTTCTTACCTTGCTAATATATTTCCTAGTAGATAGGTGTGTCATTCTAGACCACATGTGTCAAACACAAGGCCCGCGGGCTGCATACAGCCCACCTGGCCTTTTTATGTGGCCCGCAGCAATGCTCCTGAACTTCCCCTTCTCACAGCTCAGCGTGTCTTCCCTCCCATGCCAGTCTGATGTTGCCATCACGCTGGAAAGTCTGCTGGCCTTGGCAATGATTTGGTGGTGTTGTCCATGGTTCCCCTTCCTGCTTTCCGTCTGCTGTGGTTCCACACGGGTGGAAACAGGAAGCTGCACGTCATTGGAGACAGACTGTGGCAGGCGAAAAGCAGGAGGGGGAGCCACGTACAACATTGCTGAATTGCTGAGGCCGGCAGATTTATCGGCTTGGCGGCGACATCGTACCAGCGCTGGAGGGAAAGGCAAGCTGGGCTATGAGGAGAGAAAGGCCGGTGCTGGAGAGAAAGGAATGCTGGGCTATGAAGAAAGAGAAATAAAGGGAGAGAGGTTGGACCTGGTGTGGTGTGGAGGAAAAGGGAAAAAGATACTTGAAGGGAGAACCGTTGGGAAGAGAAAGGGAGAAATAGTGGACCAGGTGGGAGGGAGGAAGGCAGAGAGGGGGAGAGATGGGATGGGTGCAGCTGGGAAGAGAAAGGAAAAGAAGTTGGATCTGGAGATTGAAGGGAGAAAGAAATATTAGGCTTGGGATTGGAAGGGACAGATGAAGCATCTCCTTTTTTTCCCCTTCCATCTCATTGTTCAGCATCAAGGAGGGAGGGAAGAACAGAAAAGAGAGAGAGCAAAATGTTGGACCAAGAGGAAAGAGGACAGATAGAAAGAAATAGGAGGCTGGGAAAGGAGTAAGATGGGAAATGGGAAAGCTACAGAATAAGAGAAGATGGAAAATTGATAGGTAGCTGAAAATTTAAAAAGAAGGATGAGAAAGAGGGCAAGATTTGAGTGAACAGAGGCAGAAAAGAAAAAAGGAGAAAAGTTGAAAGGGGAAAATCAATATGTTGGAAACAGGGACTGGAGCAAGAGAGGAGAAAAAAATGGACAGCAGACACTGGAAAGAGAATTAGAAGATAGACAAAATCAGAATGCTAATATGTGGTGAACCGCAAGTATCTCCACGTATTCATCATTATAGGACCCTCAGGGACCCCTGAAGAAGACACTTTGTTGAAACGCGAACCTTGTTGGGTCCTGCATCCCTAGTGGACTAGGTCCTTTAAGGTTTTCATGTGGATTATTTTATTTGATTTATATATCTTTATTCATTTTTAATCATTCAACAAGTGTACAATTTAATATCATACATTTTCTTGAAAACATCACTTGTAAGTCTTTCAAGAAAAACAATTGTATATATATATAAACCCATAACTCACCCCCCTTCCCATTATTATTAATAGTATACACAATAAAATAAGAACCCTTCTCCCTCCCTATTATTCATGGTATATATTTCAATAAAATAACTGGTGTTTAATCATCACAAAAAGATGTCAATGGCTCCCATATTTTAGAAAAGGTCTTATAATTTCCATTTTGTATAGCTATTGATCTTTCCATTTTGAACATATGACATAATGAGTTCCACCAAAAGGTGAAATTAAGTTTACTGCAATCCTTCCAATTGTTGGTGATATGTTGAATAGCGACTCCAGTCATGATTAATAAAAATTTATTATTAAATGATATCTGACTCTTTTTTCTCATAGCTGTTCCAAATAAAACTGTATCAAATTGTTTATTGGAAAACCATGTAGCGTTATCTTATGATACTGTGATATTTGGAATGTCTATGAGAAAAAAGAGTCAGATATCATCATTTAATAATAAATTTTTATTAATCATGACTGGAGTCGCTATTCAACATATCACCAACAATTGGAAGGATTGCAGTAAACTTAATTTCTATTACTAATATTACTAATAATTGGAAAGATTATAGGAGGCTTAATTTTAATTTTTGGTGGAATTCATTATGTCACATATATAGAATGGAAAGATCATTAGCGGTACAGAAAGGAAATTATAAAAATTTTATTAAAATATGGGAGCCATTAACATCTTTTTGTCATGATTAAATGCCATTTTTCTATTAATTATACACCACTTAGTATTGGGTGGGGGGAGGGTTTCAAGTATATGATCTTATAATGATTTATGGGCTTTGAGGGAGGGTGGGGGGTTTACATTTGTATTTATAGGTTATAATGATAAGATGTTCAAGTGATTTAATTAATTGTGTTTATTATGAATTTCTGTACACTTGAAAGTTTAAAAATGAATAAAGAATTTAAAAAAAAACACCACAACTGTATCATGATTTTCCAGTAAACAATTTACAATGGTCTTAAGCATGTGGATTATTTTACTTTTATGTGGATGATTTATTGTACCTTTGGAACTTTTGACATTTTTCTTTTTTTTTCCCAAATTCTTTATTCATTTTTTCATCTTACATCAAGTATACAATATTACATCATTTAAAACTTTTACACATCACTTGAATTTCTTTCTATTGTCATCGTAAATATTTTTCAAATAAAGTCCATTTAAGGAACATCGTCATTCCACAGAGTTTCTTTTGGTTTCTACTAGAAAAAGGGTTTCCATGCAAGTGAATACAAGATATACAGTATATATACATAGGGGGTGTTCAATAATATCTACCTCAGTAGGAAAGAAGAGTTTTCAAACAAATTTTGTTTTATTTTTCAATATAGCCCACTGATAACTCTATATACCATCCACATTTTAACCCCTTTATATATTTATATATTTCTATTTATAGGATATAATGATAAGTTGTTCAAGTGGTCAAATTAATAGTGTTTATTATGAATTTCTGTACATTTGATGAGTTTAAAAATCAATTAAGAATTTTAAAAAAAAAATTCTGGTGTTTGACTTTCAAACCAGGACATCACAGCTTCCTTGATGTCTTCATCACTTGAAAACTGGTGTCCACAGAGAGATTTATTCAAAGCTCGGAACAGAAAATAATCTGAGTGAGCCAGGTCAGAACTGTAGGGTAGATGGCAGCCTGTGATTGTCGAGATATATGCACCGGCACATTATCGTGAAGCAGCAGAACACCTGCTGTGAGTTTTCCTTATCTTTTTTTCCTTGATTTACACCCACAAAGCGATCACTGTGTTGGCAAAACTCTTCCAGGTTATGGTTGTCTTGTGTGTCATGAATTCCAGAAGCAAAGTCAGCCCAGAATACAGCTGCCATGACTTTGTCTTCAGATTTTTCTGTCTTGGAACTTTTTTGAGGTAGGGGCTTGACTTGTGCTTCTACTGCACTGACTCCCTTTTGAACTCAGATCTCTATAATAGACCCAAGACTCATCTCCAGTCACCAAATGATGAAAAAAAATTCACGTGCTCTTCATAGAGCATCTCCAAGGTCTCCTGACTGCACTGGAGCCTCATCGCCTTCTGACATGGCGTCAGCATTCTTGGAACCCATCTTGCACTAACCTTAGACATGCCCAACTTTCCATGAATTATTTTTCAAACTGTATCTGCTGAGATGTCAATTTCTTCAGCTATTCGGGAAACTTTAGTTAGTCTGACAAAATTAAATCTTCAACTTTTTTGCACATTTCTGTGTAAGTTGATTCCACAGGAAGTCCGGTGTGAGGGTCATCTTCAATGCACTCTCTATCCCACTCAAACTGCTTGCTCCAAAATTTTACTGTGTAGGATGATTGGACAGACTCACCATAACCTGCAGTCATGCATCCATGGATCTCCTTTGGCTTTTTCCCTTCTTTTGTGAGAAATTCAAATCTAGCAGTTTCCTACTTGATTCGCGCAAGGACTCTTCTGTCATCTTGTCTCTTGGAACATTAGACTTGCACTGAGCCATAACTGTGCATGAGTAACTTTGGGACATGTCACAACATGCAAAGACTTGTTTCAACACACTTTCTACTTTCTTTCATACTCAGGTAGATAAATTATTTAAGTGAATGTATTTCACACACAACACCACACTAATCAAACAAAAATATTACTTACTGTGCAGTGTAAGCATAATTTAATACAACTTCTACTGCTTCTGGCTTGAGGTCATCAAATTTAACATGAGAAACCCCATGGGAATCACTGTCACTGTTGAAAATTTCAAAGAGGAAGGGACTACAACAAGCCAGGACTGCCCTGTGTGCCAACATTTCATGACCACACACCTTAAGTTGTAAAAGAAAAAAAAATTAATTCACTATGAGTTATATGAACTGTTCTATGAGACAGGCTTATATGAAATTTAGCAATACAAAAACCTTCTGCATACACCTATTATAGGACAATTTATGAAAAACAAAATTCAGTCCTACACAACAGTTAACCTAATGTCACATTTATGGACTGATACACTAAGTTCCCTCATAAGCACAAATAAGAAAAACCAAAGATGACCATTTTCAGATCATTTATATTCTATAAGGAGCCACAATTTAACTTTTTATAATGATTTCATTTTTATGGTATGAATGTATTTTGCTGATTGTTCAGTTTTTTATGGCGGTATAAAAGAATAAATTTATTATTACAATTTATGACATAATACTTTAAGTTAGATAAATTTTAGCTTTTCCGTCAGCATTACCTGCAGCTTAACGTCACAGAACTGTCCACTTTTGCGCAGTGCATTCAGTTTGGCAACAGATGATTCAATGAAGTTCTCATCTTCAAACATCAAATATCCATTGGGAATCATTGTGCTAGCCTTAAAAAAAAAATTACATATACCCCAATCAGTTCTCACAGGGAAGATTTGAGACAAAGAAATGATGTCCTTACCTTGATATCTTTTCCTGTAGATGAGTGAGACAATCTAGACAAGGAATCAACTCAGGATTTTTTCTGTGACTCTCCTCTACTTCACTGGGAGCTCTAGCATCACCTACAGTTAGTACCAAGCACCAAGAGCTCCATCGACAGTATGTGAAATAGGGTCACCAATGGGAACGTTCCCAAGAATCAACTTTTCTACTCAAAAGGGAAACATTAGAACAACAAACAGCCAAACGCATCCCAAGGAGCTGAGGAAGTACCTCTGCATGCACCTGAAACATACCGTATTTTTTGCTCCATATAACACACTTTTTTCCACCCAAAAGTGGGTGGAAATCTTGGTGCATCTTATGAAGCAAGGTAAAAAAAAATGTAAATCTTCCGCATAGCTGCAACACCCCAAACCAATGCGCACCAGTTACACCGCCTTGTTAAACACCGCCTGCTGCCCCCGTGTAAACCTGAACACCCCCCCCCGGCACAGCACTACATTACAGCACTGCTCGCCAACAAACCCGTAAAATTACAAAACACCCCCCCGCACCGCAGCCATACAACCTTTCAGCACCGCTCGCCGCACCCCCCCCTGTAGAATTACAAAACAACCCCCCCCCCACTGCCGCTGTCATCATCGCTGCCATACCTTTTACCAAGTCTGGTGGTCCAGCGTATATCCCTCCCTCGATGGCTCTGTATTACTTCCCTGCAGCAGTCGCATGAGATAGGAGCGCAGCGGTCAGGACCAAGCTTTATACGCTCCCGCTTGGGCCCACACCGCTTTCCGAATGGCTGGCTACAGTTCTTGCGAGAACTGCTGGCAGCCATTCGGAAAGCGGGCACTTGCTACTTTGAAAGCTCGTTCCAGAGGAGCCCATGCCCCAAGATTAGCCTGTCATTATCAGGATGCCAAGAGAATGCTTAAGACTAAGCTCTCACTCCACACAAGAGAAGAGGAGATAGAGCTAGCTGCAGATTCAAATTGAGCTCATGCCAAGGCTCCAAAAAGAGATTCAGAAAGGCAGCAGATTTTAATAAAGGCAGAACTATAGGACCGTCCCTAGGGTCAAAAGCCAAAGAAGGATCCACAGATCTAGCATGCTGGTTCAGGTTCTCAGCCACAGGAAAGGCATCCCCAGAAAACAAGGGGTCAGCAAACTGATCACCAACCTGCAAAGAGCAGGGTCAGCTAAGAGGACTCTCTCAGGGAGGACAAGCTACTGAGAGACAAGTCCAAGGTTCAGCTGGACTGCACAGAAGCATGGCTGTTCTGTCAGGGAGAGCATAAAAATTTCATAAATCTGAAAGGGCGTGTCTCAGGCTGCAGGGCATCTGCATCCTTTCACATAGAAATGGCAAAATTGCTGGGCCCCAACAACAGAGAAGGCCCTTTTTGGCACCTTCTTAAACAAGAGAGGGAGGTTAGGCTTTGCACTCCCGTCTCTCCCAGCAATGCCACGCAGCACATGGCGCAAGGACGCTCCTGAAGCGCAAAGTCTGTGCAACCCTAGTATGAATTTGGAGTAGAGGAGCCCAAGAACCCCATCCCAACAAGTTTTGAGGCAAAAAATGCAATTTTGGAAGTGCAGGGAACTTTTGAAAAAAAAAGATTGCTATAAATCCAAAATGGCCACAGTTAAGAAATTAATATAAAAATCGCAATATTTTTCACATATAGCAAAGTAATTTTAGGATTGTTCAGGTGGGGCAACACAGGGAGGACATGCAGAAATTTCCAAAATAGTGAAATTCAGACCTCCCCGCCCCCCCCCCCCCCCCCCCCCCCCGATTCACCTCGCAGGCTGCGATAGCCTTACTCAAGGTGACATGTGCTGGAAATGTGCTGCAGCCGGCCTCAGTAGCTGGATTAGAAGAAATCACTGCCTCACGCTGTGAATGCCTACTCGATGCTGAACTTTGGGCTGCCATACCACACCGTCACCCCCAAGGACCGAAGGATACGCTAGGGGAAGGGTAGTGGCGAAAATGCAGATGGCGCCCTGCAAGACCCTGCTAAGCCTCCAAAGGACGCCTAACACCCTGCCAAACAGGAGGTGAGGGGAAAAAGCAGAGATGATTCTGAGCTCCAAAGAAACAAATGCAGGATGGCCAACAGGTACCACCAGCCTGTCAGCTGCAGACCGGAATCTGCTTCTTATCTACACAGGCAGAGCTGGAAAAAAAAATGCTCTGAGCACAAAGAAATTCTGAAAAAGGAACAAAAACACCCAATAAAATAAGAAAAAGGGAGATCAGAACAGAACAGGCAATCGTGCAGAAGGGAAAAACTGCAGGTGGTGCTAGGGCTCCCAGTGAAGAAGAGGAGAGTTGCACAAAAAATCTGGATTCCTTTTGCATATGGCACGTGGCCACTGGGAGATAACCCACTTGTCTAGAATGTCTCACCTATTGCACTAGAAATCTTGTTTAAAAGGCTATTCAAGGTCAGATTCAGATCTAGTTCTCAAGACTCAAGCACCTCTGATCTTTTCCACAGCCTGGATTTGATATACTGCCTCGCAATGCGTACAACCAAAGTGATTTAACATATTAGTGGGCTCACAATCTAAGTTCAAACCTGTGGCACTGGAGGGTTAGGTGACTTACCCTTACTAGGTTCACAAGCTGCAGTTCCCCAGGCTTTCAGTCCACCGCACTAACCATTAGGCTACCCTTCATTTGGATATGTACAACTATATAATGAATTCTCATTGTGGATTTGCTAAAAACCAGAGCCAAGCATCTGAGGAACATATTTGAAAACTCTGAACTAAAATACCTTATAAACAGGCATTGTTTTCCACTGAATAGCACATGACAAATTAAAAACTATTAAAACTGTTCCTCTTAAGTAGTCATGACATCCTGTTTGTCTGTCTTGCTTATTATTTAGATTGTAAGCTCTTTCGAGCAGGGACTGTTTTCTTACTCTTTGTGACTCTGTGTAGCGCTACATGCGTCTGGTAGTGCTATACAAATATTCACCGTATTTCCCCATATATAGGCTCTGGCCTAGTTAAATGGTGAGGCCTATATAAAAAATTTTAATCACCCCCCACCCCTGGTACCTTTTTTGGAAGTCCCCTCGCAGGCGCGCAGCTCGGGTCTCCAGCAGTGCAGGGCAGCCGCGATCTCTTCGACATCCAGCCTGCCTCCGCACCACTTGCTGAGTTGCCGAGGTCAGTTCTCGCGAGAGCTGACATCGGCCATTTAGCGGGCAGTACGAGGGCAAGCCAGATGCTGAAGAGCTCGCATCTGCCCTGCACAGTTGGAGACCTGAGCCGCACACCAACGAGGGGAGGGGGCTTACGAAAAAGGTACCGGGGTGGAGGGTTGAATGGAAAAGGCAGGGGAGGTACTGGAAGATAAGCCGCGGCTAATACCAATCTTCTGGTTTTTAAACATAGGCTGCCCTTTTCTGTGGCCTTTATGTGTGGAAATACGGTAGTAGTAGTAGTAGTAGTAGTAGTAAAACTCACCAAAGAAAAATACACATGTATAAGTGAGCAATGTTAATCAAATCATACCATAGGTTTTATTTTAATTATTTTGTACTTTTAATGTGTACGTATTTTAAGAATGTAACTAGCCACCAACCTCCATAAATAAGATGTAAAAAATACAAAAACTCAAATGATAAAGTACAACTTTGAAGAAAAACTACTCAGAGCATTAGAGATATGGCTGTAAACTTTGTTTGATTCATAGGGACCTGGAGTTTCACCAAGTTTATGAATTCCGGTTTGGGTTCCCTGTTTTTTTTTGTTTTTTTTATTTTGATATCTGAATATTTATATTTTACTTGCGGACTCAGTTGTTGGATTTCATTTTTATTTACCGACATTTTAGCTCAGTTTTCTGGATGCTTTCACGTATATTAAAACTTTTATCCCAGGACAAGCAGGCATGATATTCTCACATGTGGGTGACGTCATCTACGGAGCCCCGATGCGGAAGCATTTTCAAGCAAACTTGATTGAAGATTTAAGTTTGCTCTGCTGCTCCACGCATGCGTGCCTTCCTGCTCCACTAGGGGGCGCATTCCCTCGTGGTCTCCAGTTCAAAATTTTCCGCTGAGCCTAGAAGTCGTGTTTTTTCATGCTCTGCCCCAACTGCCTTCTAGCACCGCAATTTTTTCTTGTTTTTCTCGATTTAGTCGCTGTGCGCGAGTTTTTTTCTTGTTTCAACTGTTCCTGCTTCGTTTTTCACCGACCTGGAGGCTTCCGGGTCCCCGTGGCCATTCGAGCCGCGGCCAGTTTCGATTCTATGTCCCGGCCTCTGATCGGCTTTAAAAAGTGCTCCCGGTGCGAGCAGCTTCTTTCCATCACAGACCCGCATCGCCGGTGCATCCTCTGCCTGAGGGCCGCTCATCCAACCGACTCCTGCCCCCAGTGCGCTACTTTCCAGAACCGGGCCCTCCGTCGAAGGAAAGCCCGCATGGCGGCTCTTTTCGCCCCGGACCAACCCTCTACCTCGGCCTCGAGGTCGGCCCCGGCCTCGGCCTTGACCTCGGCCCCGAATACCTCGGCATCGCCCCGAGACTCGAACCCGAAGTCCTCGGGACAACAGAAGACCTCGGCTCCGGGTAAGTCCCCTCTTCCCTCTTCAGGTTCTGTACCAGCAAAGAAACCAGCCTCGGGGACGCCGGCGACGCATGGCGGAAGTCCCATGCGTACAGCCCCGGCGAAGCCCTCCAAGGCTTCGGGCCGTGCCTCCACCACACGGGAATACTCTTGATACGAGGTCGCCCCCGGTGGAGTGCACCGAGGCAATGGACATGCCCTCGATGCTGTCCGTGCCCGTTTTCCAGGACCTACTCCGAGCGATGATCTCGTCGGAACTGTCCGCTGCAATGGCCCATTTGCAACCGGCCTCGACCCCGCAGGTGCCAGACCAGCCTGAACCTCGCGTCGAGCCACCTCGAAGAAAAGCGCGCAAGCTTCGCCGCATTCCATCCTCCTCGGACTCCTCACCGAGGCCCCGAGGCGCTCTCCCTCCGCAGACCGCCGCGGTGCAAAACGTAGTGCTAAAACGACAGAAACTTCGAACCGCTGTACCTCCAAGAAGGCCCGGGGTTCCCCCACTCTTCGAGGCCGTTCACCTACACCTCGTACGGGACCGCTAAGGGTGGCTGAGCTATCACTCTCCAACCCGCGCATCCTCCGAACTCCCGTTCGGATCGGGACCCCGACCCGAGGTTGCAGGTTGTCACCGAGGGAGTCCAGGTCGAGGTCACCGATTCGACAACGACCGGTACCTCGAACCCCGACATAGTCTCCGAGGGGCTCCTCGAGACGTCGGAGATCTATGACCCCGGAACACTTTCACAGTACTTCCCCGGTCTCGGAGCGTGGATCGGAGCAGGAACCTTGATACTCGAGGGAAGCCTCCCCATCCTTCTCCACCCGACGGAGGTCTCGTTCACCGACCCCGCACGGGGCTTCGGGAACATCTCGCCCATCCTTCACTCGCTTTGTCCAGGACATGGGCCACGCTTTGGACTTAGACCTCCAGTCCGACTCCAGATACTCTAAGGAATACCTAGCGGAGCTGGATATGCCATCACTGCCCAGAGAGTCCTTCCGCTTACCGCCTAACCCGGTACTCCAACAGGCCTTCTTCAGGAACCTGGAGACCCCCTACATGGTCACAGCCGTACCCTCCAAAATGGAGGCCAAGTAACGAACAGTACCCTACCCGGGATTCGAACAACCACAGCTCTCCCACCAGTCACTGCTAGTAGAATCCTCCTTGAAAAAGGCCCACCCATCCCAAGTCTCAGCCGCGGTCCCCCCAGGCCGAGAAGGCCGAACCCTAGACAAGTTCGGCAGGAGACTATATCAGAATGCCATGTTGGCCTCTAGGGTGCAAAGCTACACTTTCACCTTCACATCCTACCTCAAACACCTCATTGGACTATTGAGAGCCTTTGAGACTGACCTACTGGCCTCCCGCCAAGGAGCGTTTGGCCTGCTTTTAGAGTCCCTCTCCAACCTGCGCCTCCAACTATTCCACGCGGCCTACAATGGCTTCGAACTCTCCTCCAGAGAGGCAGCCTTTGCTATCGCCATGCGCCGACTAGCTTGGCTGCGCCTGGTCGACATGGACCCCAACTTACAGGACCGGTTGGCTAACCTACCCTGCATGGGAAAAGAACTGTTCGATGACACGATCGAGGCGGCCACAAAACGCCTCTCCGAACACGAACGCTCGTTTGCCTCCCTCGTCCGGCAAAAACCTAAACCGCCCACGCCCAGGCCATTGAGGGCCCCTCCACGCCATAGTCCCAGGCCTCCTTCCCATCGGAGGTCGCCTCAAAGCCTTTTACCCTCGCTGGGAACAAGTCACGTCGGACACATGGGTCCTTGGCGTGATCTCATCAGGATACTCTCTCAACTTTCGGGCCATTCCTCCAGACAACCCCCCAAGGAATTGCCCTCCCAACAGGACGTAGCTACCCCTACTCCTCTCCGAGGCTCGAGACCTGCTTCGCCTCAGGGCAATGGAGGAGGTTCCCCCCCAACCAACGGGGGAAGGGCTTCTACTCCCATTACTTCCTGGTACCGAAAAAAACGGGAGACCTACGCCCAATACTAGACTTGAGACGCCTCAACAAATTTCTAGTACGGGAAAAATTTCGGATGCTGTCCCTTCCGACCCTCTACCCCCTGATCGACGACGGCGACTGGCTCTGCTCCCTCGATCTGAAGGAGGCGTACACACATGTCCCAGTACACCCCGCCCACCGCAAGTTCTTGCGTTTTCAGGTAGGGGACTGGCACCTACAATACCGAGTCCTCCCCTTCGGCCTAGCATCATCACCTCGGGTCTTCACCAAGTGCCTCGTGGTGGTCGCAGCAACCTTACGCTCCCAGGGCCTCCAGGTATTCCCCTACCTGGACGACTGGCTGATCAAAGCCCCGTCCAGGGAAGCGGTTATCTCAGCAACCCAACAGACTATTACCTACCTACAAAGTCTGGGGTTCGAAATAAACTTCCCAAAATCCCAACTACGCCCCTCCCAGTCCCTACAGTTCATCGGGGCCACGCTGGATACGGTTCGCCTCCGTTCCTTCCTCCCCCCTCCGCGCCTAGAGGCGTTAGTAAGTCTGAGTCAAAGGATCTCTCTGCTGATCTCGGTATCAGCTCGACAGATGACTCTCCTAGGCCACATGGCCTCCACTGTCCATGTCACACCCTTCGCCCGCCTCCATCTGAGAATACCTCAATGGACCCTGGCCTCTCAATGGCGTCAAGACCGGGACCCGATCGACCGTCCCGTGACAGTGACTTCTTCCTTGCAAAGATCGCTCCGCTGGTGGGCCGACTCTTCAAATCTTTCCAAAGGTTTACTCTTCCTCGCCCCTCATCACAGCAAGGTACTCACCACGGACTCGTCAGAGTACGCTTGGGGAGCCCAACTGGACGGCCTACGCACGCAGGGGATGTGGTCAGCGGAAGACCGCCGCTGTCACATCAACGTGCTAGAGCTCCGGGCAATCTATCTCGCAGCTGTAGCTTTTCAACATCTGCTCCACGACCGGGTGGTCCTCATCCGAACCGACAACCAGGTAGCAATGTACTACGTAAACAAACAAGGAGGAACAGGGTCTTGGTCCCTCTGTCGGGAAGCCCTGCGCCTCTGGAAATGGGCAATCTCCAACAACACCTTCCTTCGAGCGGTGTACATACAAGGAGAACAAAACTGTCTGGCGGACAGACTCAGCCGCCTTCTCCAGCCACACGAGTGATCACTGCACTCTCAAACCCTACGACAGATGTTCAAACAGTGGGGGACGCCCCAAATAGATCTGTTCGCATCCCCCCACAATCACAAACTGCCTCTCTTCTGCTCCTGGATATACTCCCCGGACCGGCTCGAGGCTGATGCCTTCCTCCTCGACTGGGAGGGAAGCTTCCTGTACGCGTTCCCGCCGTTTCCTCTGATCCTGCGGACGCTCGTCCACCTGAAAACAGTACAAGCCACCCTGATCCTGATTGCTCCTCGCTGGCCACGCCAGCCTTGGTTTTCCCTTCTACTTCAACTCAGTGCCAGAGATCCACTGCCTCTGCCTCGGTTTTCCTCTCTACTATCACAGGGTCAGGGTTCGCTGTTACATCCCAATCTTCAATCTCTTCATCTGAATGCTTGGTTTCTTTCCCCCTGACTTCTCTCCCCGTGTCTCAATCAGTCAATGAGATATTGGAGGCCTCTAGAAAGACCTCAACGAGAACCTGCTACTCCCAAAAGTGGACCAGATTCTCAGCCTGGTGCTCCTCTCACAGCCAGGACCCGGTGTCGGTCCCCGTCCCCCTGGTCCTTGACTATTTACTTCAATTATCTCACTCCGGCCTAAAGACCAACTCCATTCAAGTACACCTCAGTGCGATTGCAGCCTTCCATCAGCCCCTGGAAGGGAAAGCCCTCTCGCTCCACCCCCTAGTCTCTCGCTTCATGAAGGGTCTTCTGAACGTCCACCCTCCTCTCAAACCTCCTCCGGTGGTTTGGGACCTTAACGTGGTTCTGGCTCAACTAATGAAACCTCCCTTTGAGCCCCTAGACAAATGCCATCCAAAATTCCTCACTTGGAAGGTGATTTTCCTGCTTGCGCTCACTTCCGCTCGGCGGGTTAGTGAGCTACAAGCTCTAGTGGCGGACCCACCCTTCACGGTATTCCATCACGACAAGGTGGTACTCCGCACTCATCCAAAATTCATGCCCAAAGTAGTGTCTGATTTTCATCTCAATCAGTCCATTGTCTTACCTGTGTTTTTTCCCAAGCCCCACTCTCATCCCGGAGAGGTGGCGCTCCACACTCTTGACTGTAAGAGAGCGTTGGCCTTCTACCTCCAACGCACTCAACCACACCGGAAAGTCCCACAATTGTTTTTGTCCTTCGACCCAAACCGGTTAGGCCACCCAGTCTCCAAGCGCACCTTGTCCAACTGGTTGGCCGATTGCATTTCCTTCTGCTACGCTCAGGCTGGTCTCGCACTGCATGGTCGAGTAATGGGACACAAGGTCCGAGCGATGGCAGCCTCCGTAGCGTTCCTCAGGTCCACACCTATTGAGGAAATCTGCAAGGCTGCCACGTGGTCTTCGGTTCATACTTTCACCTCCCATTACTGTCTGGACTCACTGTCCAGGAGCGATGGCCGGTTCATCCAATCGGTTTTGCGAAATCTATTTGCTTAAATTGCCAACTTCCCTCCATCCCTCTTCAGTTAGCTTGGAGGTCACCCACATGTGAGATTATCATGCCTGCTTGTCCTGGGATAAAGCACAGTTACTTACCGTAACAGGTGTTATCCAGGGACAGCAGGCATATATTCTCATAACCCGCCCACCTCCCCGAGGTTGGCTTCTTTGCTAGTTAAGTGAACTGGAGACCACGAGGGGATGCGCCCCCTAGTGGAGCAGGAAGGCACGCATGCGTGGAGCATCAGAGCAAACTTAAATCTTCAATCAAGTTTGCTTGAAAATGCTTCCGCATCAGGGCTCCGTAGATGACGTCACCCACATGTGAGAATATATGCCTGCTGTCCCTGGATAACACCTGTTACGGTAAGTAACTGTGCTTTGTGGCAACATAGAATAGATATGTCCTAAAACCTTTTACGTTACAATATTATGTGCTTTTTTTTCTTACTTTTTCACCATAACAATACTTTCATGACTTTGGGTCACCTAGGTTGCACTTCACTGTCCTTTCAAACATATATATTTAATGTATATAAAATATATTAATAAAAACACATTTAGCACTTTCATTTGCAACTGTTTCTACTTCAAAACACAAACAATCACATAATATATTTATCACTTTCATGTGCATGCGCACCATCACCATTATTCTCACTTAGGTCATTTCTTCATATTAACACTTTTACATATCTCCATAGAACCCGAGGAAGTTACTGTATCTATAACAAACACCGACCGTATCTGTTTCTGTGTGTTATACAGATTCAACATTTGTCTGCATCACTTTTATTTGTGAAGCATCTTATTAAAAACTTTTACATCAAGATCGTCTCCACAATTGTTTTTGTTCTTTGGTTTCTCCTTTTTGCTATGTAGATTTTCTTGTCTTTGGACACTTCCACCAACGTCCATAAGAAAGATGTATAAAAATACAAAAACTCAAATAAACTACTCAAAGCATTAGAGATATGGCTATAAACTGTCTTGTTTGATTCATAGGGACCTGATTTTTCACAAGTTTTTGAATTCTGTTTGGGTTCCAAGGAAAAATTGGTAAAGGTATTGGCTCCCTGGTGCTGAGTTGAGGAAGAAGGGAGAACCAATGCTGTCTGGGCCAGTGAGGAGCTATGAGAATCATGGTGGCTGACTCTTGCTTGAGTTTTTGAGGCTTCAACATGAGAGGAGTTGGAGGGAATGCATAGAGAAACAGGCCTGTCCAATCCAGCAGAAATGCCTCTGCTTCCAGACGGAGAGGTGAGTAAAGTCTGGAGCAAAATTGGGGCAACTTGTGATTGTGGGGAGCTGCAAATAAGTTCACTTGTGGAGTGCCCCATTGAGCAAAAATTGGATGAAGAACTGCAGAATTGAGAGTCCATTTGTGAGGCTGAAGAATTCTGCTGAGGTTGTCTGCTAGGGAATTTTTCTCCGCTTGAATGTAGACAGCCTTTAAGAAAAGGTTGCACACAGTTGCCCAAAGCCATATTTGCTGGGCTTCCTGACATAACAGGAGAGACCCCGTGCCTCCTTGCTTGTTTATGTAGTACATTGATACTTGATTATCTGTGCAAAGGAGGACTTGAGGGCGCAAAATATGCTGGAAAGTCACGAGCATAATACATTGCTCTGAGCTCTAGGAAATTGATGTGAATTTCCATTCCCTGGCGGACCAATGACCTTGGGTTTGTAGTCCATCCACATGTGCTCCCCAAGCATAAGGAGATGCATCTATCATAATCACCTTTTGATGAGGAGGCAAGTGGAAAATGAGACCTCTGGATAGATTGGAAGAGGTCATCCACCATTGAAGCAACTGCAGAAGAGATGTTACAGAGATATGCTGTGAGAGACAATCTGTCGCTTGAGACCATTGAGATGCAAGAGTCCACTGAGGAGTGTGAAGATGCAGCTTTGTTAGTGGTGTCACATGCACTGTGGAAGCCATGTGGCCGAGGAGAACCATTATGCGTCTCACAGAGATGGTCTTAACAGTGAACATCTGTTGATAGAGGCAGAAGAAAGCATGCAGGCGATCTGGGGGAAGAAATGCTCTCTTGAGAATTGTGTCTAGGATAGCCCCAATGAACTGAAGACGTTGAGACGGACTGAGGTTGAATTTCAGGAAATTGACTTCAAATCCCAAAGCTTAGAGAAAGGAAACGGTCTGAGATGTTGCTAGAGCCACCTCCTGAGCTGAAGAAGCTTTGATCAATCAGTCATAGAAACATAGAAAGTGATGGCAGAAAAGGGCCAAGGCCCACCAAGTCTGCCCACTCTATTGACCCACCCCCCTAGCTACCCTTTGAGAGATCGCACTCTGATGACCCATCCCCTCTTAGAGATCCTACATGAGCATCCCATCTGTTCTTAAAATCTGGCACGCTACTGGCCTCGATCACCTGAACTGGAAGCTCATTCCAATTGTCAACCACTCTTTCGGTGAAGAAGTACTTCCTGGTGTCGCCATGAAACTTCCCGTCCTTTATTTTCAGTGGATGCCCCCTTGTGGCCAAGGGTCCTCTAAGAAAGAAAATATCTTCTACCTCGATACGACCAGTGATATACTTAAACGTCTCAATCATGTCACCCCTCTCTCTATGTTCTTCGAGAGAGTATAGCCACAATTTGTTCAGCCTTTCTTCGTACGATAGATCCTTGAGCCCCGAGACCATCCTGGTGGCCATTCGCTGAACCGACTCAACTCTCAGCACATCTTTAGGGTAATGTGGCCTCCAGAATTGTACGCAGTACTCCAGATGAGGCCTCACCATGGTTCTGTACAATGGCATTATGACGTCAGGCTTCCGACTAACAAAGCTTCTCCGGATACAACCCAGCATTTGCCTTGCCTTGGATGAAGCCTTCTCCACTTGATTGGCAGTTTTCATTTCTTCACTAATGATCACCCCCAGATCCCGTTCTGCTGTAGTCCTTGCCAAGGTCTCTCCAAGTAAGGAAAGACTTGAAGACCGTGAGATCAGAGAGATGCACTTCATAATCAGGCACTTCATAAAGACTCTGGGAGAAGATGCTAGGCCAAAAGGAAGGACCTTGTACTGAAAGTGATGCTGATTCACTTGAAAACAGAGATATTTCCTGGAATTCAGATGGATTGGAATATGAGTATAGACTTCCTTGAGATCCAGAGAGCATAGCCAGTCATTCCGATCCAGAAGTGGATAAAGCAGCCAATCCAGAAGTGGATAAAGCAGGGCGAGGGAGAGCATCTGGAATTTCTCCTTGACTAGAAATTTGTTGAGATCCAGAATGGGTCACAGTCCCCCCATCTTTTTTGGAACTAAGAAATAGCGGGAGTAGAATCCCTGATAGAGGAACTTCTTCCAATGGCATTTAGAAGAGGGATTGAATCTCCTGAAGGAGAATTGAGGACTGTGCAGGGTCCGAAACAGACTCTCTTGGAGGATGATCTGGAGGCAGGGTATGAAAATGGAGAGCATACTCCTGGCGAATAATGTCTAGAACCCAGAGAATCTGTAGTGATGAGCTCCCAATGATTTGTGTAATGTTGAAGCCACCCTCCGATCGGCTGAGGTAAAGGTTGGAGAATAGGAACTGTAGCTATGCTCCTGAGGAACACGTCAAAAAGGCTGTGTAGGCTTCTGAACAGCCTGTTTAGGTTGCTGACATGGTTACTGCTTTTGCTTCCTAGGTTGAGGAAGAGCAGGTTTAGCAGTATACCTGCGCTGGTAAGAAGAAGTAAGCTTGAAAGCTCGAGGAGCTTGAGGCTTCTTCTTTGGTTTAATCAATATGTCCCAACAGGTCTAATGGTCAGAGAGCTTCTGAGTTGCCGTGTCCATAGATGGCCCAAAAAGCTCACCCCCTAGGCAGGGAGCGTTGGGCAACCTGTCCTGAGGGTTAACATTAAGCTCAGAAACACGAAGCCACGCCAAGTGTCGCATAGCCACTGACATGGCTGCTGCTCGTTAGGTGAGCTCAAGAGTCATAAGTAGTGCGGACCATATACTTCCGCAGTTGAAAAGCACAAGCAATGAGCAGTTGGAATGCCAGTGACTTGCATGACGGAATGTACTTTTGAAAAGCTGAAAACAGTTTGATCAGATGTTTCAAATAAAAAGAAAAATGAAAATTATAATTTCCAGCTCGGTTAGCCAACATTGCATTCTGATAAAAGCATTTCCCAAATTTGTCCATCGCCCTGCTCTCCTCTGCCAGGAGGTATGGACGCATAGACACTAGCTACAGAAGACTTTTTTTAAGTGGATTCTACCACCAAAGATTCATGGAGGAGTTGAGGTTTGGGAAAACCTGGGAGAGGAACCACTCTGTACAAAGAGTCCAACTTTTTTGGAGCCACTGGAATGGAGAGAGTTTTGAGGTTCTTGTAGAAAGTCTCTCTCAAGATGTCATGGAGCGGGAGCTTCGGCAGGTCTTTAGGAGGTTGGTCATAATCTAAAACCTCCAAGAACTGCTTACTATGTTTAGAGTCCGCTTCCAGAGGGATGGAAAGATCTTCAGACATTTCGTGAAGAAATTTTGAAAAAGAGGACCGCTCAGAAAAAGAAGTGGGTCCTTGAACACGATAGGCGAATCTGAACCAGACAAATCCTTATCAGTGGAGAGTGGTTCCTGCTCAGAGTCCCCAAATAAGTCCAAATTCTGGATGGAATGGGGACGGTGTCGAAGCCTCAAGGTGTTTGGTCTTGCAAGAGGCCTTCCGGGACTGTACCGGAGTCACCTCTCTAGACATTTGCGTCGAAGACTACTGGTGCCGAGGAGATGGATCAATTGACTCCCGTGTTGAAAGTCTCTGCACCGGTGGGGCATCAGGCTGATGTGCGGTTGGTGTCGTGAGTTGCTCAGACTGGATCCGCACAAGGAGAGTCGGTGTCGACAAGGGCACTAGCTGTATCAGCACCAACATTTGGAAATGCTCACCCAATTACTCCCTAAGCGGATTATCAATTTTCTGCTTGAGGGAGAGCACCAGTACCGCTGGCCTTTTCGCCTGTACCACTGGTGCGGCGCTCCGGTGATGAGGCCGATGTCGAGGCACTCACTGAAATCGGGCGCTTACGGGACTTCTTTGAGGTCAGCATGACTTGACTCATTGCCATTTTGACCTGAGTCCCAGATGGAGTAGGGGAAGGCTTCTTAGCCGGCTTACCCACTGAATGTTGCGACACCGGAGGTGTGTCTGCCGGTGTCAATATGTGCGGTGTTGTCAGTGATATCGGCTCCCCTTCCATAGCGAGACCAAACAGTCGTTGCTGTTGAAAAAGGCGGTTTTTCAAAGTTCTTTTCTACAGCGAGGAACGAGTACAGGTTTCGGGACGGTGCTCTGGCCCTAAACACTGGAGACACCAGCGATGTGGGTCAGTCACAGAGATGGGCTGAGCACAGTGACCGCACTTCTTAAATCCCATCAGCAGGTGTGACATCAACGGGAACACCACCTCAGCCAAATTGAAAACCCGCGAGGGAGAAAAAAAAAGATTTTTTTTTTAACCAAAGGTAAATAAACAAAAAGAAAAACAACATGAAAAATGATTAAAACAGTCACCAACGTGAGAGCGGGAAAGTCAAAAAGTTTTCAACGGACTTTGAAACACGTCTTCTCAGCTCCTTGGAAACTAAGAAACCGTGTGCCTACGCTGGGCGGGAAGGCACTCGTACATGCGAGGTACAGGCTAATCGCAAACTTTCTAAACTCTTAAAGCTGTGATCCACTTTCCAAGTGTCCGTACCGGGGCTCCGTCGCTCATGTGTGAGAATATACTGCTTGCTTGACCTGGGATAACAGGAAGTTACATCAGAAGAAAGGATTTCAGCAAGGGAATGCCTGAGCAGGCCTGTCTGAGCAGATCGGCAGCAAAATGAGCCCACATCTCCCTGGCTTCTTCTCTTTTGCCTTTTTATTTTTTTTTACTGGTTAGTTCTTTCAGCACACTCCTTCTTGGAATCGATCCTGTCACTTCCTCTCTGCCCCCCTCTCCCCCCATCACCCGTTGTTGCCAGCAGCAGTAGCGTCTGTGATTCTCAGTTACCCTGCTGCTAGTCTGAGCAACTTTCTCTCCATTGCGACCGTCATTGAGGGCGGGCTGCAGTGGAGAGAAGACGCCAGGAGCGGAAGGAGGAAAATAATTCCATAGACACTACTTAGCATGCTAGCTATAGTTTGGACATTGCTGAATTAGAGATTGGCTATGATTGCCAACACAAAGCATAAAATGAAGAAAGGCTTGCAAAATAGCAGCTCTATGTTATTTACAAAAAAATTTAAAACCTTACCTGGTAGATTATCACAAAGATGGAATCTGAGGAGATAAACTGACCAAGGCTGTGCTTGGTATAGTGTCTGCCAATTTCAAGGTCTTCTTCCAAATTCAGGAAGATGTGTGTGTTCAGCCACAATGGGAACCCCAAAACGTACAGGCTTGAAAATGATGTAATCGAGTCTCAAAGCTATAGACATGAATTTCTTTTGTGATAATCATGCATCATAATCTATAATAAGAGATTGGAAAGAAAACATTTTACTATTAGGATGAGCAAGGTCATCACAAATTTACACTTTTATAGCACATCTTTATCTTTACCCCAGTTGGTATTAGTTTAAAAAAGAATTTAAAATTAAAATGCGAGCTGTGGATTGAAAAGGGTAAAAAGATGGTTACAATCAGAGTGTGAAGTGACTTACCCAGAGTCACAAGGAGCTGCAGTGAGAATTAAAATCTCAACCTCAGGGTGCTGAGGCAGCTGCTCTAATCACTTGGCCACGCTTCTATTTTTTCTAGCAACTTTCTCAGAACTTTATTAAAACTCTACCTTATGGCATAAAAAGCTATTCAAGAACACGTAATTGAAACCTAAACAGTATGCTGCTGTTATCAATTTTGCTCAACAAGGCTAAAACATACTCTGCCTTTAATGAAGTAGCTTCAAATTTTATATACAACCATAGCTGCTTCAGTCTTTTCACATCAATAAAAGTCTCATCAGCTATACCAAAAGTCCAAGTTCACCCTTTAGAAACATCCACATCTTATCATATTAAGACAGATATAAAAATTTTCCTTTTTTCTAAAGTTGTTAATTTTATCAGTATATTGTATGTCTGCCCCTTCCTTCACTTTAATCTGTTACTGAAATCACAGGATTCTTGTTACAAGTAGAGGAAACGTCTATCTAGCTAAACAGGCCCATCATGCTTTGGGCATGGCGAGAAATAAAGCCCCAAAGATACTGTAGCCTGCTTCACTAACTATAAAATTAGAGATCAGATCTTTCAAGCTATAAGGAAAGTGGAGGACTTCATTCAGATACTTAGATCGAAACCTACCAAGACATTTCTAGCACCACTTTGCAGCGTAGCCTTGAACTAAAACCACTAACACAACAACTGCAAGAATTAAACATTAAATAAAAATGGAGACACCCTTTTGCTCTTGTATTTTACAAGGATGGTAAATTTCCTTCAGTTGGGTCATCGAAGGCAAGGGCCGTTTACGTTATCAGTAATCAAGTAAAGCATTGTGAGACCTTGAGTCAGAAGCTTGATGTGCAAATTGGTTCTGACATACCCAATGCTGAAATGCCTATGCCAGTTTGATACTATAGGTCTGCAGCACAAGGCACCTTGCGAGAGCGCCTTTGCGAAGAGCCTAATCTTTACCCTATTCTTTAAACTTTATTCTAAACTTTCACCCTAACCCACAGGCAGACACCCTCTCAAATACCTTAATCTTTCAAACTCTATTCTTTAAACCTTATCCTAAAATTTCACCCCGACTCACAAGCAGACACCCTCTCAAATACCCTAATCTTTCAAACTCTCACTCACAGACAGATATTTCTTCTAACTCTCTAACTTACTCACTATCAGGCAGACCTCAGCTACAACTTGGTTATGGCAGGGAGAACAAGAAGCTCCATGTCTGCAATCAAGACCAACTGTCCAGTAACTGGGGGGACCCAGGGGGCGACCACGGTATGCATGCAGAAGGAGGAGGACCCAAGACTGTGGACAGAGGTCTCCGTGCAGACCGAGATCATCCCCCTCCCCCAGGACTGTTCTCCACAGTCTCTACACAGACAGAGGAGGTCGACCAGCTAGACGGAGACATAATGCAGGAACTTAGGAGTCTCAGGGAGGAGGTGAAACGCCTGAGAAGCATCCGAGAGGATGAGGCCTACATTGACGAAGTCGTCCAGGAGCTGTCCCAAATCACCGAGCTGTCCCAAGACATGTCCTCCCTCGAGATACCCAAATCACCAGCTTTGAAACCAACAATTGGGGTACAGGAGATGGCTGGAGACGCTGACTCCTGGCAGCTGGTGACCTCCTCCACGGGCAAACACCAGAGATCCCACCCCCCCCCCCCTCTTTCAATCTCTTCACCCTATTCTTTTTCTCACCAACAGGGCAGCTTTACATCCACCCCACAACTCACTCTAAGGAACAGATTACAGATCCTACAGGTAGAAGATGTTGACAAGGAGCAGGAGGATGCCGACAAGGAGCAGGAGGTAGTCCAGCGCACGGCTCCAACTCCTTGGACAACTGATTGGCTCTCCCCAAAGAAGTGCAGAGTAATAGCCATTGGGGACTCCATGCTGAGGGGCACCGAGGGACCAATCTGCAGACCGGATATGCAGTCAAAGGAGGTTTGCTGTCTGCCTGGAGCCAGGGTCCGAGATGTCACCGCCTGTCTTGATAGGCTTCTCAAGCCCCAAGATCACTTCCCCATGGTCCTCATCGGCACAAACGACACTGCTAAGAACACCCCGGAGAACAAAACTAGAGACTTTGAAGCTCTGGGTGAGAGGCTGAAGCAGACAGGAGCGCAGGTGAATTTTTCTAATTCATTGTAAATCGCACGGAACTTCACGGTCCTGCAGTATATAAACTGTTGCTATTATTATCACTGTTGTTACTATCAGATGTTCTCAGCTATACTCTGTAAGTCGTTGTCTGTACAGTTTCTCTTCGTTGTAAACCGCCTAGAAGTCGCAAGATTGTTGGCTGTATATAAGAATAAAGTTATTATTATTATTATTATTCTCCTCGATCCTCCCAGTTAGAGGCAAAGGAAGTGCCAGGGATGAGCATATACTGAGGATTAACGAGTGGCTTCAAGGATGGTGCCGGGAAATGAACTTCAGATTCCTGAACCATGGAGAGGCGTTGCAAGGACTTCAGGGACCAGACGGACTCCATCTGACCAGCAGGGACACCGACTAGCCCGCCTGCTTCGTAGGGCTTTAAACTAGCTAAATCGGGGGAGGGTACCCATTCAGATACAAGTGCAGTACGGAACGATCCTGACGAGGTGAGTCGAAACTCCGATTCTAAGTCCAAAGTAAGTGCCCCCATTGCAAACAATTCTCTAGGAGTCACACTACCCCAGGTGGAAAACTCCTCACAGGGACTTAGCAATCATGGGGTATGGAGGGCTATGTATGTTAATGCACACAGTTTAGGCAATAAGATTCTAGAATTAGAGACCAAAATAATGAATGCCGACCTTGACGTGGTGGCAATATCCAAAACTTGGTTCACAGACTCTCATGGGTGGGATATGGCTATACCGGGATACAACTTATTTCGTCAAGACAGAGAGGGAAAGTCAGGGGGAGGGGTAACACTATACATTAAAGAAGACATCAAAACTACCAGAATCACAGATGTCAAGTGCACAGTGGAATCCCTCTGGGTGAACCTGGCAAGAGGCAGGGAAAAATGCCTGTATTTTGGTGTAGTATATAGACCTCCAAGACAACTGGAAGACAAAGACTCCGAATTAATTGAAGACATAGAGAATATCACTCTATGGGGAGACGCTGTTCTGCTAGGGGATTTCAACATGCCTGAGGCAGATTGGAACTCATACTCAGCAACAACCAGCGGCTACAGGAGACTGTTAACATCCATAAAGGGAGCACGACTCAAACAAATGGTATTGGAACCCACTAGGGCCCAGGCGATCCTGGACCTAGTACTCACCAACGGGGATAGCTTCTCGAAGGTCTCGGTAGGAGATACGCTAGCCTCCAGTGACCACAACATGGTGTGGTTCTACCTCAGGAAAGGTTTCCCTAGATCAAACACGAAAACAAAAGTACTCAACTTCCGAGGCACTGACTTAGAACGCATGGGAGATTTCGTCCACCGGACACTGCAGAACCAAGCTACAACCGATGATGTGAAAGCTATGTGGTCATCCCTGAAATCTGCTTTTTTTTCTTATTCAACATTTACATTATCCACAAATTTAGCCATTTTTCAACTTTTTCCATTGACTGATCGCAAATCACAGATGTTTTGGAACTTTACGGTGCAGCTTCGTGAACAAACCAACGAATATCTCCCTCTTTTTGCCAGATGGATTGGATTGTGTGTTCATTCACACTGAACTTATGGCTGACAGAATAAACAGACTTGCCAGAATGAAGCATGTCTAAAACGCATTTTTTGTCACTCAGATATGACATGCATTCTCTTTGGAGCTATACCTGAAGATGCATAGTAGCCATTCTCTTTGGGGATGTATGTACCTGCAGATGCTTGTTAACTCACTCTCTTTACAATTTGTTGGCCCTTTCTAGAAGCAAAGCCAAAACCAGAGTGAAAGGAAACAAAGCTTTTTTTTTCTCCTAAGGTCAGAGGTCTGCGAATAGTGGTCACAATACATGCAACTCCAGATAAGCGAAATTGCGAATCAGGAACGCATGAATAATGAGAATGGACTGTACATGTGAGTTTACTGGAAAAGAACAGCGTTTTTACCTCCCTCCGCTGGCAAGAAGGGATAGAACCCACTTGTTCAGACCCCAAGGAAATGATTTTTTTCCAGCTCTGTTACTTTTTTTAGGCCAGTGTGTCCCATTTCCTAAAGAAAATGCTTAGTAAATAACCAAACATTTGTATACAGCAATTAAAAAATAATTAATCTCTAGTGAAATTCACAAGTACTAGGTGAAGACACCCAATTTGTATTTTACCAGTTTCAATCAATGCAGAGACTTTCCTCAATCATTACAAGATAGCTAGTGGGCATCAACTTCCTGCAACTAACCCTGCTATGAAATTAAAAACTACACCTATGTATCTTCTACAGGAGCATGCTAAAGAGCTGTTAAGTCTTCCACAGGCATATAAACTACAGCAGCACCTCCTTCAAAAACTATTCTGCAACACATTCCAGAGCCAGAATCTAAATTATTTAAAAACCAGGCAAATTAGCCATTCTTTATTGTCTACGTGAGGGGTGTCAAAGTCCCTCCTCGAGGGCCGCATTCCAGTCGGGTTTTCAGGATTTCCCCAATGAATATGCATGAGATCTATTAGCATACAATGAAAGTAGTGCATGCAAATAGATCTCATGCATATTCAGTGAGGAAATCCTGAAAACACGACTGGATTGCGGCCCTCGCGGAGGGACTTTGACACCCCTGGTCTACGTTAATATAGATATTACGGAAAAAAGTAAACATTTCAAATGCTTTTATATGGTGAAAAAAGGAGGTTCGTTTCATAAACGGTACATTTGTAGAAGCAGCAGTTTACATTCAGCTGAATGCACAAAAATGGTTATAAAAAAAGTATAAAGTTATACATTTAACATGATACATCTTTTGGCTAACTCAATACATTTCAGTATTGCTAACACTCCTTCCGTTCAGGCCACAACCAAACATCTTTAGTTCATTTTATTTTCTAATCAAAGAATGTTAGCACCCTACAACCTTATTTATAATTTCTACAGCAATATAGTACCTAGGCAGAAACCCCCTATTACAGGGATATATAATTCTTAAAGTTCCCATAGAATTGTCTTATGGAATAATATTGTTCGGAACTTCAATTATGCATAAGAGTCCACTTAAAAAACAGATGGATAAACTCCTACTAATTATGACTGGAGTTGTGTTGCAGATGATATTAAGGAATTGGAAGCAATGGGATAGATTACAAAAGAACATAAGATTTGCTGCTGCTGGGTCAGACCAGTGGTCCATCATGCCCAACAGTCCGCTCACGCAGCAGCCCTTAGGTCAAAGACCAGTGCCCTATTTCTATAAATTTGAGACAATATTGGCAGAACAAAAGGGTGAAATCTAAAAATTCAAGGAAATGTGGGGTCCATTCGATGCTTTTGTAAAACATTTTTAAATTTGAAGGTTTGATGTTTATTAATTCTTGCCACACTTCATTTCGTAAACAGTTAAAGGGAGGGAGGGAGGGAGGAATTTCTTCTTGCTTTGTTTGTACTTACATAGTATAAAAGTGCTTAGGTGATATTATTATGTATTTTGTCTGCACTTTATGTTAAGTGTTTGTTTTCTAAAAATGTAATAAGCAGTTAAACAACCACCTTATTTATCATTTCTACACGACAGATATTTCATTTTACATGAAACCTCCTCATTCTATCTTAAGAGGAGTGTGTGGTGCAGTGGTTGCATCTACAGCCTCAGCACCCTGGGGTTGTGGGTTCAAACCCCGTGCTGCTCCTTGTGACCCTGGGCAAGTCACTTAATCCTCCATAGCCCCAGGTACATTACATAGATTGTGAGCCCACCGGGACAGAGAGGGAAAATGCTTGAGTACCTGATTGTAAAAACCGCTTAGATAACCTTGATAGGCGGTACATAAAATCCTAATAAACTTGAAACTTGAAAACTTAAGAACTAGCACCTTTCTTGGCACATGATGCATCATTTTTTATTTTTTACACTCGACTATAAAAAGTCCTGAAGCTTTGCGTTGGTCGATTTCTTAAGACTGCGTTTCCCAGCAACACAGGCGTCGTTCAGCGTGGACAGGCCTTCCTCAAGCTGAACTGGTCCCACTGCTGCTGCCCCCCCCCCTCCCTCCTTCCCCCCCCATTACTTCCGCACCAAGGCAAAGGTCTACTGGACCCGAGCACGAGACCTCGGCATCTTCGCGAGCCGACAGGCGGCGACCCCGCATGCGCCGACCGAGCCCAAGCCCGAAGGCGGAAAGACAACGTGGATCAGACAAAGGAAAGAACGAAGACGGGGAGAGAGTCCAAGCGAGGATAAGGATGACACTGTTTCATCTACTTATCAGGACATTTTTTTTTTTTTTTAACGCGTACACCTGGCTTGGAGCGGGGTACGTCGTTCGTCTCTAAGCGCTTAAATGGGCCACGACATGCATCTAATCTTCCTAACCCAATTTAACGGAGGCAGCGCGCACCTAACATCAAAGGCCTCATCGCCTGGCTTTTAAGAAATGGCTTTCGTTAGTCATCAGGCTTGCAAAAAACCGAATCCCCATTGAGAGACAAAGCGCCGCAGGTACCAGCATCAGCGCTAGCCAGGCCTCGCATCGTCCTTCTCCCATCTGGAAACGCTTCCCGCCAATACCGCCCCCCCCCCCCCGAAAATCACACAATGGCGCGCTTTGGCACTTACCCGATTCCTTCCGGAACATACGAGAAAATTCATATTCGTGGCTTCGAGGAGGCTGAAGGAAAAGGAACAGTAACGACGAGGTGCTGCAGCCGCCTATCGGAGCGGAAACGAGAGGGCGTCGCCTGTGGCTTGCGAACGAGAAAGCCCGCGAGCGCCGACAGTTTTTTTTTTAACCGTCGCAGAGAGACTGTTCGCGCGCCCTGGTCGTCGCTGGCAGAGCGGTCAACGGCGGGAGTCGCTTTGGGCGCGCGCCGCCCCGCTCGCTGCCATTTAAAGCGGCGACGTCAGAGCGTCCGCCCGCCGCCGAACGTCTAGCCAATCGGATCTGCCGTTGGAGGGCCGGGGCGTGGAGAAACGAGGTGGGGGGGGGGGAGGGTCTAGCGCGAGAACTGCGCGCCAGATTCTTTCCTCGTCTTTGCGGAGGAACAGCAGTGGGTTTGCTCGCGCCACAGGGAGACTTCTGGTCCTCGCCTCCAGTCCGAAGGCCAGAGTTAGAGACGCTGAACCACAAACACAATTGCAAAGTCGAACTGGGTGATATTTCACCCGCATTATGGGAGCTGCATCACCGAGGCAAAGACAAGAACCTGTAAATACCACACTGCTTTGGGTTGAACGTTCAAAAACCAGCACTGACCCAAAAAAGTCTGCTTAGAACTGAGTAACTTGGCGGGAATTAAGGCATTAGCCTTTCCCCATCTCCCTTACCTCCTTCCTAGCCCACCCCTCCAAACCTTGGTTGGTCCTCATGTCTACATCCTCTTCTGTCACCTAGTTTCAGTCTGCTGAAGCTATGGAGGCGCATAGTTCTCTTCTAACCATGATAATGAACTTGGCTGCCAAAGGAGGTACATGCAGGCATGGAGGAAGGACACCCTCCTAACAAAGTAAGAAGTATGTTTGGGGTGGAGGAGTAGCCACAGGGTTAGAGCAGGTGGGCTGAAAACACTGGGAATCTGGTACAAATCCTGTTTCTTCACACTCCATTGCCTCAGGTACAAGCTTAGATTTTGAGTCCTCCGGGGACAGAAAAATGCCAGCTGTACGTGAATGTACTTCTTCAATAGTTTTTGGACTTGCAGATGGTATATAAAAAAATTAAATACTCAACTAAATTCCGGTATTAGTGGGTGGTAGCAATGCCAGGAAGAAGGGTGACTAGGAGGGAGATATACAGCTGAATGGCAGCTGTCATGAGAGGAACAAAGGTCTAGATTTATTCACTCTGAACTACCAAAAGAAAGTAGTACCGTACTATGTTCCAATCAGGGCCGCATTAAAGGATAGGCCCAGTAGGCACTTGCCTAGAGCCCGAAATTGTGAGGGGGGCCTTCTGAAAGAGGGCAAACACCCACCATCACTTTTCTCATTTTTTCCCCCAAACAACGACTGAGGGAGGGTCAGATGGCCGACAGCAAGATTGGACCCCCCCCCCCAGCATAGATAGCAAGATTGGGCCCCCTGCCGGCATAGGCAGTAAGATTGGCAATGGCAACTGCAAGCGGTGCTCAGTCCAAAGATTCCCTCTGACGCAAACTGCCCAGGCGGAAAAAGGAAGCTGCATCAGAGGAAATGTTTGGGCTGAGCACTGCTTGAAGTTGCCGTTGTCAATCTTGCTGCCTATGCCAGCGGAGGCCCCAATCTTGCTGCCTATGCCAGGGGCCCCCCTAATCTTGCTGTCAATGCAATCTTACTGTCTATGCTGGGGCCCATCGTTGCCATTTAGGTGAGGGGAAGGGAGGGAGATGGGCCTGGGGGTGAAAGCTCAGAACGGGAGAGAGAGAAGGTAGAAGTTGAGCAGATGATGGAAATGGGGAGAAGGGGACAGATAATGGAAGGGGAGAAAGAGAAGGGGGCAGGGCAGATGATGGAAGTAGGGAGAAGGGGACAGATGATGGAAGTGGGGAGAGAGAGAAGGGGGCAGGGCAAATGATGGAAGTGGGGAGAAGGGGACAGATGATGGAAGTGGGGAGAACTTGTGCCGTTGGCATCAGGAGCATATGGGAAAGCAGCAGGAGCGGTGAGGGGAGCAGGATAACACGATGGAATAGGGGTGGAGGAAGAGAAGAAGAGAAGGGGCAGATGATGGAAGTGGGGAGAACGGAGAGAGAGAAGAGGACACATGGATGTCAGTTGAGAGGGGAAAGCAGATGCTGAATGGAAGTGGAGAAAGAGAACACATACTGGATGGAAGGAGGGGATAAAGAAAAAGGGCATATGCTGGGTGGGGGAAGAAGAGAAGGAAAGGGGTGGCAATCTGTGGGTAAAGACACAGTGAAAAGAGGGAAACTGAGGACTGAATAGTAAGAGAGAATTTAATTTATACAGAAGCAGAAAATAAAGAAGAGAGAGATACCAGAGCATGGGGGGAAAGAGACAAAAATATCAGATCTGAGTGAAGGAAATAAGAGAGAGGGGGAAGGAAGGAGAGATGGAAGGCGAGAGATGCCAGACCATGAGAGGAACAGAGGGAAGAAGATGGATGCCAGACCAAGGGGGCAGGAGGAGAAATGGAAAGATGGAAGGAGGTTGGCAGACAATTTCTGGAAGGGGCAGACAGTGGATGGAAGAAAGAAAATTACAAGATGAGGAAAGCAGAAACTGGGATACAAAGGTTGTTAGGTGCCATCAACTTGTGTTCAAGTCCTAGTCCAATGTTAGATGAATATTGGAGAAGAGCAAAGAATACCAAAATTTCCTATACCTTTGCTTCATCGACTACAGCAAAGCTTTTGACTGTGTGGATTACAATAAACTATGGAGAACTCTAGTGCAAATGGGAATACCCAAACATAATTTAGCTGATAGAGAGCCTATAAGAAAATCAAGACGACAAAGGTAGAAAAAATTTCTATTTTTTTGCTATAGGATAAAGGAGAATTGTAAGTGTGTTGATAAATATTTATAAATAGAAAATGGAAATACGGTAATCATTTTATTGGACTAATTTTAATACATTTTTGACTGTGCTGGTAGTGCAGGAGGTGAAATACTTGGGTGTTCTTGTTGATTCAAGGCTTACATTCAAGGGGCAGGTACAGGCAGTAGTATGGAAAGTGTTCTTTCAACTTCGTCTGGTGAATGGACTTAGGCCCTATCTGTTAGTTCATCTGTTTAAATTAGTTCTGCAAGCGACAGTTCTTGTGGTTCTTGACTGCTGTAATTTGGTACTCATGGGGGTGCCGATGTCAGCGTTATGTGCCCTCCAGATAGCCCAAAATTCAGTGGTCAGAACGTTGTTTAGGCTAGGAAAACATGAGCACGTGACAGAGTGCTATGTGAGCATGTATTGGTTGAGGTTGATGGATAGGATTCATGGACAGGTTCAGGACTAATGTCAGGAAGTTCTGCTTCACTCAGAGAGTGGTTGACACCTGGAATGCCCTCCCAGAGGAGATTATTGCGGAATCGACCGTCCTAGGCTTCAAGAGCAAACTAGATGCATATTTCCTTAAGAGAGGCATATAAAGATATGGTGGACTATAAATTACGCCAGGTGTACACCTGGCGGGGCCTCCGCGTGTGCGGATCACCGGACTTGATGGACCGAAGGTCTGATCCGGAGATGGCAGTTCTTATGTTCTTTAAGCTAATGCTAAACGTCTACATGTGCTTGCCCAATCTAGCACCCAAACATCTATCTCAGTATTCTTCAACCTTTTCACACCTATGGACCGGCAGAAATAAAATAATTATTTTGTGGACCCGCACCGGTCCGCGGACCGGCAGTCATTCCTACCAGAACACAGATGCAAATACGGGACCATGCAAATACGGGACCAAAAACTAAAAGTACTAATATATACAAAAAATACCCTAAGATGCAAGACTGTATGCAGTACAACTCAAGAGGAAAAGAAACAAATGCATTTCTTCCTGAACAGACAGCAGATGTAAATCAATCACTAAATTAAAAAATAAAATCATTCCCATACTATTGTTGTCTCTCTCCCTCCATGCTGTGCCCTGCCTTCTGGCCTGCCCCCCGGTGTTATCTTCGGGCTGGCTCCCTCTTCCTCAGTGCTGCAGTGCACAAAGCCGTGGGCAGTGGCTCCTCGCGCCTCCTTGCGACGTCAGAGAGAAGGCTTCTGGTTCAGGTGCAGGACACACGTAGGAGCCTCTGCCAATGGCTTTGTGAAACATAAGAAACATAAGAAATGCCTCTGCTGGGTCAGACCCGAGGTCCATCGTGCCCAGCAGTCCGCTCACGCGGCGGCCCAACAGGTCCAGGACCTGTGCAGTAATCTTCTATCTATACCCCTCTATCCCCATTTCCAGTAGGAATTTGTCCAATCCTTTCTTGAACCCCAGTACCGTACTCTGCCTTATAACGTCCTCTGGAAGCGCATTCCAGGTGTCCACCACACGTTGGGTAAAGAAGAACTTCCTAGCATTTGTTTTGAATCTGTCCCCTTTCAACTTTTCCGAATGCCCTCTTGTTCTCTTATTTTTCGAAAGTTCGAAGAATCTGTCCCTTTCCACTCTCTCTATGCCCTTCATGATCTTGTAAGTCTCTATCATATCCCCTCTAAGTCTCCTCTTCTCCCTGAGGAAGAGGGAGCCAGCCCGAAGACAATGTTGCATCGATCGCACCATGGACTGGCGGCTGAAGAGCACTGTCTGGGGCCCGATCATGTGCCGGCCCTGTGGACCTTCAAGAAATTTCTGCGAACCTGCACCGGTCCACAGACCAGCGGTTGAAGAACACTGATCTATCTCATTGAGAGTATTCTGCCATGGGTTCTGCCACGTCCCCTTCGATTGGCAGAACAATTGGAGTTACAAATCCCATCTGTCAGGCAGCTAAAACTGACAGTGTCTAGAGACAGTATATTCCATTGTAGCAGGCCTAAGGAATGGAATAAGCTTCAAGTTTCAAGTTTTATTTTAATTTGATGAATCACTTATTTAATTTTACTAAGCGAGGCACAAAATTGATAAAAATATAAACATATAATTAGACATATAATTTAAAATAATGGGTTAGACAAATAGACTTGTAGACCGACTAATACACAAGGTAAGGGGGAACAGAACTACAATTCAGTGTTTTAAAGTACAGAGGAGAACCATATATGGGGAAAACAATAGGGAGGGAAAAGTGCAATCAAAGAAGAAAACTAATACAAAGTTTAAACATAATTTAAAGATTAAAAGCATCTTTAAAAAGAAAGCTCTTTAAATTACTTTTAAAACGGCTCAAATCATTTTCCTCTCTTAAATGCTGAGGCATGGCGTTCCCAAAGCTGCAGAGCCATCACTGAAAACATATCATGTCGTCGAATTCCAATAACTTTCAAAGAGGAGACTACCGTACTATAAGCTTTTGATTAGTAGACCAGAGAAGTGCTATAAGGGATAAGTAATTTATTGATAAATTGAGGTTCATTAGTGGAAAAGGTTTTGAATACTAACAGTAAAATTTTGAAGGTAAAACGATGGCTAATTGGGGGCCAGTGAGATTTAATCCAAAAAGGTGTTACATGATTATATTTTTTACCGTTATAGATGAATTTAACAGCTTCCCGAGTATATTCAACGGCAGCAGAATATACAAAACTTTAAAAAGCTGTTGAAGCTGCACCTTTTCTGCCAGATGAAAGATAAGGTTTAGGACTGTATTATTAATGATAAAGAGAAGAAGATAATAAGGTGTAGGTCACCTCTGTATTTTATGGTTTGTACTTCTTGTATAATGGGAGATTTAGCATTGGGGTTTTGTATTACGGGGGTTTGTATTGTTGATGGTGTATGTAATGTTATAGCTTTGTATGTAAGCTTGTAACCCACCCTCGGTAAGGGCGGGATATATATGAATAAACAAACAAACATAAGTCCTCAAACACTTCCCTCTAAGCTGGCATTATAAATGTCTTTCAGCCTTTATTTCAGTTAGTCTAAGATTTTTACATTTCTTTATTCACACAGAAGGATTTCTTGCACTTATTGTCAATTACATTTATCACATCTTATTACAGACTTTTTTAGACGCTGACTTCAGTATAAGTACTATCCATTCAGTCGTGTCCAACCCTTGGATACTCTGTAGGCCAGTCCTTGTCATGCTTCCCCGTTTTCCACAGCTTCTTTTAATTTCTTGATGTTCATTCCCATGTCATTCTTGATCCAGCCAACATGCTTTTGGTCTCCCCTGCTTCCTTTTACCACTGATCATTCCGAGATGCACCTTATCACATGTCCAAAATGGGTCAGTTCCTGTCTAGTAATCTTGCCTTCCAGGGACAACTCTGGGTTATATGATCAAGAACATTTTTGTTGGTGATCCTAGCTGTGCATGGGATTCATAGAAGTCTTCTTCAGCACTACAGTTCGAAGGCATCAATTTTTCTTCTGTCTGCTTTAGGAAGTGTCCATGTCTCACAGCCATAAGTCGCGATTGGGAACACAATGACAGTGATTAGTTTTTGTTTGATGGTGACTGAGACGTCCTTTTCTCTTCCATATTTGGTCCATGCTCACCATGGCTGCACACATGGGCATCGGGAAGTTCTCAATCAAGAATTTTGCCCAAGCGCCACCTTGCTGGCGTGAGGGTTCAGGGCAATTGTTCTATGGTTGGTATAGTCCCTGGTATCACCTTTCTTCAGCAGTGGGATAAAAACTGATCTTTTCCAATCCTATGGCCATGTGCAGATCCTCCAAATCTTCTGGCATAGTGCTGTCATTGTGGGGACTGGTTTGAGCAGCTCTGCAGGTGCTTTGTTGTTTGGCAGCTGCCTCAGCGCCCAATCCACTTCACTTTCCAATAGGTCTGGTTCTGCTTCCTCTTGACCCTGAAACTCTTCAGGGTAGTCAGTGCTGATGTATAATTTCTCTGTGTATTCTTTCCATCTCTGCTTGATGTCATGTTGGTCGCTAATTTCATTCCCATCACAGTCTTTGATGGTTGCTTTGGCATGCTGAGAGAGGCTTTTTCATTTGTTTCACCACGATGAATAATTCCCTGGTGTAGCCTTTATAGGCTTCTTCAAGGTTCATGCATCGAGCATTCAGGAAGTTCTTTCTTTCCTGGCTGTTTTAAACTTGGTTCATTTCATCTGATTAATTGAGTGATTTGTATATTTTGAAAAGGTAAGGGGTTTGTTTTAGGGGAAAATCCGATCCATTCACTTGAATTGTGGTGTCCTTGATTTTGTCGTTGGGTGTTGCTAGGAAGAATTTAGTTTTTTCGGAGTTTAATTTTAATCTATAAGATATCATCCAGAGTTCTATCTGATTTAGCGTGCTTGATAGAGAGTTTAGCAGCTCTGGTATAAAACTGGTTAGCGGGATGACTATAGTGATATCGTCTGCGTAGATGAAGAATTTGAGCTTTAAACTTTGCAGGAGGTTTCCCAAGGAGACAAGTTAGATATTAAACAGGGTCAATAGATATTAAACAGAGTCAATAGATATTAAACAGAGTCAATCTTCTTTCTGTCTTGTTTCTATAGTGTCCAGCTTTCGCATCTGTAATTGACCACTGAGAAAATGAGTGTATGGACAAATCCGACCTTTGTTTGGAATATTATTTACTTGCCTTTGAATACTTTGTTGAGAGCCTTCATTGATGAGCGACCAAGTGCTATTCTGCGGAGTATTTCTTCCCTGCTAGTTGCATCTTTGTTTACAAAAGAGCACAGTAGATTGGAATCCTTTACAATTTCTATTCTATTGCTTTCAAACTCAAAATCTTCATAATTTTCTATGTTCGTGATCTCCGTCTTATATATGTTCAGTTCTAATCCCATGTTATGACTTTTGGCTTTGACTTTTCTCAGTAGATATAGCATTGTCTTCTTTGCTGCTGGTGATGAGCATTGTATCATCTGCATAGCACAGGTTATTTATATTTCGGCTACCAACTTTGAAATCAGCACTCTCTTCTTCCAAATCTGCTTTTCTGAAGATGGCTTCACCGTAAAGGTTGGACAGGTAAGGTGACAAGATGCATCCTTGCCTGACGCCTCATTTTATTGAAAACCAATCAGAGTTGTCATATTCTGTTCTTACTACAGCTTCTTGATTTTTGTGGAGGCTCTTTATCAGCTGAGTTATGTATTTGGTGTATTCCCACTTGTGCTAGAGTTCTCCATAGTTTATCGTGATCCACACAGTCAAAAGTTTGCTTTAGATGATGAAGCAAAAATATAGGGGCATTTGGTATTCTTTGCTCTTCTCCAATATCCATCTAACGTTGGTAATAATGTCTCTTGTTCCTCAACCTTTTCTGAAACCAGCCTGAAATTCAGGTAGTTCTTGCTCAATGTATGATTGTAGCCTTCGTTGTATTATTTTCAGCAATATTTTGCTGGCATGTGGAATGAATGCAATCAGTCTATAGTTGTTACAGTCCTTGGTGTCACCTTTTTTGGTATACGTATGAACAGTGATCCTCTCCAATTGGTTGGCCGTGTTTTCTCCTTTCAAATCTGTTGACATAAAAACATAACATAAGCAATGCCTCTGCTGGGTCAGACCTGAGGTCCATCTTGCCCAGCAGTCCGCTCACGCGGTGGCCCAACAGGTCCAGGACCTGAGCAGTAATCCTCTATTTATATCCTTCTATTCCCTTTTCCGGCAGGAAATTGTCCAATCCTTTCTTAAACCCTAGTACCGTACTCTGAGTGAGGGCCATGATAGCGCCTTCTAAGCCTTTGATTAATTCAATTGGAATACCAGGTGCCCAACTATCATCACTAATTGGTTCATTACTCAAATTGTGTGTGCGCCCAAATTTGTATGCATACATTTTTGTACTATATATAGAACATGAGGGATGGTGCATTTTCAAAATCTCTGTGCTTCTGTTCATTAGTTCTAAGTTTGTAATGTAACTGTTCACTTCTAGAAAATAAGTACATATTGCCATTTCTGAGTACTGTATATACTCCAATATAAACCGAGATTTTTAAGCCAAAATAAGGCCCAAAAATAGGGGTCTTGGTTTATATTTGAGCCCCCTTCTAATGATGGTGCTCAAGACCTGCTGGCTCCCAACCTCTCCAAGATTCTTGAAGGGAGTCCAGCAAGACTTGAATATGTGCAGATAGATGCTCAAGGCCCTACACCAGCCCAACACAGAGCATTGGTGTGAGCTTTCTGAGCACCAGACCTGTAAGTGCAATGTCGGTCTGAGGCAAGGGGGAGCAGGTAGTGAAGGATAGCCGAGCCTAAGGGAACAGGATCAGTCTTCACCATTTGGTTCCAATGCTTTTAAAGCAGATAGTGGATATGTTTTAAGTGCAGTTTGGTAGCGAGGGCAGTTGCCTTCAGACTCTGATGTTTCTTTAAAGCAGACAGCAAATCTTTTGTTTTTATGGCAGACTGAACATTTTTTATCAGATTGTGAAGCAGACTGAACTTTTGTTTCTACAGCAAACAGTGGATTTTTTTTGTTTGTTTGTTTCGCAGCAGACTGCAGGACTAGTTGTCCTTTGTGTCTGAAAGTTTGTTCTGGGTTTAAAGTGGACTGTGAACTCTTGTTTTTAAGGTAGATAACATACCTGTTCATTTTTAGTTTGGATTTTAATTCTGTGCATTTAGAGATAACAGGGAGATATTTTTTATTGCATATGATTTTTTATGACAGCTTTTTAATGATTTGATCTCTTCTTAATTTATGAGGAAAGATATGTTTCTTGGTTGATGTACTAGTTTTTCTTTTCTTTTTTTTTTTTTTTGCCATAAATGGATCAACGCCAATGAGCTTGTTCAGATATGTGTGGACTCCTTTTACTAAATGTTGGTAGGGGTTTCTATCTAAGAGTGTTGGAGCATTTACCTCACCGGCCCGCAGTAGAAACCTATACCGCCGTTTAGTAAAACTGAGTGTTTTTTTTAAATATTTTTATTGATTTTAAAATATTAATTAATTTATTGGTACTAAAAGGTAATTAAAGTTTGTAAGTTTTTTTTTTTTATAGAGTTATGTATATATATTTTTTAATGTATACATTTTTGGATACACACCATACCTGAGAGTTATTTAAATGTAGTCTACTTGAATATAAGCACTGAATACATACATGATGGTTTTTTATTTATTTTATACTTTTTAATTGAAATTTCTTCATTTGTTACAAAGTAACATTCAGGCAATATGGAAATACAAAGTAAAAATTGAAATAGAAAATAATGCAATCATCCTATCAAGCCCAAGTCATGAAGAGCTAAGGGGAGTATTATAAAGAAACATCATACCTCTTTATATAACAGACAAAATTATATTAAACCCAATATACCTGTAAAGAAAATAATTTATCTTACATCGTTCTCAGATTTATTCAAAAGAAAAGTTTCCAACTGAGCTGGATCCAAAAATATATCTGAGTCAATTTCCCAAGTAACCAGATATTTACAAGAAAATTGTAAGAAGAAAGTACCTCCCCCTGCCAAGACTCTTCTATCAAACTGCACTAGCAGTTTGTAACGCGGTGAATGCTGAATGGCCCACTCTGCTCCCAATGCTCATAAAGCTCCTATGAGTGTCGGGAGCAGCACGGGCCATTCAGCATGGCTCTCTGCACTAAAAACTGCTAGCGCAGTTTGATAGAAGAGGCCCGAGGAGAAAGGCCCTATGTCAAATTTGAGTTTATCTGGAAACATAGAAATTGGTTGGCCTTAGAAGGATATGGATTTTTTTTTATAATATGATTTCATAATTATCATTTTCTTTTCCATTGAAGACATAATAATCTGTTGGTTATGGAATCTTGAGTCTTGATTTATTTCTAGAAATTTTGTAAGATCTAAACTATCTGGTAAATTTATATTATCTGTCCCACCTTCTTGCACGATCTCTTTAGTTCCACTTGCATTAACTATTTCTTTATCATTTAGAACCAGTTGAAGTACATCTTTAACGTACAATTTTAAAAACTTTCTAGGAGAAAGAGAGTGGGTCACAGGAAAATTCAACAGTCTTAAATTAGTTGCTCTAGAAATATTTTCAAACGTTTCCAATTTTGAATATCAAATTATCCTTTATAAAGAAAGCTTGTGCTGACTGTGAAAGTTTAATCTGAGATTCCATTCTTCCAAGATTTTTCTCTACCATGGTTAATCTTGTGTCTTGTTCTGTAAATTTATTGGAAGCTTCCTCAGTAAATTTACTATATCGCGACAAATTATTACATTACATTATATTAGGGATTTCTATTCCACCATTACCTTGCGGTTCAAGGTGGATTACAAAAGAATTATCAAAGATGTATTACAAAAAGATATCACAAAAAGATATCTGGTCATTTTCAAGGAAAATAAGAAGGAGTATGGCTAGTTGTTTTGGGTTAGGGACTTTAGTGAGAGGTGGGATTTGAACTTGCGGTGTTCTGTCTTTTTCAGGGATTTCTTGAAGAGTATGGTCTTTAAGAATTATCTTGTAATGTCTTATCTAATTTATTTATTGTTAACATTATCCACCTCTTCTACAAAGCCACGTTAGCGGCTGCTGCGCGGCAACAGCCCCAAAGCCCTTTAAATCTCCATGGGCTTTGGGGCCGTTACTGCGCGGCAGCCGCTAGCATGGCTTTGTAGAAGAGGGGGTATGTCTTTTAAGGAAATACCAGGATTCTCCAACTGCTGAGATATTTCAAAAAATTCTTGATCTTTTGAAGCTTCTTATGGAAAATTAAACTTCTAAACTTCTTTAAATGCTAACACGTGGCAATGTGTCCATAGGATATAATGGATGCGTTGCCACTCGCTAGCATTTACCGCATGCTAAGACGCACTAACGTGCCTTAGTAAAAGGACCCCTATGTAAGGATTTTTTTTATTATTTATGGCATGATCCCTAACAGATGATGCTCACATACCCAAATTTCTAATCTCAGTTTATATTTGAGTCAACCTTTTTCCCTCAATTTTTTGGGGAAAAAGGGTTACCTCAGTTTATATTCAGATCAGTTTATATTCAAGTATATACGGTAATATTAATAAAGTGGTTATATGGCTATTGTATTTTATGTTATAATAATGGTGAGATAGTTTATTGCTATAATAATTTTGAGGCCAACATAGTAAAACACAGAAAACTCTGCAAATGGTGCTTCACATATTTAAACTCCAGAGTCTGTACTATTTGCAACAGCATGCATTATTTAGCAATTTAGCACTTATTTGATTAAATTCATCCAAGGTGGTTTGCAGCAAGAATAAGTTGGACATAGATATGACATTTACACCAGTAAAAATACTCAAATAATAGTACACATTACGGTGTAGTAGATTACATATAATGCCAACACAATAAACATCAAAACATCTTAATAGGCAGCATAGGTTGCAAGCAAAGGTGCAACATATAGACAGATAAGATAGAATAGCAGGAGGTAGATAGAAAATAAGAGCGACTCTTAAGGATAAATTGCATTTAGAGTCTGAAAGGTACATGAAAATGATCTCAGCTAGAGTAGCACATAACAGTGGCCTAGTAAGAGGGGGAAGGGGATAGACCTCCCTTGGCTGGTGGCTCCCCTCCTCTCTGCCCCCCGTGTACCTCTTTAAATGTCCACTGGCGCGAGCTGCATCTTCTGCTTGCTGCTCATGCCAGCCTTGATTCTCTTATGATGTCATGTCCTGGTCGCGGTACCAGAACATGATGTCAGAAGGGAGCCGAGTACAGTGCGAGCAGCAGGTGGAAGATGCTCACCTGGTGAACATTTCAAGAGGTGTGTAGGAGGAGGGGGGCACTCACATGGTGGGGAAAAGTGTGGGTGGGGATGCACAGTGCAATGATGCCAGGTGCCGCTGCCTGGGGCACCAACCTCCCTCACTACACCAATGCACACAAGTTCTGATGACAGTTCCCACCAGTTGTTCCACACCGGATCCTTATGTGGACAGTTCTAAAACTGGGGCAGCTTTCTGCACTCTCTGCCATTTATGGAGGACCGGCAGGGAGGATCTGGAGCAGTGCTGGACCTGAAGGGACAGAGGGGAAGAACTGAAGTGATACCAGACCTAGGTGCAGGGGGCTGTGAAGGGAAAGTACAACTTCAGGTGGGAACAGCCCAATTCTGCTGCATTCTAATGCTTACTGTGCAGTAACAGAGTAAATGATAGTGAAGAGATTGATGTGGTCATCCATTCTGCCCATGAAGGTTATTTAGTGCATGCAGGTCACATCTTCCATTTCTGTAGCACAAATTTCACACTGCTCAGTACGACCCACTATAATAGTCTGACTCAGCTTCTTTGCTTAAGCAACTAATTTTTCACATGGCCCCACCTGACTGTGTTATTTCTGAATTTACAAAGAATATCATTTCTTACACAGTTTAACAAATGTAAAATTGTATTCAAATTAATAGTTAATAATCTGCAAATAGCTTATTACAGTATAGTTAAACTATGTGTAAATTTATGTTTTTGAGCCATATATCACAATTGTTTTGGGAAATTTCCTGGAAGAAAAGTTCAGAATGAATTTATTTGCATGTACATCCTGGCAGTGGCGTACCTAGTATATTTGACACTGGGGACCGATCATTTTTTAACACCTCTCTCTTTTCCATAAATAATTATTTGTAGTAATAATCCATGAATCACACAACAAGGGTGCACCTAGGAAAAGGCAGCATCTTAAACACTGCAGTGAGCTCTAGAACATTAATACACCCATTGTAAAACTAATCAACCATATTAATAGATTGATCCTGCACAGTCAATGCAAACAGAAAACCATGTCCTTGTCATACACCCATCTCAATTTTTGGCCAGATGTTTTGGACTTATTCCATTATGGCAGAAAAACATCTAATTTTGGGAACACCCAAGCCAAGCCCAAAGCACGTTCCCAAGAAACCCCTTGAAATTTGGACAACCTGAGGAGAAAATGTCTCAAATCAGAGTTTTGAAAATTGCAAGAAAATGTCCTTTTGCTGCTATATGACATTTTTCAGATGTTTTTCTCTTTTGAAAATGAGCACCATACGCACATATGTTGGCTGTACAAAATGGACAACTATTCTGACATTCCAAATGGATGCCATGATTTAATATTAAGCTCTTACAGATCAGAGTAATAACCTTAAACCTCAACCATCTGTTTTATTGAAAGCTAATGTAAATCCCTCAATAATGGAGTGGCATGATCATTCATTCAGTTCAATTTTATTATTTTTGTCGTATCATAATTTTGTATTTTAGGAAATTCTTGATTTAATGAATTGCAACAATTGATTGAAAACCATCAAGGAATGAGCTAAAATCAAAACTCTTTGGACCAAATAAGAGCACAACTTGCTGAAGCTGATGGATTATCCATTCTCAACCGATTACACATATGTCTAATGAAGCCACCCCATCCTTTGGTTTTGAAATCTTGGCAGCCTCAGGAAACGTCAGGTAAGGTCTTCTTTTGCCTGCTCATTGTAATCTGATTTTAATTGTGGTTCCTTCATTCACATCTCTCCATCCTTCTTTAAAACCTAATGCTGTTGTATCATCATTATTATTTACTCATTTTGCACTTTCGGACTAAATAGATCTCAGGGCATGGAATGGTATACATCTGCTGCTACTTATTATTGCCTCTCCAAACAGATTTGCCCCACTGCTTTCTTGGAAGCCTGGTTTAATCATACCACCGGTATTTAAGGTTGTAATAGCCTGTCCATACAGGTTACCAGTGTTCAGGATTGTAACTGCTGCTCTTTACAAGCTACCGCCCTCCCCACATACTTGCAAAAACAAAGCACTCAGGCCACTGTTGTTATGGGCTGTACTGCTGCTCCCAGCAGGTTACCAAGTACTTTTCTTTACCATCCTTTTGCCTCTAGGGATCTTCTATGTTTATCTCATTGTTTTTGAGCTCTGGTACTGTTCTTTGTGTTCACCTCCTCTGGAAGGGTATTCCAAACATCCACCATCTTCTCTATGATAAAGTACTTCCTGACATTTTTTTCCTGAGCTTAGCCCTTGGGTCTTTATATCATGTCCCCTAGCTCTATTTGCTTCTTGTTCATTAATACTTTTCAGGTACTTAAATATCTGTGTTAACCCCCCCCCCCCCCCCAACACACACACACTTTTTCTTTTTATCCACAAAAAGGAAATTGTAGTGAAACATCATTATTTAGATCCAGTAACCTAATGATCAGTTAGACCATAATTATAACACTTAACAGCTCTCACTACTTTCTAACACTCATGCACATTAAAGAAATCCTTGAAGACACAGGAAAACTGTGGTAGCCAAGGATACTAATGTATTAGATAACAGATGGAAAATAGTGAAAAAAAATTAGTATAACAACATATTGCTGTCAACAATGAAAACTTAAACCTAATTGAGAACCATTGGTGTTAGCATGAAGGAGGGTAAATAGACTGAAAAGCACATGTGAATGTTTTTACACAAAAGAATACATTTGTTAAATTTATTTTTTTAATGTGAATAATGATGCCTGTTTGTTGCTGCCTGAAGGTGTGACTAGTGTTTGCCTACCATTATACAGTATCACTGTGTAGGTGGAGTTTTTATATCTGAATCATTTAGTGCCAGACAAGCAAAATTATGATCCTCCTGTCTAGGTCCTGTTTCAGAACAAAATGTTGAATGCACATCAAAGGCAATTTTTATTTTATTTGGGTTTAGCTCACACCTTTTTTTTTTCAGTGGTAGCTCAAGGTGAGGTATATTTAGGTACACTAGGGGCTCCTTTTACTAAGCTGTGATAGCGGTTTTAGCGCGCACAGAATTGCCGCACACACTAGATGCTAACGCCAGCATTGAGCTGGCGTTAGTTCTAGCCACATAACGCAGGTTTAGCACGTGCTAAAATTCTGCATGTGCTAAAAACGCTATCGGAGCTTAGTAAAAGGAGCCCTAGGTATTTGTAATGTAATGTAATGTAATGTAATGTAATTTATTTCTTATATACCGCTACATCCGTTAGGTTCTAAGCGGTTTACAGAAAATATACATTAAGATTAGAAATAAGAAAGGTACTTGAAAAATTCCCTTACTGTCCCGAAGGCTCACAATCTAACTAAAGTACCTGGAGGGTAATAGAGAAGTGAAAAGTAGAGTTAGAGGAAAAATAAAAATAAAATAAACATTTTAACAAGACAGCATTGATTTAAATACTTTGGAAGGTAGAAGAGAGGAGAGAAAGGAATAGAAGCAGAAGGGGGAGCCGTTGAATAGTAGAATTCTGGAGAAATTTAAATGATAGAAATAGAACAAAACAAAGACAAAAGGCAAAACAATAGATAAGATTAAAGATAAATCATAAGCTGGAAAGAAAAATAAAATAAAACTTTGTCTTCAATCCACGGTTTCAGCGTCAGTGATGAAGTGGAGCAAGTAAGTTTAGGAGGAGCGATTGACGTTTCCAGAAAGGGCTTCTTCAGGGAAGAGACTTGGCAGACAGTCCCAGGATGCCTATGTCTCTTCCCCTGCGATGTTCTCCCATCCATGCAATCCCTCCCAGACACACTGCCCGTGCCCCAGCCGCTCCAAGGAGGCTGCCCCAGATGAGGCCCACGGTGAATGCAGGATTCTCTCCTCTGCGGGAAAGCCGCCCGGAGCCGACAGTCGATCTTCTTAGCGGATTGCATGGGGGGAAGAGTTCACACTCTTGGTAGGATCGGGTCTGTGTGCTCTCGGTGGTTGTGGCTGGTCTCGTTGCTGCTTAGGTGTAAAAGCAGTTGATCTCCACTGCTGCTGATATTTAAAAGCAGGCAGATTGATCTCTCCAATGGACTGCAGGGGGAGGAGTTCACACTCCTGGCAGGATCGGGTCTGTGGGCTCTTGGTGGTTGCGGTAGGTCTCGCTGCTGCTTGTATGTAAAAGCAGTTGTTTTTCTACTGCTGCTGATATTTAAAGCAGGTAGATTGATCTCTTAAATGGGATATAGGGGGAGGAGCTCACATGCTTGGTTGGATCGGGGCAAGGGCTCCTATTATAGGCAGCTGGTCTTGTTGCTACTTAGGTGTTAAAGCAGTTGATCTTCCTAGCGGACTGCAGGAGGTGTGGAGCTCACACTCCTGTCATGATCTGGTCTATGGGCTCTTGGTAGTTGCGGTTGGTCCCAATGCTGCTTAGGTGTAAAAGCAGTTGTTCTCCCACTGCTGCTGATATTTAAAAGCAGGTAGATTGATCTATCCAATGGAATGCTGGGGGAAGATCTTATATGTCTGGCTGGATTGTGGCAAAGGGTTTCCGGTAGTGGCGGCAGGTCCTATTGCTGCTTAGGTGTAAAAACAGTTGATCTTCTTATCGAATTGTAGGGGGGGCGGATCTCACATTCCTGACAGGTCCCTGTCTCTGAAATGCTTAAAATCTAAGAGGCCCTTTTACTAAAGTTTTGCGTGTGCCAACAGACTTTCATGCATGTCCTATCATATCTATGGGCACCTGACACTTAGCGCATGCTAAGCTTTAGTGAAAGGGCCCCTATGTTTGTAATTGAGGCAATGAAAAGCTAAATGACTTGCAACAGTGGGATTTGAACCAGGCTTCCCTGGTTGTCAGCCTATAACCACTAGACCAGTGGCCAGTGGCATATTAAGGGTAGGACGCTGTGCAAATCTATTCTGTACCTTCCTTCAGCTGCCATCCCTGCTGTTACTGCTTCTCTTCCTTCAGACTAGCAGATATTTTTTGATACGCTTTACTGCTGTTGGCTTTTTTGGCGAACTTGATACACACAGGCATCCCGTCGAGATTCTTCATTTTTTTGTGGCATTTTTTAGCCCCCTTATTTTACCATGGACCCCTGACGAAGGTTTGTCCGAAACACGGACCGTGTCGGGTCCCTTTATTGGTAAAAGGGTTTAATATATTGTGTTCTTGTCATATTAAAATTTGCCTGCATCTTGTACACAGTCTGCAGTTTTGTTTTGGTTGCTCCTGGCTGATTTTTTCTGCAGATCTTTTTTGGATCCCCTTTTTTTGTTGTTGTATAACACATTAAGAACATGATGATCTTAGAAACATTACTAAGGCAGAAAGATTAAAAATCTACTAGAACTTGTGCTCACTGTTTCTTGGTCTCTTAGCTAAGGTCCAAGTGGTGAACCTAAGCTATTAGCTGAGTACAGGAGGATTTTGCATGATGATATGTGTTTTTGGATTAAAGATATGGATGTTCTTCTGTGAACTGCTTAGATTACATATGAGGGGGTACTGAAAAGTTCTTAGCCCAACCAACCAACTTCCTAAATTCTGAGTGTTATTTTATCTAGGTATTTGCCAAAATCTTGTGAAAAAATAATAACTTTTAAGTAATCTTTTGAATGTGATAAATAATGCCTTGACACCCTCTTCCATTGAGGATATGATTGTGTTATGATCAATGTAAAAGTAGGAGGATCATGTCACTTTTTAATAAAAGAAAGAATAAATTACCGTATTTTTCAGACCATAAGACGCACTGAACCATAAGACGCACCCACCTATAGAGGAGGAAAAACCAAGAAAAAAAAAATTTACCCCGGTACCTTTTTTAGTGGTGGTCCAGCGCGGTCTCTGGGACAGCTGGCTGTGTCTTTAGCAAAGTGACGCAGGAGCGTGACCTTTGCGCTTCCTGCCTGGCCCCATGCAACTCTGTGATTGGCTGCAGTCAGTAATTGACTGCAGCCAATCACAGAGCGGCACGACCAGGCAGGAAGTGCAAAGGTCGCACTCCTGCATTATGCATCGCTCTTCTAAAGACACAGGCAGCCGTCCCGGAAATCGCTCTGGACCATCACTAAAAAAGGTACTGGGGGGGCTACAGTATATTCAGTCCATAAGACACCCCTCCTTTCCCACCCCCTTTTTGGGGGTGGAAAAAGTGCGTCTTATGGTCCAAAAAATATGGCAGTTTTCCTTGACATGAATCTTACAAGCAGGACACAAGAGACCTTAAGAGAAGAATGAGGTAGCTGGAACTTTAAAATTAAGTTCTTTACAAAGATAAGCTATTAATCAACTTTGATGTATTTGCCAGAAGCACTAAGTAGGGAAAAGCGTGTACTGAATAGCTGTCTTGAGCACTCACACTGCTGACATTTCCCCTTCCTTGCAGGGCTGTACATAATGTATTACAGTATAACATATTTGTCAGCTGCTGAAAGAGAACAGGCACTTGATTTGTAGTGTCCAAGGTGAATACAAAATAAAGTTATTCAAATACTAGCACAAAGGGAAAAATACAGTTTGGTTTGTTGAGTTTTCAGAAATTTCTTAATTTGGGCAGATAATATTTGAGGGGGTGCCCAACCGACCAACTTCCTAAATTCTGACCGTTATTTTGCCACTGTAGCTGAAAAGAGTGTTATTTCGTTGTGCCAATTTTCAGAAACAAAATTCTCTGTTTTGACATTGTTTTGGATCATTGATTGAACCATATCTTGGTTGGGTTGAGAACTTTTCAGCACCCCCTTGTAATCCCCCAAATCACTAAGCAGTTCTTTTACTAGTTGTGGTAACATAAGAACATAAGAACTGCCATCTCCGGATCAGACCCATGGTCCATCGAGTCCAGCGATCCGCACACGTGGAGGCCCAGTCAGGTATGCACCTGATGTAGTTTTAGTCACCCATATCCCTGTATGCCTCTCGTAAGGAGATGTGCATCTAATTTGCCTTTGAATCCTAGCACAGTGGATTATATTTGCTTGCCACAGGTTAAAAAGCACTACTGTGGGGCACGCGCAGGCACGCTCTTCTCACATGCTAAAAAATTAGCATAGAAAATAGGTGTTGGTAAATGTTCATGTGCTAATGGCCATGCATTAATGGGGAAATGGGGCAGTTACTGGTGGTTCAGGTGACGCTCTTCTCCTGCTTGTATGGGCCAGCTATTTCTTCGTTTCCGTTTGCTGGGTTTCTCTTTGTTGCCCTGCTATACCTGTGCCATTTATGTGCCTATTTGTGGAGAGTATATTTTCTTGTATATATAATGCCTCTTTGTATTTGCGCTTTTGATATTATTGTTGTTCCTGTTGTACCCTTTCCAATAAAAATGATTAAAAAAAAAAAAAAAGGCTATGCATTATTTTACTGCTGCGCTAAAAGTGGCCTCTCAGTGCATGGGTAAGACCCATAGTAGGGATAACACTGGCCAAATTTTAGTGCTGCTTAGTAAAAGTGACCCTAAAATGCCAAGCTCCTAAAATTTGTGCTCCTAAATTAGGGCCCCTTTTATAAAGCCTCTGTAGTGAGTCCTGAGGTGGCAAATGTGATGAAGCCCATTCAGTTTGTTGCATTTGCCACACCAGAACTTGCTACTGTGGCTTCGTAAAAGGGGCCCTTAGGCCCAGATTCTGTATAGGGCCGGAACCCACCCCCCACCCCTCCCCAATGATCGCCAGCAGGACGGTGCCCAAACCCTCCTGCTGGACCTCCCCTCCAAATGGAATCCCCCTCCCTCCAAAGTCTACCTAGTGAATTTATCTAAAGTCTACAGGAATTTATCTAAACCTCTTTTAAACCCAGTTATGCCGATTGCCTTGACTACAACTTTTGACATCAAATGCACCCCCACCTTAACCCCGCAACAGTTTCAATCCCTTTTCGGACTCTCCCCCACACAGTTCTAATATCCCATTCCCTGCAGAAGAAGATCTCTTTCCTGACCACCTCAAAAGCCCTGATTTACCCAATACAACACTTGCACCCCCACAGAGCTCTATCCTCCCCACCCTCCAAGCCCCCTTTCCCAGGACCTATCTGGAGTGTGCAATGCTCCTGTTAGTGTTCTTAGGTGGCAGAGGCACTATTTTGGATCCTAATGCCTTCCTGGCTGCAGTGCCAGCAGATTATTTATTTATTCAGTCAGTCAGTCAGTTTTCTATACTGTTCTCCCAGGGGAGCTCAGAACACTTTACATAAATTTATGTAGGTATTCAAGCATTTTCCCTGTCTGTCCCGGTGGGCTTTGCTATTCAGTAATGGAAGCAGAGAGGGGACTTGGGGAGCATAGTGCTCCGGAGGGCCAAGGATGTTGCCTTTTGGGGTATGGTGTTGTGTCAGGAAGATAAGAACTCTTGGGGGTGTTTGGCAGGGGGATCATGTACTTCAGGGAGCGAGTCAGGAAGGGGTTCATGTACTGCAGTGGGAGGAAAAGAGGAAGATAATCAGAATTGTTGGGGATCACATGTATTTGAGAGGTGAGCCTTTTTCTGGAGCCATATGATAACCCCAGCAATGAGTACTCTGTGCTGTACATAATGGGGCACAAGCTAGGCACGCTGCCTGCATTACCGCTATGCACTTAAGTTTCCAATTTTATTTAAAATTTGATAATTCACTTATCAGCAGCATAAAAAAAAAAATGTGGGACAAAGATGCACGGACGTACAGAAAACAAAAGGAGAAGAAGTACATCGCAAGATAAGATAGGGAGACAATTAGAATTAAAACACAAGGAGGAGGCCCCTCTGTAATAAAGGTTTAAAGAACAAAAAATATTTATAGAGTGAATGGGTCTTTGAATAAAAATGTTTTTAATTTGAATTTAAACACACAGTGAGTGCAAGCACTTACTTCTCTTTCCATACAGGACCCCCTTCCTCTTCTAGGTAGCAGGTTTAAATGCCAACATCTATCATTTAGGACATGGACATTCATATCTTTTCTGCAATGCAGAATGAAAGTCTATTTTTAAAGCCTGTCCTACTGAAAACACGCCAAGACCATGTTCCCTTAACAAATGCACATTCTTCAGTTTTGGATGTTCATATCCTGGCTTTCTAAAATTAGGATTTAATGCCAATATCCTTTCCTGGATGGTGACACCTTGGGATCTTAGTGGTCGATTTCGGAGGTAGATTTGTAGTTTAGTTGTCATATAGTGCGGGATCATTTTGTGGAAGGTTTTGAAAGTGAGGACCAGAGCTTTGAAGGCACAGCGTTTTTTTGAATGAGTAGTCAATGCATGGATGCTAGTGCAGGGGTAATGTGGTCGCGGGTGCCTAGGTTTTTCAGAAGGTGGATTGTATCATTTTGCACACTTTAGAGGCGGAAGAAAGTTTTGGCGGAGAGGCCCACTAGTAGTGTGTTGCAGTAATCTAAGCAGGATAGTACAAAAGCGTATAGTAGTTGGGCGAATTTGTATTGTGAGAAGTATGGACATATGCATTTTAGCTGGCAGAAGTAGTAAAAGGAGGATGATACTAGTTTGGATACATGATTCATCATTGATAAGTTTGAATTGAGAATTACTCCTAGGCTGCAGATGTTATCCTTTGACTTGAGGGTGTCTGTGCCCCAGGATAAAGACGGGCGGGGGTATATGCAAGGATTTTTGTGGATCCAGAGAAGTTCTGTCTTGGACTCATTTAACTATAACTTGTTCCTGGTCATCCAGATCTTTATTTTGGTTAAGCATGACTGGAGATTCTTGATTTGTGTCTCAGTGTCGGCCTAGGGGAAGGTAGAGTTGTAAGTTGTCTTGCGAAAGAGTGGATTTTGATTTGATGTTTTTTTCTGCAATGTCCAGTACTGGTTTGACATAGAGGTTGAAGAGGAATGGTGATAGTAAGGCTCCCTGAGGTACTCCGTAGTGGTGTGGTTTAGGTTCAGATAAGGATTTTCCTAGCAGTACTCTCTGTGATCTGTCATTCAGGAATGAGGAGAACTATCCCAGTGCGGTGTTTCGGATTCCAATGGTCTTTAGCCGAGATAGGAGAAGAGAGTGGTCAATGGTGTCGAAGGCGGAACTGAGGTCTAATATTACCAGCAATGCATAGTTCCCTCATCTAGGATTTTCCAGCAGTCATCTATGATGTCCAGTAGTATTGTTTTTGTGTTATGGTATTTCCTGAAGCCTGATTGGAAGTTGGAGAGGGTGACGTTTGTCTCCATGAAGTCTTGTAGTTGCATGAGTACTGTCTTTTCCAATATTTTTGAGTCGGTGGAGTTGATGGAGCGAAGAAGGAGGAGGGGCTTCCCACTGAAGAAAAAAGCAGCAAATAGTGATGTCCCGGTGCAGTGAGGAAACTGCTTGGCTTCCTTTCCCCTCACTGTGCTTCTGGATCGGGCTGCTCCACCACTCAGGATTCTGTAGACTTCAATCATACGTATCTCCCCTCAGTCATCTCTTTTCCAAGCTGAAGAGCCCTAACCTTTTTGAACCATAATGCACATTTAGCATACATGACAATGCTTACTGTAAAGTACATTAAATAATTTTGCAGTAAATAACCTGCCTGGAGGAGGCATGTCAGAGGCTGAGACTGAGCATGGCCATGGAATCCAGCTGGCAGATTCTAACCTATGTTTCCTCTAAGCAGAGCATGTGAACTATTACTCACATTTATTTGTTTAGTCAAATTTCTAGCCCATCCTTCCAGAAGAGCCAAGAATGGGTTACAAGTTTACATACACATTAGAAGGTTTAGCAACAAGATTACAACTTCATATACAGCACAAAGACAGAACAACTCATCAAAAGGTTGAAGAGCGGTAGTAGAAATCCTATGTACATGTTTTGGGTACTAAGCACAGTAGCATGGGCAACAAGGATGCAAATTCACATATAAGATATTCAGAGCAGCAGATTAAAGAGAAGAACAGGAGCAGAGGGATAATTCTTATGAACTCTATGGAGGGATGAATACAAGATTTGAGGGCTGAGCACAGTAGCATCACTCACGTATTTTACATGGTTGCTCACAAAAAATACTTGCAAATCTAGAAAATTGTTGGTTTCTAGAACTTATTGCTCACACAAAAAATTTTTTTTAGAACATGTGATTCACATGAGAAAAAATTTGGACACTCACGGCCAATTCTTAGAGGGAACATTGGTTCCAAATGGTTAGAATTAGAGAATGGCACAGGGAAAAAAATTGTCCCTGTCCCTGCAAGCTCAGTCCTTGTCCCTGCCCCATGAGCTCAGCCCCCACCTTCATGAGCTCGGTCCCCATCTCTGTGAACTCGGTCCCTGTCTCTGCCCCATCCCTGTGAGCTTGGTCCCTGTCCCATTCCCACAAACTGTCTGATGCCATCTGCAGAAGCCTCAAATAGTTATGATTTTATTTTGAACTTATTTTATTAAAATATAAAAAGAAACAATATTCTGTACAATTTCATTTTATAAACACAAATAATGCAGAGCAAGGATCAACTATACCCCGTCTCCCCTCCCCTTCACAAATATCCCCTCCACTATCGAGAAAACTGTATAAGCCAAATTATTACCGAATGCTACACAGAAAAACCATGCTAACAGAATACCGCAGTCACACATGACAGGAACAGTGTTAGGGGAGTGCAACTAGGGCAACTATCCCCGGTCAGAGAGAACCCTAAGCCAGCAGGAAGCGAGAGCAGCACAGCCTGGGCTTTGCAGTCCCCAGTTATGTCTAACATCAGCTCAAGCAGGATACATGTTTCAAATCTGATATATTCTAATCACAAAATAGAAAATAAGTTTTTCCTACCTTTCTTGTTATTCTTCATATCACATTGGTGTCAGGCTCTGGTTTCTGTTTCCGTCTGTCTACTCTTAAGTCACTTGCCAAGGTCTCCTGACCATTTGACATGTCTTCTTTCTCCATGCTCACCATTCATCTTCCATTTCTGTGTATGTTTTTCCTCCATGTTCAGCAAGCATCTCCCTTCTCTGTCTCCTATACTTTCCTTTCTAGTATTTCCCCTGTGCCCATCTCCCTGCCTTTATCATCTCACCATTCTATGATCCCCTCCTCCGTATACAGTATCACTTCCTTCTGCGTTCTTATTCTCCCCCATGTCTAGCCATCTTCTTTCTTGTCCATATACCCTCCCATGTCTAGCATTACTCCTCTGTGTCCATCTGTCCATATACCACCCCCATGCATACAAATTCACAGTCGCACTTTGGTATTCTCTGTTTGTTTCCTTATTCTGCAGACATAAATCACAGGGACTCTAGTTTGCATTCTGGAAGAGAATCAATGTAACCTTGTAATTCTTCAGAATCTTCAAATATTAAAGGTTTTCTTTTATTCAGTGACCTTCATCCTCTGTATGGAACAATGCAAACTATGCTTTCATAATGTTTTGTTACTTTTATATTGCCAGAAGCATCTTACTTTTCGGTGCATGACTTTATTTACATTTGTGTGAGTCAATAATTTACTCCCTCCCCCTCCTTTTTTTTTTTTTTACAAAACTGTAGTGTGTTTTTTAGCACCGGCTGCGGCGGTAACATCTCCGATGCTCATTGACTTCCTAGAAGCATCGGAGCTGTTACCGCTGCAGCCAGCGCTAAAAAAACACTACGGTTTTGTAAAAGGGGGTTATTTCTTTCTCATAGTACAGGTGCTTATACCTTGATTTTTGTCAAGATTTTCAGTAGTTGAGGGTATTTAAAATGTATAGCACCATTACGGAGTCTCATATTTTTGTTGCTAATATTTTGGAATACACTCTGCACCCATAACCTGAGAAAACTTGATAGGAAAGTACTTGACACTTATTTAAGAGGTGCTAAGAGTTCCCATGTTATGGATATTCTAACCAGAGAATGACACGGTGAATGTTACCCGCGGCTAGCTGTAGGTAGCCACAGATAACCTGCACTCGCGATTTCACAAAATCGCAATTTTTTTCTGGGGAGGGGGAAAATTTTTTAAAAACATATTTTTTACCTCCCTGCCACCTTCCCGGCCTTACCTGATGGTCTAGAGGGCTTTCGGGGCAGGAGCGATTTTCCTACGCTCCTGCCCTGTGCAGATCGTCATGAGGAAATGGCTGTAGGGAGTTCCCGTCGTCGTCTCGAGAGACTACGGGAACTCACAGCAGCCATTTCCTCATAGCGATCTGCACTAGGCAGGAGCGTAGGAAGACCGCTTCTGCCCTGAATGCCCTCTAGACCACCAGGTAAGGCCGGGAAGGCGGCAGGGAGGTGGGGGTGGGTCAGAGCCAGATAATCGCAGTTTTTCGCCATTCGCGGTCCAGCTCTGCCCGTATCCCCCGCAAATAACGAGGGAGAAGTGTATAGGACAACATAAAAGTCAATCCTATCTGTGAGAACCCATAGCCGATAAAGTGCTGAATATCACATTAACTAGCTACATTAATGGGCTTCACAAACCTGGAAATTCAATGCCAGAGCCTGGACATGGCACGGCATTAAAATTCCAGGTTTAGCACTGGTAGGGGTCAGCAAAATGATGAATATTGGGCCTATAGTACAGAAAATTGATTGTGTGTATTTTTTTTTTGTTTTGTTTTGTTGCATTTTGGTCTGTACTCCCAATTCAGCTGTTGCTCAACATTTTATAGTGGTTTGTACGTTGTCCAGGAACCATGAGCCAACTGGAGTTCTGAAACCTTGCGTAGTAAGTGAAAATACACAGAGTGAGATTGAACCGTAGGACTGGAAGCCACCCTGCAAAGCACATCTAGAAACTCTAATCTCATTATTTTCAGAATGGTTTGGGAGATTTATCTGTGGGCACTGTGCTTTCACTGCTAGGAAAATCAGACATTTCCATATGGCTCAGCTAACAAAAGCATAATACGAAAAATCCAAACAGGAACCAGGGATTCTTTGCTCAATGAAGTTCCAGTCTCTATGTCCCAGTCTCCTGGAAAAAGAATCTCTTTCTATAACAATTATTTAAAGCCTCTTCCCTTCAAACCTAATAAAATATTCTCTAGGAACCGAGGCTATTATATAAAATAAAAAAAGGAAAAGTAACTCTCATTGATATTTAATGTGGAAGGTTTATGATTTGACAGCCATCTGGGTAGCCATACTGAACTGGTTCACACACTGCAGTACAAATCACCATCGACTGTTAATTCACTGGCCCAAAGACACCTTTAGAATTAATAAGATGAATTAAAATTCAGTCCTCACACCACTGCAAGCAGTCAAGTGCTGAGGAATAGTACATGCTGCCCTGAAACACAGAAAGACGTGACTCACTAGTGTCTTATTATTTTGCCTCTGGCAGTAGCAGCCATGGATGGTGTTATACACACTGGAGCCCAGAGCAGAAAGCTGGGGCACCCCTAATGCTCACTGGCAGGTTGTGCCTTCATCAACTTTGCGCAGGCTTGGGGACCCCATGCTCTGTTTGTACCCTCCCTAATGCCCAACCATGGCAGCTGCAGCATCATGATGCAATGAGACTGCAGAACTACTGCCTTCATGTATTCCGAGATGCTTAAAACTAGGAGAATAATGAACTGGATTTGTTAATGGCATTCCCTAATTCTGCAAGCTAATGCCTATTATATCTGGGCAAAGGAATTTGAGGGCTTGATTTTATAACGATACCTATGTGAGATGTCCAAGAAGGTGCCTATTTTGTAAAGGGAAGAGAAACCTCCATTATGGGATTCAAGTGCAAGTTGGATGCACACCTCCTTGCAAATCACATTGAGGGATACGGGTAAAAAGGTCTTCATCAGGGAACACCTAGATTGGCCTCCGCGTGTGCGGGTCGCCGGACTAGATGGACCTAGGGTCTGATTCGGTGAAGGCATTTCTTATGGATTTACAGTATGTCACACCTTATAGCTCAAGGCAAATTATATTCTGATACAGTATGTGTATCCCTGTCTCCAGAAAGCTTACAATCTAAACCAGTGTCCCGCCTCTAAAAATTTAGGCGGCCACAAAAAAATCAGGCGTTATGCATGTTAGGCATGGGCATGGCTACGGGTTAGGTGCCTTGTTGTAGAATCGCTGCTCTTAAGTGTGCTTAAGCGCTCGCATGGGTGCCTAAATTTTAGTTTTGCCTAGACCTGGCCTGTTTATTGGGTGCCTCCAAAATAGGTTCCGCTCAGCGTGATTCAAGTGAAATTGGGTGCTGTTTAATGAATCACGCTGAACAGTGCCTAATGAGGCACCTAACTGTTGGGCGCTTCTTACAGAATTTGCCCTTTAGCGCCTCCCAAATAGGAGGCAGTAAGGGACTGATTCTGTAAGTGGCACCTTCCATGTGTCAATCACGGACAAGCGCTACTTACAGAATCGCAGCTAACAAGGACCCTAGGTGCTGGAAATATAGGCCAAGGTTTTACAGTGCCTAGGGTCCTTGTAGAATCATAGCCAGTGGCACTTAGTGATGCCAAAGTCAAATGTTGCCCGTAAACATACCAACCTCTGAGCTTTGGCATTACTAGGTACTGCTAGGTGCCATGGACTCACGTGCTGGACCTGGAGGGTGCTGAATCGTGCCTAAGTTTTTAAAAATCCAGTTAAGTATTGGCAGGTGTGATTTAGTTGGCTTTTTTGAAAAAAATAGCCTTCAATCAAATTTCAGAGTTTGTAGAAAAAAAACAAAGTTCTACACCCAAACCAAACAGGTTTCAAACCAAATCATTCTACAGCACACTCTCTAATTGGACTTATAACCACAATTTTATACTATTTAGATCACCAAAAATCAGTTTTACTAATTTCATTAGATCTCTCAGCTGTATTCGATACCATAGACCACCACCTCCTACTACAAAAGTTAAAATTGATCAGAATCACTGATCTAGCACTCGACTGTTTCTCTTCATACTTCTCCGACCATTGAAAGTTTTCTTGGACACAATGTCTTCCAGTACCTTCAATAACGAAGATGGTATATCCCAAGGATCAATCCTCTCACCTCTCTTATTCAATATCTTTCTGGCTCCCCTCCTAACTCTGGGACAATCAATAGGATTCACAATGTATACATATGCCGATGATATTCAGCTCATCCACCCCATTGATTCCGACAATTCAAATGACATCGTGGACATTAATCAAAAACTAGAAAAGATCAGTCAATGGTTAAATGACAACAAGCTAGCATTCAATGTGTCAAAAACAAAAACAATGCTCTTCCCATGCAATGAAGTACATTCTCTAACAACACCCATCTGTCTCCGATCTACCCCACTTCAAATTGACATGCATGAGACTCCTAGGCATCATATTTGATAACAGATTAACTTACCATCAGTAAATCAGCTTGGTAGTGCAAAAATGTTTCCACAAATAATGTATGATCCGCTCCCTCACAAATCTCCTAGAACTATCATCACTAAAACCTTAATATATTCATTAGTTATCTCAAGGCTCGACTACTGTAATGCGCTATAGAAAAGAATAACATAAAAAGAACTCAGACGCTTACAGATAATGTAAAACACAGCAATTAAACTAATAACAAAGGCAAAAAAGTTTGATCACGTGACACTTTTTTTGATCAATGCACATTGGCTACCAATCTCTCACAGAATAACAAATAAAATATTATTCCTAGCATTCAGAACACATTCTTTCATATCCCTACATTTATAGACAGACTTCCAATTCCATATGCCCCTTCAAGATCTCTCCGATCGAATACTCAACATCTACTATTAATACCTTAATTGCGTCAAATTACTGTATATACGATACCACCCGTTCATCAATTTTTCTCAGTAAATGCTCCACAATTGTGGAATTCCATGCCAATTTATTTATGGGAAGAATCATCGTTAGACCGCTTCAAATCTAACTTTAAAATTTTATTATTTAGAGATGCAACAACGATCATCACACAACAGAATTCCCTCTCCTAATGTACTTACCCTCATCATCTCGCTCTCCTATCCAATATTGTATTTCTCCCCCCCCCCTAACCTATTGTCTGACAATGTATGTTTGTCTTTTAAAATTTAAATATAAAACCCAGATTATCTATTATTTACTTATGTACACCGCTTAGAAATATGATAAGCAGGTTAACAAATTTTAATTTTAATAAACTTGAAAATCCAGCCCTAAGTCTCTTGTGTTGTTTTTGCAGGTCTCACACACTAATGGGAACATTAAAGAAGATGGGACATGTTTGGTTTTCTTTTTAAAATGTTTATTTTTATTGTGTATGGTGTTTTTTGAACTGCCTAGATTTTTAGGTGGTGTATAAATTATTAAAATAAAGAAATATCGCTTTTTCTGTGTGGTTACACAAAGTGGTTTACAAATTTTAGACAGGTACTTATATTGTACCTGGGACAATGAAGTGTTAAGTGACTTGACCAGAGTCACAGGGATCTGCAGTGGGAATTGAATTCCCAACTAGAGAATGATACGGGGACAAATTTGTCCCTATCCCTGCAGGAACTCAATTTCCCCGTCCTGTCCCCGCAAGTTTTGTCACTGTCCCTGCCCCATTCCTGTAAGCTCTGCCTTTACTGCACTTATAATTTTAAAGTGTTTCGATCCGTGTTCGATCTGAGGCAGGCCAACTGATTCATAACGAGTCTGTATTCAAATGGGGGCGATTGGAGGAACGACTCCACCGACCACACGGATCGCTTGAGAGCGATCTTGACGCATGCGCAGACCAACTTCTTTGCCTGTGGATGGTCTGCGCATGTGCATGCTTAAAGAGATGTGCTTTTTTTAAAATTTATATATATATATATATATGCCTTTCTAAACTGACACTTTTCTGTTGTTTGGATGGATTGCTCTCTTTTATATGTCATCCTGAATGCTGAAGGGAGTCCCACTGGCCGCCCATCTGCCTTTCCCTGTCATCCCCAACGGAGCCCGGTCATTGGCAGCGCTCACCGCTCTCCCCCTTCCCTTTCCGCCAGCTCAGCTGACCGTTGCTGGCAGCGCTTGCTCTCCCCATCCCCCTTTGCCATAGTGCAGCCCCGCTTTAAACACACGGGTTAAAACCATGGACTCGCACTGCAGGGAAGGGCGGCAGAGAGCAGGAGAACAGTTGTCATGTTGAAGCTGAGTGAAAAATGCTGGCAGGACATCATTGGAAACTACTAGAGAGTCGGCAGGGACGTGAGCGACTGGTCCTCAGCAGTCGCTTCTTTTTGGATTGGGCAGCCCAGTCAGTGTTCCTGCTTGAGTTTAGTGAATTGTGTCCTTCCTACTTTGCATGCCATTTCCCCTCATTTGCATGCGCGGGTCGGACTGGAGGTTGATCGGCCACGAGGTTAGTGAATCAGGTCGGAGGAAAATCAGGTTGGTACACGATCACAAACATGATCGGTGGGCTTAGTGAATCTAGCCCATCATTTTTACTGTCCTGGTAAACTTTTGTCACTTTGTTCCTATCTGTCCTATTTTTCACTTTATTTAAATTTATATGCTGCCTCTGGGGCTGGTTTCACTCCCTTACTGAGAAGCAAGCTACACTTACTTGAAAAAATGATTTGCATCAAAATATTAAAGCCAATGTTAACTAGATGCAAAGAAATAAAACCAGGCCGATTTGTATCATAAGGTGTTCATCATTATTATGCATGGTCCAGTGGCTATAGTATCAATATACAATAAACATTCTTGTGGAAATGTGAAACAGATATTAGTTTTGCATGAATGCAGTATATCTTACAAACAGTTCACAGCAAGAATTAACTGGCCTGTGCAGAAAGAGTAGATCTTAGATAAAAGGTGACATTGGGTGGAGCTGAATCAAAAGCAAAGAACAGCACTGCACTTGGGAGAAGCTGACCTTGGAAGATTTTTGCCTTCAGAACAATGTAGAACAATATCGCATAAATCGTCTATAGTACCTGCAGATTGGAGGGTGGCCAATGTTACACTGATTTTTAAAAAGGGTTCCAGGGGAGATCTGGGAAATTGCAGACTGATACACCTGACTTCAGTGCTGTCAAAATAGTGGAAACAATTATAAGAAATAAAATTGTGGAATACATAGACAAGCATGATTTAATGGGACAGAGTCAGCATGGGTTCAGCCGAGGGAGATCTTGCTTCACCAATTTGCTTGACTTCTTTGAAGATGTGAACAAACATGTGGATAAAGGTGAGCCAGTTGATGTAGTGCATCTAAATTTTCAGAAAGCTTTTGACAAAGTTCCTCACGAGAAGCTCCTAAGGAAATTAAAAAGTCGTGGGATAGGTGGCAAAGTTCAGTTGTGGATTAGGAATTGGTTATCGGATAGAAAACAGAGGGTAGGGTTAAATGGTCATTTTTCTCAGTGGAGTGCCGCAGGGGTCTGTACTAGGACTGGTGCTATTTAACTTATTTATAAATGATCTGGAAATTGAAATGATGAGTGAGGTGATTAAATTTGAAGATGATACTAAACTGTTCAAAGTCATTAAAACGCATGCGGATTATGAAAAATTGCAGGCAGATCTTAGGAAATTGTAAGACTGGGCATCCAAGTGGCAGATGAAATTTAATGTGGACAAATGCAAAGTGATGCATATTGGAAAGAATAACCCAAGTTACCAGATGCTAGGGTCCAAGAAAAGGAACTGGGTGTCATCGTAGACAATACGATGAAACCTCCCGCCCAATGTGTGGCGGTGGCCAAAAAAGAGAACAGGATGCTAGGAATTATTAAAAAAGGGATGGTTAACAAGACTAAGAATGTTATAATGCCTGTGTATTGCTCTATGGTGTGACCTCACCTGGAGTATTGTATTCAGTTCTGGTTTCCTTATCTCAAGAAAGATATAGCGGCACTATAAAAGGTTCAAAGAAGAGCGACCAAGATGATAAAGGAGATGAAACTCCTCTCATATGAGGAAAGACTAAAAAGGTTAGGGCTGTTCAGCTTGGAAAAGAGATGGCTGAAGGGAGATATGATTGACATCTATAAAATCCTGAGTGGAGTAAAATAGGTAAAATGGATCAATTATTCATTCTGTCAAAAATTACATAGACTAGAGGACACTGTATGAAGTTACTACCAGTAGAACTATTAATTATTTCTATAGTGCTACCAGATGCATGTAGCACTGCACAGAGTCACAAAGAATAAGAAAACAGTCCCTGCTCAAAAGCGTTTACAATCTAAACAGGAAAGACAGACAAACAGGATGTCATGGATACAGTTAAGGGGAATGGTTAATCGGTGGATTGGGTTGGGTTGGAGGGCAGAGGAGTAGGGTTAAGGAATTGAAAGCTATATAAGGTGGGTTTTCAGTCTGTTTTTAAACAAAGAAAGAGAAGGAACTTGATGGACAAACTCAGGTAATTTATTCCAAGCATAGGGGGCAGCTAGATGAAAGGAACAAAGTCTGGAATTGGCAGTGGAGGAGAAGGTAAATGCTAAGAGTGACCTATGAGGAACGGAGTTCTCTGAGAGGTGTATAAGGAGAGAGAAGCGAGGAGAGATATTGAGGCGCAGCAGAATGAACACAATTGTAGGTCAGCAATAAGATCTTGAACTGTATGCGATGGCAGATAGGGAGCCAGTGAAATGACTTGAGGAGAGGGGTGGCATGAGCGTCGCAAGGTTGATAGAAGATGAGTCGTGCAGCAGAGTTTTGCACAGATTGTAAGAGGGAGAGGCAACACTGCGGGATACCAGTTAGGAGTAGATTGCAGTAATCTAAACATGAGGTTACGAGAGCTTGGACAAGGATCTGGGTAGTGTGCTCAGAGAGGAAGGGGCAAATTTTGGTGATACTGAAGAGATAGAAGCGATAGGTCTTAGCAAGAGGAGGAAATATTTTTTTCACTCAGAGAATAGTTAAGCTCTGGAACACGTTGCCAGAGGTTGTGGTAAGAAGCGGATAGTGTAGCTGGTTTTAAGAAGGGTTTGGACAATTTCCTGGAGGAAAAGTCCATAGTCTGTTATTGAGAGACACGGGGGGAAGCCACTGCTTGCCCTGTATCGGTAGCATGGAATGTTGCTACTCCTTGGGTTTTGGCCAGGTACTAGTGACCTGGATTGGCCACTGTGAGAACAGGTTACTGGGCTTGATGGACCATTGGTCTAAACCAGTAAGGCTATTCTTATGTTCTTACGGTGTAGTTTGATACACAGTTATAACCACTGACCCCCAGAAGTGCCAAGTTACTCAGTTTCAGAAGGGAGACTTTTTGGGCAGTCCTGTTTTTAAACTTAAATTCCAAAGTAGTGTCATAGTTGTTGTCCTTGTTTCTACTCAGTGGCAGATCTGGCTTTAAGCATAGACAACACAGGCAACTGCCTTGGGCACCACATCTTGAAAGTGCAAATATGTGGATTAAACAAAAGCCTGATTCTGCTTTTTTAGAAATATATTCTATCATCTCTGGGGATGGAAATAGTTCTTATTATTGCTTTCAGGTCCTACCTTTGGACATCAACATATTAAATCTGGACCTGCTTATTAAAATCGGTGCTGCAGTTCCCATAAAGCAACAGAATAGAGATGCATGAAATCAGGCACTATCCTAAAATCTCCCTCCCAGAACTGGGTAAGAAGTTCTGCGAGTCTAAAACCAGAGTCTAGATTTAAAAACAGAAAGTGGGCCAAGGAAAGTATTTACTTCCATCAACTGTTTCCACATATTGGACTAGCTTCAATAAACACAGGTAGCACCCAAAGTTGGGTGCAGAAAAAAAATGTGTGCCGAGAGCTATTCTATAAATGGCCCTAAGTTACATAGGATAATAAAGGATTCAGGTTTCAGGTTTTAAGGTCTATAAAACACCGAGGTGGATTGGAAAGGGTAGATGTGAATTGCTTGTTTACTCTTTCCATAAATAGGACTAAGGGACGTGCGATGAAGCTACTAAGTAGTAGATTTAAAACAGACTGGAGAAAATATTTCATCCCACAACATGTAATTAAATTCTGGAATTCATTGCTGGAGAACGTGGTGAAATCATTTAGCCTATCAGAGTTTTAAAAAGGCTTGGATAATCTTCTAAAAGAGAAGTCCCTAGGCCTTTATTGAGATGGCTTGGGGAAATCCACTGCTTCTTCCTAGCAGCACAAAATCTGTTTTACTACTTGGGACCTGGGTTGTACACTTTTGGTAACAGGATGCTGGGCTTGAGGGACCTTCGGTCTGTCCCATTATGGCAAGTCTTATGTTCTTATTTTGCAGTGCATTGATGTGGTGTATATTGTAATGTCTATAGATAATGTGCGGCGGCGGCAAAAAGGGCGAACAGAATGCTAGGAATGATTAAGAACAGATCGGAGAAGGTTATCATGCTTCTGTACCGGGCCATGGTGCGCCCTCACCTGGAGTACTGCATCCAGTATTGGTCGCCATACATGAAGAAGGACACAGTAGTACTCAAAAGGATCCAGAGAAGAGGGGCTGGAGGAGTTGCCGTACAGTGGGAGATTGGAGAAACTGGGCCTCTTCTCCCTTGAAAAGAGGAGACTGAGAGGGGACATGATTGAAACATTCAAGATAATGAAGGGAATAGACTTAGTAGAGAAAGAGAGATTGTTCACCCTCTCCAAGGTAGGGAGAATGAGAGGACACTCTCTAAAATTGAAAGGGGATAGATTCCGTGCAAACGTAAGGAAGTTCTTCTTCACCCAGAGAGTGGTAGAAATCTGGAACGCTCTTCCCGAGGCTGTTATAGAGGAAAACACCCTCCAGGGATTCAAGACAAAGTTAGACAAGTTCCTGTTGAACCAGAACGTACGCAGGTAAGGCTAGACTCAGGGCACTTGTCTTTGACCTAAGGGCCACCGCGTGAGTGGACTGCTGGGCACAATGGACCACTGGTCTGACCCAGCAGCGGCAATTCTTATGTTCTTATAATAGAGAGAAGTAAGGAGCAGTGGCATTGTAAGGGGAGGCGATCTGCCTCGGGCACCATGTTGGTGGGGGCGACAGCACCCCTCCTCCTCTCTGCCCCTCACCTCTTCTCACTCCTCCCCTCGCCACATGCGCGCCCGATTCCCATGCCCCGTACCTCGAGTTGTTCATCACCGTGAGCACCAATGTCACCGTGCTCCTTGCGACCTCGTCGCCTCTCTCGCTGTCGTCATTTCCGGGTGCAGCACATAGGAAGTGATGTCAGAGGGAGAGCTGACGGGGTCACGAGAAGCATGTTGACATTCTTGTTGCTCGCAGCGGTGAACAACTTGAGATAAGGGGGATGGGGATGGGGGTGGAGATGAGGGCAAGGGGGGAGGCACCACTGCACCAGGTGCCTCTCGCCCTCACTACACCACTGGTAAGGAGTGCAATGAAATGGAAATTTAAAAGGAAAACAGAATTACAGGTTTTAAGGAAAAAACTAGCTGCATTATATGGCCCTGACTACATGAATACCAATAGAATGCTTAATTTGTGAAAACTGATCATTTGTAGACTTTCCTCTAATTATAATTGTAGGTTAAAATAATTGCTAAAGGTTCTTGGCAAACAAAGTTATAACATTTTTGTGTGTAAATACACCCCAATATGCAGTGGTCATTTTCTGTTATGTCGGGTCAGTGACCTTCAACTTTTTGTAACTGATCCAGGATCTTGCTTTCGCCTATCATAACTGGATTGTCAAAACATTTGCCAGTTGCCACTGCTTATTTGTCATTTGCATTGTGCGTGTCCTTATTTGTTTTTGACAATGCTAAATAGTTTTCTTTGAACTTGTTTTTAGCTCAGACTACTCTTCTGACTATGTTCCTCCCCGTGATCTCCGTTCGTTGGGCAAGCCCCTCTTATCTGTACCCTTCTCTTCCACTGCCAACTTCAGACTCCGTCCCTTCTTTCTTGTGGTGCCGTATGCCTGGATCAGACTGCCTGAATTGATACGTTCAATTGAATTGAACTCCCTAAAAGTGTTCAAATCCAAGCTAAAAGCCCACTTTTTGAATCTATTTTCAAAACCTAACTCCCACTCATGGCTGTCAGATACCTATACCTAATGTATCATTTCCTCTACCATAATCTCCCCAACCCCGAAATGTCCTGTCTATATTAGACTGTAAGCTCTTCTGAGCAGGGACCATCTATTGTATGTTAAAATGTACAGTGCTGCAGTAGTAGTAGTAGATTTATAAATTCTGGGAAAAGACAGCAGCACAGGAAAGGGAACAGCAAAACAACTAAGGAAGTTTTTACAAAGGAAACAGTGTCAATTTTTTGCTCAGAATGTTTGCCGGAGCCCTGCTTTCAGATCGCTCGGCGTTACGTACGACAAAGCCGCTATGAAGTTCAATGCCAGCTTCTTCTTTGTGTTCTTTCTTTTGCAATGCCTGTGTGTGCTGACGTTCTGTCATAGGTTGTTCACTAAAAAGGTTAAAAGTTCTGCATGCATGGACATTATTAGATAAGCACCAGCTTCCTACAACTGACCTTCCCAAGGAAATCAATGCCACTCTCAGAATAATTCACTATCACATTGAATTCATAGTTCACTAAGCAAGCACAGAAGTCATGCGTCAATTTTTAAACTGGGTTGATCAGACTTTGAACAGTTCAGAAACAGGTTAAAAACCTGATAAACTAGGCTTTCATCACCCTGCGCTGGAGATTATGTAAGTACAGTTACAAGTATTAATGTGCTTACAATCGTAAAATGCAATGAATGCTAAGAAGGTTATCAGCTGTTCAAATATGTTACTGGCCATATTGAGGTGGAAGAAGACATTTTTTCCTCACAGGACCTACGGCGACAAGAGGGCATCCGCTAAAAATCAGGGGTGGGAGATTTCATGGGAACATTAGGAAGTATTTCTTCACCGAAAGGGTGGTTGATCATTGGAATAATCTTCCACTCCAGGTAGTAGAGGCCAACAACGTGCTTGATTTTAAGAATAAATGGGATAAACATGTGGGTTCACTTCGAGGAAGTGCTTAGAGGGGTGGGTTATTCGAGTGGGCAGACTTGTTGGACCGACGGCCCTTTTCTGCCATCATACTCTATGTTTCTATGTTTCTATCAGTATTTGTTTCAAATCTTTGGCTAAAAGCATTTAGCAAAAAGGAGCATAAAGTAGTTAGAAACTATATCCCTTGAATAATAGCCACTATTGAGGCAGACATGGGGGAGGCCACTGCTTGTCCTGGAATTGGTAGCATGGAATGTTGCTACTATTTGGGTTTCTGCCTGTGACCTGGATTGGGTTTTCTGCCAGGTACTGTGACCTGGATCCATGAGAGAGATTTGCATACAATGGCATGCATATTCATTGTAGATTTCCTAAAAACCTGATTATCTGGATGTGTCCTTAGGATTGGGTTGAGAAACCCTGAGCTACACTATTGAATTTACAACCACCCAAAATGAAATACAAATCTAAATCACTAAGATCCAGTCTAGTGTAGCAAAATATGATTAATTCTGCTAGATATCTGAATCTAAGAACTATATGTAAAGACCACAGGATGTATTTCTTAAACTGAAACTCTGAATGAACTTAGCCCATCTGTCTTCCTACCATTTAAAGCCTGAAACAAAAGGAGTTAAGTGCCCATTCAGAGGATTACAAAGGAAAGCAGAGTGGTACAAGAAACCTTTAGCCCCTGTGTTGTATATGTACAACTATAGGCATCGGAACAGGGGGGTCACAGGGGCCATGGCCGCCCCAAAAATTGCCTGTCCTGTAGGCCAGGGGGTACATGGGCTGACCGCCACTGCTGCTCCCTGCCCCCCGCCACTGTTCACTGCTGCAACAGTGGGAAGGGAAGGGCCAGGCGCATGCAGCGAATACACACTGCCGGCCCTCAATCCTTCCCCTGAATTCAGTTCTGACGTTGAAGAGAAGGTCTGGGCCAGCCAATCGCTGCTTGGCTGGCTCGAATCATCTCTCTGACATCAGAATTGATGTCGGGGGAAAGATTGTGGGCCGGTGCCACTGCACATGCCTGGCCCTGCCCTTCCCTTCTTGGATTTGCTGCAGCAGCGGGCAGTGGACAAGGGGGAGGAGGAAGAATCGACAGCGGGTAGATCAGGCTTCGGCACGGCAGGAAGGGAGGGTGGCAGGCTGGCTGCAGCGGCAGACCAGGGGTGGGAGGGGGAAGAATTGGCGGTGTGTAGGCCAGGCTTTGGTGTGGCAGGGAGGGAGGCAGACAGGCTGACTTTGGGGAGGGGGGTGGGACAAAGGCCGGAAGGCAGTGAGAGGGACATAGGAAGGAGGGAGGAAGGAAGGAGAGAGAGAGAGAGAGAGAGAGGCAGAGAAAGGGGGAGTTGTAAACAGAAGATAGACAGAGAGAAAGGCCTGGACCAAAGAGGAAAGGCAGATGCTGGACTATGGGAGATTTCATGAGTCTCTGGTTGCACTTCCTTCTGACTGTGCATCCAATATTTCTTTCTTTCTTTCTGCCTCCTGCATGCTTCCTCTCCTCCAGACCTCATTCCATTCCCCAACCAACATCACTCTTTGTCCCTCCATGAGTCCAACTTTTTCTTCCTCTCTCCTTGCCTGCCCCCTGCCACCAATATACTCTATTCCCACCCTCAACTTTTTCTTCTCTCCATGCCCCTCCCCTTTCTTTCTCTCTCTCTCTCTCCCTGCCCCCCTTATTTCTTTCTGTGTGTCTGTCTTTCTTTCTCCCTGCCCCCTTTCTTTCTGTCTTTCTCTCTATCTGCCCGCCCCTACCGATTTCTCCCTGCTTCCCCAATGCCGCAAAAGCCAGGCTCGTTCAGCCGCTGCAGAAGTGCTGGGCCCTCAAGCCTTCCTCTCACCCCCGACATCGGACAGGACTTACATAAAAAATTTCAGAAGAGAGAGTGCAGGAAGGGTAATGAGAACATAGTAAGAAGAACACAATAGAAAAAAATGTGAAAGTACTGAAGGATACTGAGAAAAGCATAGAGAGTAACCCCCCAAAAAACCAAAAACTAAACTAAACTAGAGAAGGATAGAAAGAAAAGAAAGCTGGCAAAGGAGAAAGAAAAGAAGTAAGAGCAATCAAATTTAATCCCCTTTTTACAAAACCGTAGCATGGTTTTCAGTGCAGGCTGCAGTGGTAACAGCTCTAATGCTTATAGAATTCCTATGAGCACTAGAGCTGTTATTGCTGTGGCTGGCACTAAAAACCATGCTACAATTTTATAAAAGGGGGGGGAGGGTTAAATCAGGAAGAAAATAAAAACTAGGGGCAGATGTAACTGAAGGAAAAATAGAAAACAAGGAAGGACAAGATATGAAAAGAAGCACCTTTAAGAGAAGAGAGAGAATAATCTAGCATAAAAGGATGGGTAACAGATGTAAAAATAGAGAGAATAAAGAAAATGAGGCAAACAAGGAATGAAAAGTAGTAAAAATAGAAGCAGAATCCCAAGAAACAAAATACTGTAATGGAAAAAAAAAAGCAATTATCCAGACACACAAAAAGCTGAGGAACTATTTTTATTTTTAAAGGAATCAATTTTCATATACATTAAGCAATTTCAGATGTACACTTCTCCCTCCGTATTCGCGGAGGATGTGGGCGGAATATGGAAAAAAACGCAAATAACTTTTTAACTGTTATTCGCTGTTTTTTTGTAACAGCCAGCGTTTTTAATATTGAAACTGCAAATAACTTTTCCCCATCTCTCCCTCCAGTCCACCAACTCCCCAATGCAGTTTGGCTGCAGGCGCCCCGGTCCCTGCTAATGAATGAAGAAGTGAGGTTCAGATGCTCCCCGGATCCTCTGTCTCCTCCGAGCATGGCTCCACCTGTGCTTCATACACTCAATGCAGAGAGCCGGGACCTGAGCCCGCCCTTTCCTGCACGAGGCATCACGAGGAACAGGAGAGCCCGCGTCACCGTTGGAGGATTGGAGAACCGAACCGAGCCGAGCCTGAACCTGCTGTGACTTATCCCGAGTGGCCCACACTTCCCTCCCGCTGCTCTTCTTGGCGCTGATAGCAGTCAAGCAGCGATTTTCAGGCTGGGAAGCTGGGAAGCAATGATTTTCTGATTGAATGTGGGTAAGCGCTTAACTTTTATATCGGTACAGTAAAGAAAAGGAACTTTACTCATGATGTAATTTTTGGGGAGGAGTCAGCATACAAAAAATCATGAATAAGCAGAAACCGTGAATACAGAGGGAGAAGTGTACTGAAATATGCCACAGAATTGTCACAGCAGCTAAAAATGTGTCACAAATTTTTCTTCAGACTCTACTGCAGCATTCACCTCGAATCTGCCCAAGAAACCTGTAACCTTGACTATAATAATCGATAACACAGTCATTTGTGAGAGTTATTACACTAAGTGCCCCAAATATTCACCTCTAACAGCCTTTATCAATTTGTCTCAAACAGTAAACATTATCTACTATTGCATGAGCTCTTGGATCTGCTAATTAATGCTTGGCAGGCTTGTCACATTGACATTTTCTCATTATTTTCCATGATACAGTGACTGTAAGAAGTAGGTCAATCATTGATTAACAGGCTAATAGACCATTGTTTATATGATTTACTGTTGGCACAACAAATGAAAGAAAAAAAGTTTAGAGACCAATATTCAACAGGACTTTTCTGGGAAGGATCTGCTTCTACCTCGATAAGCCCTTCTCGCCAGGGCTATGCCCAGATTTTCAGCGACATCCAGATGTCACTGAAAATCCTTTCTGACAATCCTGGCATTATCTGGGTGGTGCTGTGACATTCTGGGGGGCAAAGCCCGGGAAGAGTTTCAGGTTACCTGGTTAGGGACAATACTAAGGCCTTCTTTTACGAAACTGCGATAGCAGTTTCTAGTGCTGGGAATCGCACCGAATGGCCCGCGCTGCTTCCGACGCTCATTGAGTTCCTATGAGCGTCGGGAGCAGCGCGGGCCATTCAGTGCGGCTCCCCACGCTAGAAACTGCTGTCGCAGTTTCGTAAAAGAGGGGGGTAAGTCTGCTAAATGAGTAATTAATTGGATAAAGTTAAGGCAGCATAAAAGCTATACTAACCATATCCAGTTAGATAATCAGGTACTGGGGTAAATTTTGCCGATACCCAGATAACTGTTGGTATCTGCTACTGGCGCTGGATATTCAGGTATAAAAACAAATCATGGCAATTAGTAATTAAATCAAATGTTTACTGCTGCAGCTGAATAATGGGGGTGGGGACGGTCAGATTTGAGGAATGGGTAAAATTAGGGAGAAAGTACAAAAACCTTGCAAGCCGGTTACTTCAAAGATTTTACACAGAACTACAGGTGAACATAGAAGTTTTAGGTGATATAATTGTATTGCACTCAATCATATGTTTATGTCTAGCAGTGGAGCGCTATCATCCCCTCGCTTTCTTTGTTGACTGTTGTTTCTGTGTCTCCAAGTGGAAACCATGTCACCTTATTCAACGGTACAGGAATCTTTCCTCTTATATGGTTCTGAAATAGTCATTCTGTGGAGACCTGGAGGTCAGCAGCCACTGAGACAGACGGGTCATGTGATTGTGTGACTCTGAGTGGAATATATTGCCACAGCTTTCATTTATAGCGCAAAAGCCTTTTCTGAGTGTAAGGGTGTTTCTTATTAATGAGATATCTGCCCTTATGGGCTACCCTCTATGAGAACGGAACAGGTGTGTAATGATATTTCAGATACTGAGCTATGGGAAATGTATGGTCAGAAGAGTAAAGAAGCTAAAAAGAAAGATGCCCAAGAGATACTTTTTAGAGCTTTGAGATCACAAACCATCTAATTAGGCAGTGTATCCAAAAAATTTGCAACTTGAAGCTTTAAACAGAAATCTGAGCCTCTGTGAAAGGAAGTGTACAAATAGCCGGTGCCTTTTCTTCCCCAGGGAAAAAGTTGGCGGTACTCATACAAGTCCAATCTTAGGGGGCAGGATGAATATGGCTAGGGCTCCACCCTAAATAGCCACATCCCCTGCAACCAACTATGGCACATCTATAGTGAAAGGGGAATGAATGAAGGCTCTAAGAACATAAGAATAGCTTACCGAGTTATCTAGCCCAGTATCCTATCTCCACAAAGGCCAATCCAAGTCACAAGTACCTGACAAAAACCCAAATAGTAGCAGCATTCCATGCCACCGATCCAGGGCAAGCAGGGGCTTCTCCCATTCTCTCTCAACAGCAGTTTATGGACTTCTCCAGAAACTTGCCAAAACCTTTTTTAAAACCAGCTATATTAACTGCTCTTACCACATCCTCTGGCAACTGTCTTTTGTATCTACAATAAAATAGGGTAGATTTGGTGAATGAATGGTATGCATTATTGAATGCAAATTTAGCCCATGGTATTATTAATTCTGTGCACTTGTTTTTTAAGCTTTGCATATAGGGGTTGTCTCAAAATCACCGTAGAATATTTTTGACATGTTATCTGTAAAGGAAAAGAATGAGATAGAAGACAAGAATGTCATCTACAGTAGATACTAAATATAAAAATGGTGGAAGTGGGTAAATAAATAACAGTAAATAGAATTGCTCCACTTATTAGGCTGAGAGTATTATCCCAACGGAAGAAAAAGCCTCAGGTTTGTTTTGGCAGAGCATAAATGCTCAAACCTCCTCCACCTGTCTGTATATTCTTTACGGAAGTTTTTTCAGCCGATGATGTGGGTGGAGTAGGTTTGAGCATTTATGCTCTGCCAGAACAAACCTGAGGCTTTTTCTTCCGTTGGGATAATACTCTCAGCCTAATAAGTGGAGCAATTCTATTTACTGTTATCTACAGTAGATATACATCATATCTCTTTAACATATCTCTAAAGATGTCATTGTTCAAATCTTGGAAGACAACAGGGGCATTATGTAGCCTGAAGGGCATCACCAGTTATTCATAGTGCTTTTCCCAGTATTAAAAGCTAACTTCCATCTGTCTCCTTGCCTAATTCCAATCAGAGCCAACTTTGTAAAAATTTGGGTCTCTTTCACGAGCTCAAATAATTGGGGGGCAATTTTCTAAACGGGTTACTTTTACATATTAAAGACTAAGTTGTTCAATCATGGTTACTGAAAGGCATCCCACTTCAAACCCAGTCATGTAAACTTAAGAGGGAGAAAAAAATCTCAAAATAACGTAGCAGTGCAGCACCATTAAAAGCACATTTCAAATGCTTTCAATACTATCACAGGCATTAAAAAAAAACCCTCCCTCAGACCTGGGTATAGAACTAGAAACTGCCAAACAGGCACACGCTTTTAGGACTTATCTTGTGATGGGACTTCTTCACCTCCAACACTTTTGAAAATTCAGTCACCATTCCATAATTCCCGTTTCACCAATTCCCTGGCTGCAACAGGGAAGAAACTCCAAAGAAAAATCTTATGGACGAAGATACAAATTTTGACACACACCCCCCGGTACCTTTTTAAAACTTCCCCCCACCATAGCTTTTTAAAACAGATCCATAGAGTCACCCCCCTCCCCGTACCTTTATAAACCGCTTTTTAAAATGAAACCCCCCGCCCGTCCATCCATCCGTCTGTCATGTGGTCTCAGTGGATCACCCGCCGTATCTTTTAAAATGCAGCTAATAGCCTGGTGGTTCAGCGGTGTGTCGGCCACCAGGAGTGAGCTCTCTGCGCTCCTGCCTGGGTCGCGCTACTTTCTGAATGGCTGCAATGTTTTTTTTCTTGTTTTCCTCCTCTAAATCTAGGGTGCGTCTTATGGTCAGGTGCATCTTATGGAGCGAAAAATGTGGTACATCTTGTGTCAAAAAGGAAATTTCCTCTCTTTGTATTTTTAATTTTTCTCCTAAATCTTTAACTTCTGAAGACAAGATTTTCCAAGGTTATCAACAAGGTCTCACAAAGCATTTAGAGTAACCTGGGGAGGTTTAACTGAAGAAACAGCAAGTGTCACAATAGATTTCTCCTTTCCCAGTTGTACCTCTTGTTTGTCTTGGTCCGTCTCCCTCTCCAGTGTTCCCTCCTCAGGCTGTTTCACAGGACTGGAAAACTCCCCCTCTGAAATCGAAAGCAAGCCCTCACTGGCCTCGTGCCGCAAAAACACTGCCTCTGAGGACGTGTTCAGCTCACACGGAGAGCTTGCACTCTGAGGCTGTGGAAGCGGAACTCTAGTGTTGGGGCTCAGAGTCGCATCAAGCCCAAGGTGTTCTGCGGTGGCATCACTCAATGCTGGTGTCTCCGGTGGACGATTTTCCGACAAATTAGACTCTCGTTGGAGACGTCACAGAAGCTCATCTATTGTGCCAATTGGGGGCATTTCTGAGCAACAGGAGGCTCCACCGATACTCCTTCCCCTCCTTTTCGGCATAGTATCAGGTAATTCAACGAAATATAGGCACAAATCTGCAGCGTCTCACCAGCTGCAATCCACTGCAGCCATCTTTCATTTTGGAGCTTTTTATATAATAATAATAATAATTTTATTCTTGTATACCGCCATACCCAAAAAGTTCTAGGCGGTTCACATTCATTAATTACGGTCCGCGGTGATACACGGATTTACAATATTTTGACAAAATTACAAATTTACAGAATTGAAACAAAATTACAGAACTGACAAAACTACAAAATTACAGAATTGTAACAAAAAAATTACAAGCAATGAAGAGGGGGGGGCGAGGGGAAAACTATAACTGAGATTTAGCAGGGGTAGTGGTAAGACAGAAGGAAGGGTTGGTACGCGATAGCGAGCGTGAGATCAAGTGTGGAGGGGGTGAGAGTGGGAACGGGGAGAAGCCGGTGGCAAATGGGATTAAGAGCCCTGTTCACGGAAGAGGTGCGTTTTGAGGAGTTTTCTAAAACTAAGGTAAGAGGGGGCCTCGAGTATTATTTGGGCAAGCCAAGGGTTCAGCTTAGCCGCCTGGTAAGCAAAGCTGAACCCTTGGCTTGCCCAAATATATATATTATAGACTAATGTGCAGCCAAAATGTTGGCACCTATGTGCATATATGCCAGTATTCTGGTGATTTTATGTGCATATTTCAGACCTAAATGTTGCTGCCAGCATACTAAGTCCAGCCCAGAGATCCCTTGATCCCTACCCATCCAACCTCAAAATTAGCCCCTTGTCACAGAAATGCCCACCTCTTCCCTCCCTTTATTTGATTTTGAAGGAAAAAAAAATGCCTAGGTGCTCATACCCTCCTGTACTTTTAGAAAACAAGAACACCTCACTGGCAGAGCCAAGTATTAAAAAGAAAAGCAAGAGACACCCCCCCCCCCCCCCACACACACACATTCTCGTACATCTTCCTCCATCCTTTGGCCATAATGAAATGAAAAAATGCCTTGGCAGCCTCCCTCCTCCTATGGTAAAAATGCTTATTTTAAAAGCCTGAATGACAGGTGTGGGGGGGGGGGATGTTCTCCCTCCTCCTCCCTGTACTGTCTGTCCATAATAAACCACTCTGATGTCCTTCTCAATCCCCCTCTATCATTCTCACCCAAAAAGATTTCTGTAGTTTCAAGTTTTATTAGGATTTTAAATACCGCCTATCAAGGTTATCTAAGCGGTTTTACAATCAGGTACTCAAGCATTTTCCCTATCTGTCCCGGTGGGCTCACAATCTATCTAACGTACCTGGGGACTTTCCCTTTGTCCTGTCCACAAAATGACCTGGTTAAGAAAGGGAGAATAACCCAGCAGAATGCTCTTTTAAAGAGTACACTATCATAAGAACATAAGCAATGTCTCCGCTGGGTCAGACCCGAGGTCCATCATGCCCAGCAGTCCGCTCACGCGGCGGCCCAACAGGTCCAGGACCTGTGCAATAATCCTCTATTTATACCCCTCTATCCCCTTTTCCAGCAGGAAATTGTCCAATCTTTTCTTAAACCCCTGTACTGTATCAACTGCTGATATACTCAGTGAATGATAGTATTTCAAATCAATCAACAAATAAAACAAAAATGTAGGGATGTTAAGGAGGAACCTGAGATATTTCTCTTTAGCTTAACAGTGCAAGGTGAAATATGTAGAGTGAATGTTATATTGTGTTTCCACTTTTTGATGAAGATCTTCAATAGCCTGGGCGTTTCATATGTGCTACTGTCTGATCTGTCTTCAAGGCAAGGAAAGTTGCTTACCTGTAACAGGTGCTCTGAAAAACAGCAGATAAACCAGTTAAAAAAAAAACCCCAGTAGATAAACCAGTCAAATAAACCTACTCATAGCTTGAATGAAGTAAACACGCTGCCTTCGGCAGCCTGGAAGCTTTCCCTCTTCTACTGCTTCCTGCCTATGTGGGGCCAGGAAGCAGTAGCAGAAGGAAAGCTTCCAGGCTGCTGAAGGCATCGCGTTTACCTCACTCACGCTTCTAGCAACCCAAAAAGTGAACGAGCAGCTGTAGCGATGGATCCTGCCAGGGAGATGGAACCTCAGACTGCAGTGCGAGCCACCCAAAAGGTCTCTGTGGGCCACCGTTGGCTCAAGGGCCTTGCAATGAAGACCACTGGCCTATGCGGAAGCAGAGGTTGGAAGGCTGCGGGGCTGGCATGAGCAGCATACATCAATCACGCTGTTGGCGAAGATTGGCTCTTTAAAGGTATGCAGCAGGAGAGATTTGGGGAGTTTTAAGCTGGCAGGACTTACTTGGGGATTCCCACCAGCTACATCAGTGGTCTCAAACCCACGTCCCGGGGGCCACATACGGCCCACCAGGTACTATTTTGAGGCCCTCAGTATGTTTATCATAATCACCAAAGTAAAATAAAACAGTTTCTTGATCATATGTCTCTTTACACTGTCAACCGCTAAGAAACTCGAATAAGCGGTCTAAAAATTTTTTTAATAAACTTGAAACTCGATATTATTAAGACTTAGCCAAAAGGAAAGATTTATAAACTATAAAGTTTTACCTCATGCAAAATTGTCATCTATATAATAAAACCGTAGGCGGCGCATGCGCAGTCTTATCAGCGTGCTTCCATGATCCGTATGTCCGTGGCCGCCAAGACTGCAGCATGCCCCGCGCTTACTACGGCCCCACCGCAGCTCAGTTCGGCACGGCGGTTTCCCCAGATAGGGGAAGCCGAAAACCTCAATCCCGCCTCATGGTCCTGCCGCCGCTCAAGAATCCCCCCCCCCCAAATCATCCTGCAACAGCAGAAGCAGCAGCGGTTTTCCCTTCCCCTCCAGGTCCCTGCTGAGTAGTTGAAACATTTTCCCCCACCCCCCATTCCCTTCTTACCTTGAGCTGCCCTGCTCCGTTCGGCCCCTCCCCCTTCCCTTCCCGTGTGCTGGCCTGCTGCGGCTGAAGGTTTTTTTCGGCGACTCCTCCTGTTAAAACTCCCCCCCCCTCCCGCAACCGCTCCTGTTCAAAGCGGCCTGCTGAGGTTCGCGGCCGCTGTAACGAACCTCGCAGGCCGCTCTCCACATGGTAGCACGTTCCCTCTGACGCAATCGCGTCAGAGGGAACATGCTACCGAGTTGGAGAGCGGCCTGCGAGGTTCGTTACAGCGGCCGCGAACCTCAGCAGGCCGCTTTGAACAGGAGCGGTTGCGGGAGGGGGGGGGAGTTTTAACAGGAGGAGTCGCCGAAAAAAACCTTCAGCCGCAGCAGGCCAGCACACGGGAAGGGAAGGGGGAGGGGCCGAACGGAGCAGGGCAGCTCAAGGTAAGAAGGGAATGGGGGGTGGGGGAAAATGTTTCAACTACTCAGCAGGGACCTGGAGGGGAAGGGAAAACCGCTGCTGCTTCTGCAAAGGAAAGTGGTGGTAGGGGAGAGAAGGGAATGGGGGGTGGGTGGGGGAAAATGCTGCTACTGCTTCAGCAAGGACCTGGAGGGAAAGAGAAATACCGCTGCTGCTTCTGCAAAGGAAAGTGGGGGGGGGAGAGAAGGGAATGGGGGGGGGGGTGGGGGGAAATGCTGCTACTACTTCTCAGAGATCTGGAGGGGAAGGGAAATATCACAGCTGCTTCTGCAAAATAAAGTGGGGGGGAGGGAAGGGAATGGGGGGTGGGGGAAAATGCTGCTACTGCTTCAGCAAGGACCTGGAGGGAAAGAGAAATACCGCTGCTGCTTCTGCAAAGGAAAGTGGGGGGGGGGGGGAGAGAAGGGAATGGGGGGGGGGTGGGGGGAAATGCTGCTACTACTTCACAGGGATCTGGAGGGGAAGGGAAATAGCACTGCTGCTTCTACAAAGGAAAGTGGGGGGGGGGGGGAGACACAGAAAGAAATACAGACAGACAAAGGAGGCTAGGGAGAGAGACAGACAGAAATAAAGACAGACAGGGGACCAGAGAGACACAGAAATAAAGACAGACAGGCAAAGGGTGCCAGGGAGAGAGAGAAAAAAATTGCAGGAGGGAGAAAGACAGAAAGAAAGGAAGAAAGAAACAGGAGCAGGGAGAGAGACATAAAGAAAGAAAGACAGACAGCCATATATTCTAGCACCCGTTAATGTAACGGGCTTAAACACTAGTTTCTTTAATAAAACATTAACTCTTTTTTTTTTTTTTTAGGTCTTCCGAGTACCTACAAATCCAAAATGTGGCCCTGCAAAGGGTTTGAGTTTGAGATCACTGACCTATATCATAGTTGTGCTGCTACTGTGTGGGCCTGAGTCCGTGATTATGCTACTGCTTTGGAATTACTCTCTCTCTTTTAGTTTTGCTAGCCAGAAATTAAACAGAAAGTCCCACACATGCCTGGAAAAGACTTTTGCAATTTTTCCAGAGTCCTGAAGTGTCATTCTGTTTGGTGCCATGCTTGATCATGTGAACCATGATACTTGACTAGTGATCTACTTTAAGGAACATCCGTTAAATATCACTTCAAGTCTTTCGCTAAAGGGGTTTGATAAGCTATAAATACTAGAAGGGGAAATATTTCACAGAAAAAAAACCCATGCAAAAAGCCCAGTGCAAATCTTACCCCATCCTTAAATTTAACAGAGAAGGGCAAACACTCTGCAGTGCCTATTTCATAAACTTTTGTTTGTGGAATATTTGTGTGTGAAAACTTTCTCTTTTGAGTAGCAGATAAAGCCTTAGGCAAAGATTTGCTACATGCAAACTGACCTGCAAGCTTGTTTTGTAGTTTTTGTTCCAGATTTTCCAGACTTTGTCATCTGGTCGCACATCTCTTTCTGGATTATAGCAAACAGAATTGCTAAATGCACAAAACCACGTGTAGATAAAAAGTTGCTGGGGATTTCAAACTCCAAAATTCTGTAAGACATAAAGGAACTAAGAATGCAGAAGATGGAACTCAATTATTAAAATTCTAGTTTCTCTTAGAAACACGGGATCTATTTGGTAATACATGGGATGGAGGAAGTTCTGACTAACTGCTTATAGTCTTGGTTACTAGGGAAACCATTTCCTGTACTTCATGCTATGGTTTATGTCTCTTAGTTCTAGGATAGGAACTTGAATATAGTGTTTGGGGGAAAATAGACGTTGCTTTAAAAACAAAAAGAGCTTTATTTTAAAAACCATGGAGGCAGTCAGCGTGGAATTTGAGAAGAATGCTTGACTGTGTTTTTGTGGACTCTTGGAGTGAACTGGAACTGAGACTTTTTGCAGACTCTAATTAGGACATAAGTGAATTTGCAAAAAAAAAAAAAAAAAATCCCACACACTGTATAAAAAAAAATCAGTAGCCAGGAACTGTCAGCATTTTCAGTTCCACAGACAAACTGTAAATCTTAACCAAATGAGACTGCAGACAATATCTGAACTGTTTACATAACTGAGGGAGGAGAGGTTTGGTCTGTCACTTGGTCTTGTTCAGTGCATTTGCAGACAGGATGGAATAGCCTGAAAGTGTGATGCACATGCCTTTGGCCTAGATTCACTAAGCAAACCAATCGTGTACCGATCGGTTTGCGAGCCCTTTCCGACTCGATTTCCCTCCGACCCGATTCTCCAGCAAAGCAGGAAGGATGCGATTCACTAAACTTATCAACTGGCTGGCCGATCAAAAAACTAGTGACTGGTGAGGACCAGTCAGTCGCTTGTGCTAAAACTCACAATTCTCCAGCTCTGGCCGCCCTGCTCTCTGCCCCGATTCTCCTGTCTGCCGCCCTGATCTTAGCCCCGATCTCCTGCTCTCAGCCCCGACCTGCTGCCTGCCACAATCTCCTGCTCTCAGTCCCGAATCTCTCCTGCCGCCCCCTACTCTCCTGCCCTTCCCCGCAGTGCAAGCCCATGGTTTTGACCCGCAGGCTTAAAGTGGGTTAAAACCACAGTTTCCTACTGAGAGCATCTACAGGCAAGGAAGATAGTCTGCGCATGCTCAAGGATCACTCTCTAGCGATCCGTGCGGTGGGTGGGGGGCATGCCTCAATTGTCCCCATTTGCATGCAGGCCTTTAGTGAATTTGTCGGCCTGCATGCAATCGGGCACGGATCGGACACGGAAAGGAGGTTAGTGAATCCAGCCCATAGTGCAGGTGTGGCTGCTTTATGAGTCTACTGTAGACATTTATCTGGTGAAATCTGATTAGGCCAACAACAAACTGTCTTCTGTTATGTCATCCATGGGTGTGATATATTTTGTGTTATTATTTAGGTTTGAGTTTTGTGGCCTCTTCTTATGGAGACTGGATAACTCAGGAGAATGGTTACTACATTTATATAGCTTTTTAACTCAATGTCATAAGTTAAAAATCCCAGATGACTTCTGTGAAAGGAGATCAGGGTCTCAGTCCATGGGACAGAGCAGAAGCATTTCAACATGTTTTATATCACTGGACAACAAATTTTTCCAAAAGTTTTGCTTCCTTAAAACAAGCTGCTGATTATGACCCCTTCAAAATAAACACAAATATAATTTCCCACTGACTGTATTATGTAGGAATTTTGAGAAACATAATGGTATCTTTAATTGATTATAACATGTTTTAATGCACACAATTTCTAATACGCTGTGATAGTTCACCATGGCTAAAAGTGTTTTCCTGCTGATTTTCCTTTGTACTTAGTGTCTGGTGCATCTCATTGCAGTGTCCAACAAAAGTCAGCCAGCATTGATGGATTCCAGTTGCCCTGATATCTTTTTTCCATAGTGGCAATGTCCTGGTGAAACCTTTCGCCATGTTCGTCGCTGATTACACCAAGATTTGCGGGGAAGAAGTCCAAGCGTGAATGTAGAAAGTGCATCTTTAGTGACATGGTTTTGTATGCTCTAAGAAGTTTGTCAACCAGTTGAATATAGTTTGGTGCTCTGTAACTGCCAAGAAAATTCTCAATGACATCCTTGAATGCTTTTCAGGCGATTGTGTCTGGCCCCACTAACAGATCTTCAAATCTCTCGTCATTGATGATGTGCATGATCTGTGGACTGACAAAAATGCCTTCCTTAATCTTGGCAGCACTTATTCTTGGAAACATCTGTCTTAGATTAAAAAAAAAATACCTTTGCCGTCCTTGTTCATCACTTTTACAAAATTTGCCATCAGTCCAAGTTTTATGTGACGAAGAAGCAAAAATATCTTTGTCGGGTCAACAAGTGGTTCGTGTACCACATTTTTCTGTCCTGGAACCAAATTCTTACAGAGTGGCCAGTTCTTTTGAATGTAATGTAACTCCTTAGCACAGCTGTCCCATTCACAAATAAAACAACAGTACTTGGTATATCCAAGCTGCATTCCAAGTAGCAGAGCTATTACTTTAAGAACAGATATTCCAGTTGTACTTTGTGTACTGGATTTGCTTTCACAGTAGTTCCATGTTTTCATATGTTTCTTTCATGTGTGCAGCGCAGCCAATAGGTATTGACAAGTAGACATTGCCATTGTGTAACGAAACAGCCTTGGGGCTTAACACTCATGAATCAATAAAAAGATGCCACTCCTGTGGGTCATGCATACAACTCAAAGCTGTGAACTCATAAACAGAGGTTTTCAACCTGTGCAAAGAAATTTGTTAAATCATCTTGGCAGCTTCAAAAGACACACTAGCCCAACTAACACAAGCCTATTTGAAAAAAACAATAATACCAAACCACACTCTCAAAAAACGTTCACAGCACAGTAAACATATAAATCATGCAAAACAAACGAAGCTGTGTAGAAAATACTTATATTTTCACTGGAAATATAAATAGAAACCTCCAGATAAACACCTCTAAGGTTTTTATTGTGAAAATTGCCACGAGGTAGGAAAAAGCCTCAGACCCTTTCCTCCACCAAACTGTCAACTGAAGTCATGAACAAGTGGAGGCTAAGCAGGGTAAACTTAAATCACTGGCATAAAAAACCTCCTCGTTTAATGTTTCACTAAGGAAAAGCCTTGTGCAATGCAAACCAGAGAGGTATCTAATTTACCATCAATTTATCAGGAAAATAAATATCTGTTAGCAACAAATGCTCTAATGATCACAGTGGAACAATACTCATCTGAGATGGAAAACAAAAAGCACACCCCACATCGACGATGGCCAGCATTTCACTAATTATAAGCTGCCTCAGGATGTAAAGGTGGTTAATCTTTCACTTGAGCTCCGAGTTTAGACATGGCGGTTCCTCAAATTATAGGCTGTGCATGTGCCCCCCTTCTCTTCCTGTTTTATCGCTGTTTGGCCACTTTCTCTACCTCTCCCTCCCCCCAATCTGGGGTGGCATTTCTCTCTTCTCCTTGCCTGGATCCGATACCTCTCTATATATTTTCCTCCTTGCACTTTTCAGTCTTTGAGCGCCAGCAGCATCAGTCAGCTTATAAACACTGCCTTCGGCGGCCCAGAAGCTTTCCTTCTGCTTTAAATTCCTGTCTGCATAGGCAGAACTGCAGTAGAGGAAAAGCTACCGGGCTGCCGAAGGCAATGTGTTTAAGCTGACTGACACCGCCAGCCATAGTTGGTCCGTAGCTCAGCTGTTTGGTGGGGCCTAAGTCCTTATTGTCTGACAATATGCAGCTTCAAAAGACAGACATTTTCATACCTGGTGAGAGCAAACACCATTGCTGCACTCTTGAACCCAATAATTCTGCTTTTGCTTTTGACATTTAATTCTGTGTTATAAGATGAGGTTCATCAGACGTACATAAGAACATAAGAATTGCATACTAGTCCATCAAGCCTAGCATCCTGTTTCCAGCAGTGGCCATATCACGTCCCAAGTACTTAGCTAAATCCCAAATAGTAAAACAGATTTTATGCTGCTTATCCTAGGAATAAACAGTGGATTTCCCCAAGCCATCTCAATAATGGACTATGGTGAACTTCTCTTTTAGGAAATTATCCAAACATTTTTTTAAAACCCCATTAAGCTAACTGATTTCACCACATTCTCCGGAAACGAATTTGAGAGTTTAATTACACGTTGTGTGAAAAAATATGTTTTAAATCTACTACTTAGTAGCTTTATCACATGTCCCCTAGTCCTAATACTTTTGGAAAGAGTGAACAAGTGATTCACATCTACACTTTCCAACGCCATCATTATTTTATAGACCTTTATCATATCACCCCTGAGCTGTCTCTTCTCCAAGCTGAAGAGCCCTAGCCGCTTTAGCCTATCCTCATAGGGAAGTCGTCCCATCCCTTTTATTATTTTTGTCGCCCTTCTCTGTTCTTTTTCTAATTCTGCTATATGTTTTTTGAGATATGGTGACCAGAACTACACACAGTATTCGAGGTGCAGCCATTCTATAGAGCGATATAAAGGCATTAAAACATTTTCATCTTTGTTTTCCATTCCTTTCCTGATAATTTCTAACATTTTATTTGCTTTCTTAGCAGCTGCCGCACATTGAGCTGAGGGTTTCAACATATCCTCAACAATGATACCTAGATCGTTTTCCTGGGCAGTGATTCCTAACACAGAACCCAGCATCACATAGCTATAGTTCGGGTTCCTCTTTCTCATGTGCATCACTTTGCACTTGCTCATATTAAATGACATTCACCATTTTGCTACCCAGTCTTCCAGTCTCACAAGGTCTTCTTGCAATTTTTCACAATCCTTTTGCGATTTAACAACTTTGTGTAATCAGCAATTTTAATTATCTCACTAGTTATTCCCATCTGTAGATTATTGATAAATATGTAAAAAGAAAACACAAAAAACAGCGGTCCCAGCACAGACCCCAGGGAACCCCACTATTTAGAAATCATTTAGAATAACTCCTCCACAGCTGAAATCAAATATAGTTCCAATGAAAGCAGAGACGCCAAGACACACAAATCAAAAAACCTCATTGCTGTTTAACTGAAATAAAGTACTGGATGACTGTAAATGAACTGCAGCTAAATGCATCAGAAACTGAAATTCTCTGGCTACACAAAGGCACTTGCAAATACCCCCGTCCATCCCTTTCCTGGGAAAATTACACCCTTATAGCCAAGGACAACGTCTGCAGCCTGGGTGTACTTCTTGACTCAAACCTCTCGCTCTCAGATCATGTATCCAGACTAGTATCATCATCTTTCTACCACCTCCGCCAGCTAAAGTCCATCTGTGTATACTTCTCGGAAACCGATTTTGCTCATCTACTGTATGCTTTTGTATTATCCCGCTTAGATTATTGCAACTTGATACTAGTTGGCCTACCTGCAAAAACCTTCTCCCGTTTCCAAGGTTTGCAAAATGCTGTGATCCGCCTCCTGAAAAACCTGGGCATCAATGACCATGTTACCCCTGCACAAAGTTTCTGATACGCTGTGATAGTTCACGGTGGCTGAAAGTGTTTTCCTGCTGATTTTCATTTGTACTTGGTGTCCAACCAGTGCTGACACTACCATGAGAATCCTAGAAACATGCTGCTTCATATCACTTTAAATCGGCTCTGATTGGCCCAGGTTGGTTAAGGCCCCTCCTATGGGAGGAGCCTTAGGCATCTTGGCCAATCAGACCCTTGGGCCCCTCCCCTCTTTGGAATTTGGCACCTGAGGTGTGGCCATTTTGTTTATTCCTAAATTAACTGTGGTAATATTGACATTTTAAAAAGAAAAAATTTAGAGCTATTTTCTTTCTGATTAAAAAAAAAATACTGTACAATATCAGCCTTGGAAAGAAGAAAGGGTTAATACTATAGTTTGCAGAAACATATACAGTGCTTGTCTCATTTCCTTATTTCCTCTAAACTACACATGCACCAAAAGAAACAGGCAGGCAGTGTTCCTTCTCTCAGCAGGTGAATGATTCCTCATTTTCTATGGTATAATCTTTGTCCTTGACATTAATAAATTATTTTTCCTCTGTAATTTTCCACTGCTGGCCGCCTCTAGCTGTGGTTTTTACAACCATCACGACTCCTTTAGCCTGCACGTCTCTCACATTCTCTGCAGAGTAAACAGGAACTCTGCTCAAGGGTGAGTGCTTTGGTTCACATCCCTGTACCTGTAATGCTGCAAGCTGTCTGAAGAAGCACAGTGCCGCAATGCATGGACCTCGCTAGCAAAAAAAGTTTTTTTAACCTGATTTATTTTCATATGATGTATTTTTTTCTTTTCAATGAAACATAAACACAAAGAACTCTTGAGTAAAATAATTCGTGCCAGTGAAAAATATTCACTTTCAAAAAAATGCATTGTGAAATAGTAGGATCATAAAAAAATAACAAAAATTGATTTGCACAAGATAAGATTTAAATGTTAGTCCTGATTATTACACACCACCAAATATAACAAAACTGTAGATGAAATTTAGGGGAGAATTCATAAAGGGGCACTAACTGATTTAGTGTGTGCTGGTCCATTATATTCCTATGGGTGTCGTAAGCATTTAGTTCACGCTAAATTGGTTAGCGTCTCTTGACGAAACCCCCCCTTAATGTGAACAAATGCACTTGCCATCTGGGTGCCCAGTCTTCTAGTCTCCTCCTGCAATGTCTCACAATCTGTATGTGATTTAACAACTTTGAATACTTTTGTTCTATCTGCAAATTTGATCACCTCACTCATTCCCATTTTCAGATCATTTATACCGTAAATATATATATTTTTTTAAAGCACTTGTTCCAGTATACATCCCTGTAGTACTCCACTATCCACCTTCTGCAATTGAGAGAACTGGCCTTATGCTCTGTTTTCGATCTTTTAACCAGTTCTCATACACAAAAGAATATTGCCTCCTATTCCATTCATTTTTAATTTCCTCATGAGAGACTGAAAATCCAGATGCAGTATGGTGCATGAACATGACTGAATTCCAATTTTACAAAGCTGGAATGTAAACATCTAAAACTGAAGAACATCCATATGGCAAGAGGATCTGGACTAGGCCTATTGTAGGTGGCACCAAAAGTGAAATTAGGTTGAGACGTCTGGGGAAGCTAACGTTTTAAAAATAGGCACCAGAGGGATAGGCAAGCCACAGTATCCCACAACAGAGAAGGTGCAACTAGACACCTTGCTCCCCCCCCCCACACATTTAGCATTTTATTTTTCATGTGCTTCCTGACCCTGTGGGGTGGGGCTCAAGCACAGCTCTCTATTTCAGCCCAGCATAAACCCCTTTTTAAATTTGATTATTGCATGGACTGCAAAAAATTATAGGCTGTGCATGTTCCCCCCTTCTCCCCCTGTTTTATCGCTGTTTGGCCTCTTTCTCTACCTCTCCCTCCCCCCAATCTGGGGTGGCATTTCTCTCTTCCCCTTGCCTGGATCCGGTACCTCTTTCTCTATTTTCCTCCTTGCAGTTTTCAGTCTTTGAGCACCAGCAACATCAGTCAGCTTATAAACACTGCCTTCGGCGGCCCAGAAGCTTTCCTTCTGCTTTAAATTCCTGTCTGCATAGGCAGAATTGCAGCAGAGGAAAAGCTACCAGGCTGCCGAAGGCAATGTGTTTAAGCTGACTGACACTGCCAGCCATAGTTGGTCAGTAGTTCAGCTGTTTGGTGGGGCCTAAGTCCTTATTGTCTGACAACATGCAGGAAGAAAGACCAGCACAATAGTTGCAGATAATATATATCAAGGGTTGATTCATAAATCATGGTAACTATGTTTTTTTCTCTTGAAAATGCTCCCAACACTGGAAATCTAATATACAGTATACATTTGAAAGTGTGTAACATGTACTTCTTAATGTTGCCACCAGATGAGAGATGAGTGCAGTGGTCTCTGGTCGGGGAGAAGCAAAAAACATGACATTTGAAAGAGTTTTATTATGGCATACATACTGTGACCATTAATTTTTTTCCTCAAAACGGGACAGGACCCCTGGATCCTCCAGATCCCATTAAATACAGTGTAAAATATAGACAGCAGATATCAGTTCTCAAAACTGACACATTTTGATCACTAAATTTAAAAAAAAAATAATTTTTCCTTCCTTTGTTGTCTGGTGATTTTCATGAGTCTCTGGTTGCACTTCCTTCTGATTGTGCATCCTCTCTTTCATTTCTTTCTCTTTCTTTGTCTCTCCCTGCCCCCCAAGCCACTCTGCTTCCCCGACACAGCCTGCTTCTCCTGCCCCCATGCACTCTGATTCCCTGACACAGCAACACCAAGGCTCATGCAGCGACTGCATTGCACAAGTGCCAGGCCTACAAGTCTCCCCCCACCCCAGATGTCAATTCTGACATCAGAGAGGAAGTTCCGGGCCAGCCAGTGATTGGCTGGCCCGGATCTTCCTCTCCGTGTCAGAACTGACGTCGGGGGGGAGGGCTTGTAGGCCCGGCGCTTGTGCAGTGCAGTCGCTGCAGCGCCTCGCCTGTTGCTACATCGGAGAAGCAAGGAGAAGCAGGAAGAAATCCTGGGCTCCGAAAACGGGACATTTCGGGTGTGCTTCAGGACAACAGGACAAGGTAATTAAAAACGGGACGTTCCCGTTCAAAACAGGATGTATGGTCACGTTAGGCTTGCAGTGTACAAGATGAACAACAAAATACAAATGCAAACATCCTTTAAAGCAGTCTCCCAGGTTGTCTTGTATGTCATCCAGTTTGTGAGGGACCCACTGTGAATGCACAGTATTACATTTCTGCAGTGCGGGAGAAACGTCCAGAACTTTTGAACAACACCATAATCCTACATGACAATGTTACGGCTCACACAGCAGACAGCTGTTTACATTTTTGGGGGTGGGAGACTGCTTTGAAGGATGTTAACAGTTAAACATACTCACTCTCAAGCTGATAGTGAAACAGCTAACATTTATTACTTGTTTGTTAATAAAATGATAATTAAAAATGTCTTGGGTTTTTTTTTTTTTTGCTTCTCCCCTACCAGAGATTGCTGCATTCATCTCTCATCTGGTGGCAACATTAAACATAAGAACATAAGCAGTGCCTCTGCTGGGTCAGACCAGAGGTCCATCGTGCCCAGCAGTCCACACACGCGGTGGCCCAACAGGTCCAGGACCTGGACTGTAATCCTCTATCTATACCCCTCTATCCCCTTTTCCAACAGGAAATTGTCCAATCCTTTCTTGAACCCCAGTACCGTACTCTGCCCTATTACATCCTCTGGAAGCGCATTCCAGGTGTCCACCACACGTTGGGTAAAGAAGAACTTCCTAGCATTCGTTCTGAATCTGTCCCCTTTCAACTTTTCTGAGTGCCCTCTTGTTCTTTTATTATTTGAAAGTTTGAAGAATCTGTCCCTCTCCACTCTCTCTATGCCCTTCATGATCTTGTAAGTCTCTATCATATCCCCTCTAAGTCTCCTCTTCTCCAGGGAAAAGAGTCCCAGTTTTTCTAATCTCTCAGCGTATGAAAGGTTTTCTATCCCTTTTATTAGACGTGTCGTTCTTCTCTGAACCCTCTCGAGTAAAGCCATATCTTTCTTAAGGTACGGCGACCAATATTGGACGCAGTACTCCAGATGAGGACGCACCATCGCCCGATACAACGGCAGGATAACTTCTTTTGTTCTGGTTGTAATACCCTTCTTGATTATGCCTAGCATTCTATTCGCCTTCTTAGCAGCCGCTGCGCACTGTGCCGTCGGCTTCATTGTCATGTCCACCATTACCCCCAAGTCCCTTTCTTGGGTACTCTCCTTCAATAATATCCCTCCCATCGTATAGCTGCACCTTGGGTTTCTGCTACCCACATGTAGTACTTTACATTTCTCAACGTTGAACTTCATCTGCCATCTCGTCGCCCATTCCCCTAGTTTGTTCAAGTCTCTTTGCAATTCTTCGCAGTCCTCTTTAGTCCGAGCTCCACTAAATAGTTTTGTGTCGTCCGCAAATTTTATTATCTCACACTTCGTCCCTGTTTCTAGATCATTTATGAATATATTAAATAGCAACGGCCCAAGCACCGAGCCCTGCGGGACACCACTCGTGACCCTCCTCCAGTCCAAGTAGTGGCCCTTCACTCCCACCCTCTGTTTCCTACCCGCTAACCAGTTTCTGATCCATCTATGTACATCTCCTTCCACCCCATGGTTCTTCAGTTTTCGAAGTAGGCGTTCGTGGGGTACTTTGTCAAAGGCTTTTTGGAAGTCTAGATATATGATGTCTATGGGGTCACCTCTGTCCATCCGTTTGTTAATTCCTTCGAAGAAGTGCAATAAGTTAGTTAGGCACGATCTCCCCTTGCTGAAACCATGTTGACTGGTTGTCAGAAGTTTGTTTCTTTCAAAATGTTCATCAATGTTGTCTTTTATAAGTGCTTCCACCATTTTACCTGGAACTGAGGTCAGACTCACCGGTCTGTAGTTGCCCGGGTCACCTCTTGATCCCTTTTTAAAGATGGGCGTAACATTGGCTATCTTCCAATCCTCTGGGATCACGCCTGTTTTCAGGGATAGATTGCAAATTTGCTGCAGTAGTTCCGCTATCTCCTCCTTTAGTTCCTTCAGAACCCTAGGATGGATTCCGTCCGGACCCGGGGATTTGTCAGTTTTTAGTTTTTCTAGCTGCCTGCGTACGTCTTCCAGGCTCACTTCCATGGATGTTAATTTTTCTGCTTGATCTCCCTTGAAGATTTGCTCAGGTTCCGGTATGTTGGATTTGTCTTCATTTGTAAACACAGACGAAAAGAACATGTTAAGTCTTTCTACTACTTCTTTCTCTTCCTTCACCACTCCCTTCCTGTCTCCATCGTCCAGCGGTCCCACCTCCTCCCTGGCTGGCTGCTTCCCTCTAAAGAAGTACATGTCACACACTTTCAAATATATATATTAGATTTCCAGTGTTGGCACATTTTTGAGAGAAAAAAAATGCTTGCCATGACTTTTGAATCAACTCTTGTATCTATCTCAATATGTAAATTTAATAAAAGGTATCAAATGCCGAAGAATAAAGTGACAAAGAAAATTAAACAGTGATCGTACATGTCTGCTATAAAAACAACCATCTCAATACACAACAGATTCTGCAACATTATCTAAAACCTTGTCTGATATTATGACAATGCAAAATTAGTCACCTCAGTAATCCTTCCACTACAAAATGCTATGCACAACCTTGTGCAAAAACACATTCAGAACCTTACAGCAATAACTCCCAAGACCCTGAGTGGAGTAGAACGGGTAGAAGTGAATTGATTTTTCGCTCTGTTAAAAATTACAAAGACAAGGGGGACACTCGAAGTTACACGGAAATACTTTTAAAACCAATAGGAGGAAATATTTTTTCACGCAGAGAATAGTTAAGCTCTGGAACGCGTTGCCAGAGGATGTGGTAAGAGCGGATAGCGTAGCTGGTTTTAAGAAAGGTTTGGACAAGTTCCTGGAGGAAAAGTCCATAGTCTGTTATTGAGAAAGACACGGGGGAAGCCACTGCTTGCCCTGGCTCGGTAGCATGGAATATTGCTACACCTTGAGTTTTGGCCAGGTACTAGTGACCTGGATTGGCCACCGTGAGAACGGGCTACTGGGCTTGATTTTGGACATCAAAATGCCCCTCCTCGTCTCATTGCATAAAAAGGAACCTGTATTAAAATAGCACAAGTTAGTGGTATAATAATATGGCTTAATGGTAGCCCTCGATCTTATCTATGACCTAGATTCATTAAACTCACCGATCTTGTCCCGACCAGTTTGCGATCATTCCCCGACCCCGACCCGATTCACTAACCTTCTGCCCGATCAATCTCCCACCCGATCCGATCCGCCCATGCAAATGAGGGGAAATGGCATGCTTAAGTAGGAAGCCATCGATTCACTAAGCAGAAGAAGAAACACCGATTGGGTTTGCTGATCCAAAATGAAGTGACTGCTGAGGACAATTGCTTACTGTCCTTACCGACTCTACTGCTCTCTGCCGCCTTGAAATCCCAGTATCGAGGTTACAAAACAACCATCAAAATAAAAAATATAACTGTACATATGCATACGAACTCCCTTTTTATATATTCTGCAAAAAGCACAGTGGGAGCCCATGGTTTTAGTCCGCGGTTCTAACCCGCAGGTTTAAAGCTTGTTCTGTTCCATAATCTGGCTGCACAATTTGAAATGATTCCTTTTAAAATTACCATTGTAGGGCCAGCAAGTAAACTGCAGCCACCCCTCCCCCTTTATTTTGACCTCGCTTGTGCGAAGAGCAAACACATGCCCAAATCGCATCTACAACCAACAAGGATAATCTGCGCATGCGTCTTGATTGCTCTACAGCGATCCGTGGGATCACGTGCGTCCAATAAGATCATTTGCATGAAGAATCTGTAGTGAATCGATCACTCGGCATAACTCAGCCAAGAATTGCCCAACAGATTGGTGAGTTTAGTGACTCTTTATCCCTTAAGTGGTTATTTTTGAAGCTCTATGCATAATTACCATGTGAAAATACTAGCATTTATACATGTGCTGTATATCACAAACACATGGAAAAAATCAATTTCAGAAAGCTGTTGTTTACACATGGAAATTCACACTATGTAGAGATTTCAAGGTAGCATGATTGGCCAGGACTAAAATCTATCTGTAGTATTCCCCATTTCACAAAGGGAATATACGTGCCTGAGGGAAAGTTCTATATTAGCTTTTGCACCTGTTTAATGGCATGTATTAGAGCTCGCAGGAAGGATTAAGGGAGTCATTCTCTTTAATCCCATGAAGTTTTTATTCATCTTCAAAATGAAGCAACTGGTTAATTGACAGCACTTAACATACAGGTTTGTTAACTGGGGTAAGAACATGTGGACGTGTCAGCACCTCCATGTGCTGGGTCTGTGGTGTTCATTTCCTCAGTACAGTGGTGCCTCGCATAACGAACGCTGCACACAACGAACTTCATGTCTTGATTCACACAACGAACTTCGTTTCACACAACGAACTTCACACAACGAACTTCGTTTCACACAACGAACTTCGTTTCACACAACGAACTTCGTTTCACACAACGAAGTCGCCCGAGCTGCCGATGTATTGCATCCTTCCGCGCAGGCACTGCAGGCAGTCGTTAGTCACTGCGCTTAACTGCCCTCTCTCACTGTATACAGTCGTCCTTTTAAGATAAACTCAATATTTTTTATATATCATGGCTTCTAAGAAAAGCAGGAAGGTGATTTCTGTTGAAATGAAACGGGAAATAATTAGAAGGAGTGAATGTGGGGTAAAACAGTGTGACCTCGTCAAAGAGTTTGGCCTCAGCAAGACCACCATTTTCACCATTTTGACAAATTTATCTTTTTTTATGTCATCTTAGCATATTTTATGCTGCAGAACGAATTATTTTTTTTAACATGTATTGTTATGAGAAAACGCGTTTCACATAACGAACTTTTCGCATAACAAACTTGCTCCTGGAACGAATTAAGTTCGTTGTGTGAGGCACCACTGTACGTAGCTTTGTACGATGCTCTGACTGCACGTGCCGGCACATACACGTGCACTCCTGCAGGGATTTTAGAAAAGGCTCTATTTTGGCAGATCCTTTTCTGAAATGGCACTGGAATCGAGCATGTCCTGATCCGCACGTCTCAATTCCCATCTCTATATTCAATGTAAAATAGTGCTTTGTGTGTGTGAGTTCCTATATAATTGATTTAATGTTCTGAGGTATATGCAAGGAAATATTCAAGTGTCTGACTTATTTATTTATGTATAAAAAATGTCCTATTACTTCTTCTGATGTTAATGGAGCACCTGCGGTGGTTTACATATGCCTATCTATATATCATGGAAAAAATAAATCCAGAAGCACTTCCAAAAAGCACTTAACTACCACCATGCATAAACATCTTAGTATTCCCCTTAGATGATCATCGGGGTACTAGAATACAAGTACCACATATCCCATATCAGCTTCCCAATAATTTTCTCTATTATTTTGTTACCTTTTCCTCTACTTAAGGACCAAACTTCAACTAATCTTTAGGAATAAGAAAGTCTTTTCTTGCTAATAATGGTATTTCATGTGTAGTCTGAATGAAGAATGAGAATATATGGGGGTCCTTCAAAATGTTTCCGCACTTTCATATTTTTGCAGGAAATGGTTGGGACAGGTAATGTGGTAAGAGGGCGTGTCACAGAATGTCATGTGACTAGTCAGGCAAGCCGGCTCACTTTGCAGGTAGTGATATAATTTGCTTTTGAGATATTTTATAAATAGTGTTTAAAAAAATAATGTATCAATCAAAAAAACAATCTCACACTCACTATATTGTATTATATTCTTTTACTGCTTGCTTCAATTCTTCTATAGATCTCTTAGTCATTCAGTAAACACCATTTCAATATAACATCTTGTCATGTAGTTCTCACGTGACCTCAGCGGCTACACTTGGACTTCATATTTCATGTAAAGCCCAAGCCAGCCTCCTCATCGGTCACTCTTCTATCATATCTCTACTTTTATAGATTTTTTAATTATTTTAAATCATTTCTGGTATAAAAATCTTAAATAACTTATCTCAGAGTTGATACACTGAATGGGGCTTCGACGTGAATTCAGCGTTTCGCAGAGAAGCTCAAGGAGCTTCCCCATTTAGAGACTTAACACCATTATCTCCGTGCAGGTCTAAAACGGAGATAATGGTGTTAAGTCTGGATGATCAAACAGCTGGACGTAGAAGTAGACGATTTTTCCCAAAAAAATGTTGGACATATTTGTCGAGAATGGACTTTGGACGCTACGGACTTTGGGCGACTAGCGCCCTAGGCCCAAAATGGACAGACGTTTCTTTTGATTATGTCTCTCTATGTATATTGATATTAGATCTCTAGTATGTGTCAAATTAGGATAAAAACTTGTTATCAAAAATACTTGTATTGTAACTATGGAAAATTGTAATCCGTTAACTGTATATTATGTACGTCAACCTGTAACCCTGTCTGAGCAAATGCTTACAAGAGAGTGCCGAAATGTTGTCAGCCCAACCAACCAACTTCCTAAATTCTGAGCATTATTTTGCCACTGTAGCGGAAAAGATTAGCGCCCAAGAAAAGGATCTGGGTGTCATCGTAGACAATACGATGAAACCTTCCGCCCAATGTGTGGCGGTGGCCATAAAAGCAAACAGGATCTAATCTAATCTAATCTAAACCTTAGGTTTGTATACCGCATCATCTCTACATTCGTAAAGCTCGACACGGTTAACTAGAGTTAGGGTAGAAAGGAACTCCAGTGGAGGGAAGAGGCAAAATGAAGAGAAAAATTTAGAGGACTAGAATAACCAGAGAGGGAGGAAGAGTTACATTTTTGAGAATAACCAGGTTTTCAGATGTTTGCGGAAGAGTTGGAGGGAGCTCAGATTCTTAAGAGAAGAGGTAAGGTTGTTCCAGAGCTCAGTGATTCTGAAAGGGAGGGAAGAGCCTAGTTTTCCTACAAGGGAAACGCCTTTTAGAGAGGGAAAGGAAAATTTCAGTTTTGGGGTGGATCTGGTGGAATTGGGGTTAGAGGAGTTCCAAGCGAAAGGAATGAAGGGAGGGAGGATGCCGTGTAGGATCTTGAAAGTGAGGCAGGCACATTTGAAGTGGACTCTGGAGATTATCGGAAGCCAGTGGAGCTTGGACAAAAGCGGTGAGACGTGGTCGAATTTGCTTTTTGCGAAGATAAGCTTATCAGCGGTATTCTGAATCCTGGATGCTAGGAATTATTAAAAAAGGGATGGTTAACAAGACTAAGAATGTTATAATGCCCCTGTATCGCTCCATGGTGTGGCCTCATCTGGAGTATTGCGTTCAATTCTGGTCTCCTTATCTCAAGAAAGATATAGTGGCACTAGAAAAGATTCAAAGAAGAGTGACCAGGATGTTAAAGGGGATGGAACTCCTCTGGTATGAGGAAAGACTGAAAAGGTTAGGGCTCTTCAGCTTGGAAAAGAGAAGGCTGAGGTGAGATATGATTGAAGTCTACAAAATCCTGAGTGGAGTAGAACGGGTACAAGTGGATCGATTTTTCACTCCGTCAAAAATTACAAAGACTAGGGGGACATTCGATTAAGTTACACGGAAATACTTTTAAATCCAATAGGAGGAAATTGTTTTCATGCAGAGAATAGTTAAGCTCTGGAACACGTTGACAGAGGATGTGGTAAGAGCGGATAGCATAGCTGGTTTTAAGAAAGGTTTGGACAAGTTCCTGGAGGAAAAGTCCATAGTCTGTTATTGAAAAAGACATGGGGAAAGCCACTGCTTGCCCTGGATTGGTAGCATGGAATATTTGGCCAAGTACTGGTGACCTGGATTGGCCACCATGAGAATGGGCTACTGGGCTTGATAGACCATTGGTGTGACCCAGTAAGGCTATTCGTATGTTCTTATGTTCGTTAAGTGCCAATTTGCAGAAATGAAATTCTATGTTTTGACATTGTTTCAGATCATTGAACCATATCTACATCATTCTCTTCTTGGTTGGGCTGAGAACTTTACAGCTCCACCCCCTTCCCCCCACACTTCTTAAAGACAATTCTGTGTTTTTCATATTTTAATACTGAAACTTTAAAAAGATGTATGAATAGATTCCTTAGACTCTGGAAAGCAGGGACAATTGCTTGGTTCCCACGGAGTAAGGATTTTGTGTTTTGTAATTATTTCAATAATATTTAGGTCCTTGGTCACAGCGGTATGCAAACAGCTGATCAACCAGTTCTAGGGAGATAAGCAAGAGATGCCTGGCTATGTTTTCCTCAACACTCTCTGTGAACCTAGAAATATTTTCATGTTCATATTTCTTTACAATAAGCTTTTCTGTTGTACAGGAAGAGCCTTTAGGTGTTAAGAGACTAGAAAGTGACCCAATATATACTATGGATATGCCAGTTCACTATCCTACCATACTAAGGCCCCGTTTTACTAAGGTGCGCTAACGGATTAGCGCGTGCTAAACGCTAATGCGTGCATGCTAGTCTATAGATGCGTTAGCGTTTAGCGTGCGCTAATCGGTCGAGGGCGATGCAGTCTTTTCCTCTGCTGCCCCCAGGTGTTTGCTGTCTTGCTGGCTCCGTCCTCTGTCTTGCTGCACCATTTGAGTGTTTGGGCGGCCCCAGAAAAAATGTTTTGGGCCAATGCGGCCCAGGGAAGCCAAAAGGTTGGACACCCCTATATAGACAGAGGAAAGAATATTCTATTCTAAACATTAGTAAATATAAGAGAGGTAAGAGAAATAGCAATAAAAACCACAACACTTTTTGCTGCATGCTTTGCTTATGTAAAATTTCATGCCTGAAACCGTATGTTCTTAAACAGGATGCACAATTTTCAAAACAATGCATGCAACTAAAAAGTGTTTTACCCACATAAATCAGCTCTCTGCAAATTGCCCACTTTGTGTAACAGTAAAAGTGAGCTCATAGTCCAATGTGCATGCTTTTACTAGAATTGGGGGGAGTGCGCATAGAGCCTCTGCTACAGATGAGCTCTGAGTCCAACTGCAGCTCTTCCGTCACAGGGGTACAGGGGAACTGGGGACAGAGAAAGGTGAGATGCTGAATTTGGAGGGATGGGGGAAGGAGAAGTGAGAAAGAGAGGCTGGATTTATGGGGTAGAGGATGGAAGAAGAGAGGGCCATGGAGATGGCTTGCATAGGGGAAGGAGAAGAGAGAAAGGGGGAGATGCTGGATGGTGGTTCGGAGGAGGACAGAAGACAGGAAGGATCTAGACTGCAGGGGGAAGGAGCAGATAGAGATGAGAGATTGGACCACTTGGGGGAAGAGAGCGACTGGTTGATTGACTGCATCGGGGAAGGGGAAGACACAGCAAATGCTGGCCCACTAGGGGAGAGACAGCAAGGTGTTGGGCTATGTGTTGGGGAGGGGGAGGAAGAACACAGAGGGGAAGTGTTAGACTAACAGAGGACTGAGGGAAGTAGGGAGAAAATAGGGAGACAATAAAGGTAGAAAACTATTTTATTTTGAATTTATTAATTGGAATGTGTCAGCTTTGGGAAATGTATTATTTATTTAAAAACTTACATTCTGATTATACCTGAGCGGATTACAGAAAAAAACAAGCATAATCATAAGATAAAAACACAAAACCCCCCTCAGTATAAAACACAATAAAACAAAACAATATACAGATAACATTTTCATTAATCACTTCATTCCTCCAGTCACTGCTTCGTAACCACTTAAAATGCTTCTATAAAAAGAGATGTTTTCAATAATTTTTTTTTTTTTAACTCTGAAAGTTATTATTCATTCTCAATTGTCCAACTAGATTATTCCAAAGCTTCACCACTGCCATCAAAATAGCCATAATTCTGTAACTCATCAACAGATAAACACATGGAGGGGCATAATCAAAAGATGCGTCTAAGTCTGATTCGGATTTATGGTGCTAGATGCCCAAAGTTGGCAGGGGGAAAATGTCTATTTTTGAAAAATACATCTAGATTTTTTTTCCGCAAAAATCATCTATCTGGATGTCCAGGCCATTGATCGTCCAGACCGCCAGTGCGTCTATCCTTAGACCACCTTTTTGACCCAAAATTTGTCCAAATCCCAAACGTACAGAACAAGACTATTTGGATGTGGGAGGGGCCAGCATTGTGATGGATTGGCCACCCAGACTTGGCAATAGAGTTTCAAGTTTACACTTCTCCCTCCGTATTCGTTGTGATAGGGGATTAAAAGACCTGCGAAAACCTCAAATAACTTTTTCATATGTTATTTGCTGTTTTCTATTAAAATCCATTGTGAATATGGTGAAAGCGCGAATAACATGGTGGGAGACTGAAGGAGAGGCAAAACACAGTGAAGAAAGTGCTGAGAATCAATGATTTTCACGGTAAACACTTGGAATCAGTGATTTCTCTATGCTAGCTGATGTAATTTGGGGGGGGGGGGGGAGCCAGCGAGCTAAAAACCATGAATAATCGAAACCGTGATTGCTGAAACCGCAAATACGGAGGGAGAAGTGTATTATGACTCGATATACCGCTTTTCATTTCCAAAGCAGTTTACAACATTACAGTGTTAAAAAGCTAAAAAACAGAATTGTGGGAGTTACAAACACACAATAGACAAATCTAATAAACAACTATACCTGATACAAAAGGGAAGAGGGTAGGGTTACATTGCTATGAAATGAAAAGATGGTGGGGAAAGAAAAGACAAAAGGACATACTATGAAGTTTAAGTTCTACAAGATCCTGAGTGGAGTATAATGGATCGATTTTTCACTCCATCAAAAATTACAAAGCCTAGGGGACACTCGATGAAGTTACATGGAAATACTTTTAAAACCAATGGGAGGAAATTTTTTTTCACTCAGAGAATAGTTAAGCTCTGGAACGCATTACCAGAGGATGTGGTAAGAGCGGATCGTGTAGCTGGTTTTAAGAAAGGTTTGGACAAGTTCCTGGAGGAAAAGTTCATAGTCTGTTACTGAGAAAGACACGGGGGAAGCCACTGCTTGCCCTGGATCGGTAGCATGGAATATTGCTACACCTTGGGTTTTGGCCAGGCACTGGTGACTTGGATTGGCCACCATGAGAATGGGCCTACTGGGCATGATGGACCATTGCTCTGACCCAGTAAGGCTGTTCTTATGTTCTAAGGTCTAGGTCTCATATGCTTCTTTAAAGAGAAAAGTTTTGAGCATTGATTTGAATTTGGAAAAATTGGAATCTCACCTCAGAGTAAGGGGCAGTGGGGCACCTTACAGGGCACTGCTGTGAACTTCACAAAAAGGGTGCCACATAAACGAAACGAAGAGAGAAAAGTGTTACCAAATAAAAGGTCAGCCACTCTGGAGACAAGGTGGTTAGTTTATATAAAGCTCACGCTGTATGCTGGCAGGTGCCAGCTGATCTGGCACAACTTGTTCTCCACTTTAATTAAGGTGCAGTATACAAAACATTACAAAGCTCCAGCCACTGCAAAATTGACTGTGACTCGGAGACCTGCAATATCTTCCCTGATAAAATCTATTTGACTGGTAAACACAGCCACGTAGATGGTCTGCACATGCACTGTGTTTTTTTTTCTAGGGCAGAGGGAAGGGGAATGTGAAACTGGTGTACTGGAGGAGAAAGTCGGGCCCGGCATAGATTTATTTTTTCTTTTTTTTAATTGAGCCCGTGGTTTTAACACGCTTAAAGCCTGCGGGTTAAAACCACGGGCTTGCAGTGCGGGGCAGAGCAGGGTGGCATTCGGGGCGAGCAGGCAGGAGACAAGATCGGGGTAGAGCAGGGCGGCATTTGGGGTGAGCAGACAGGAGACAAGAGATTTGGGCAGAGCAGGGCGGCAATTCGGGGCAGAGCAGGGCAGAGAGCAGGGCTTTCAGAGTCAGTTGTCTCCAAACGTACGCAGAGAAGGGAAACTAAAGTAGAATATAAGACCAGATCTGCAGCGGTCAAAACAGCAGTTAGGGAGGCCAAACTTCGAGTGGAAGAAACTCTGGCAAAAAACATTAAAAAAGGGGACAAATCCTTCTTTAGGTATATCAGTGATAGGAAAAGGAACACAGACGGTATAGTACGCCTTAGACAACCGGACGGAAACTACGCGGTGGCGGATTCAGAAAAAGCAGAACTACTAAATGAATATTTCTGTTCAGTCTTCACCTGCGAAGCACCGGGACACGGACCACAGTTGAAGGTAAAACAAGACGTGGATGACCCGTTTCAGAATTTTTGAGTTCACACCTGGGGACGTCTACAATGAACTGGCAAGGCTAAAGGTAAACAAGGCCATGGGACCAGACAATTTACACCCAAGAGTGCTCAGGGAATTGAGAGATGTTCTGGCGAAACCGTTGGCAGTGCTCTTCAATCTCTCACTAAGTACGGGGATAGTTCCGTTGGACTGGAAAACAGCCAACGTCGTTCCTCTACACAAAAAGGGTTGTAAGGCTGAGGCTGCGAATTATAGACCGGTAAGCCTCACCTCAATAGTGTGTAAACTCATGGAAACACTAATTAAGTATAAATTAGATACGATCCTGAACGAGGGAAATCTCCGGGATCCCAGTCAACATGGATTCACCAAGGGTAGGTCATGCCAGTCCAATCTAATCAGCTTCTTTGACTGGGTAACAAGAAGACTGGACTCAGGAGAGTCCTTGGACGTCGTGTACCTGGACTTCAGCAAAGCGTTTGACAGCGTCCCACACCGCAGGCTGCTGAACAAGATGAAATCGATGGAATTAGGAGAGACTCTAACTGCATGGGTTAAAGATTGGCTTAGTGGAAGACTTCAGAGGGTGGTGGTTAACGGTACCCTCTCTAAAATGTCGGAGGTGACTAGCGGAGTGCCACAGGGTTCAGTCCTGGGCCCACTCCTCTTCAACATATTCATTGGGGATCTGACTCAAGGGCTTCAAGGCAAGGTAACCTTATTCGCTGATGACGCCAAACTATGCAATATAGTAAATGGCTATAATCTACAGGATGCTATGGAGCAAGACCTGCATACTTTAGAAAGTTGGTCCTCGATCTGGCAGCTGGGCTTCAACGCCAAGAAATGTAAGGTCATGCATCTCGGTAACGGAAATCCTTGCAGAACTTACACCCTGAATGGAGAAACTTTAACCAGGACTACGGCAGAACGAGACTTAGGAGTAATCATCAGTGCTGACTTGAAAGCAGCCACTCAAGTGGAGAAGGCTTCATCTAAAGCACGACAGATGATAGGTTGTATCAAGAGAAGCTTCGTCAACAGGAAGCCTGAAGTCATGATGCCATTGTACAGAGCCATGGTGAGACCTCATCTGGAATACTGTGTGCAATTTTGGAGGCCACATTACCGTAAAGATGTGCTCAGAATTGAATCGGTTCAGCGGATGGCCACCAGGATGGTCTCGGGGCTAATGGGTCTTCCGTACGAAGAAAGACTGAGCAAATTGCAACTCTACACTCTCGAAGAGCGTAGGGAGAGGGGAGACATGATTGAGACATTTAAGTACATCACGGGACAGGTCGAGGTTGAAGATGATATCTTTCTTCTGAAGGGACCCTCGACCACAAGAGGTCATCCGCTCAAACTCAGGGGAGGGAAGTTTCGTGGAGACGCCAGGAAATACTTCTTCACGGAAAGAGTGATTGAGCATTGGAACAAGCTTCCAGTGCAGGTGATCGAGGCACGCAGCATCTCAGACTTCAAGAAAAAATGGGATACCTATGTGGGATCCCTACGAGGGTCATGCCAAGGGATAGGGTCACTAGGGTATAGACTTGAAAGAGCGGGTCAGTAGAGTGGAAGTATAATTACAATCATACTTAAGGGAGTCATTAGACTTAATAGGGAGGGTCAATAGGGTGGGCAGACTTGATGGGCTGTAGCCCTTATCTGCCGTCATCTTTCTATGTTTCTATGTTTCTATTTTTGACTGGTCCCCAGCAGTCACTTCTTCAGTTGATCAGGCAGCCCAGTATGATGTGAAATTTTGTGTTGTGAATTGCGTCCCTGCCTACTTTGCATGCGTTTCACCTCATTTGCATGCATGGATGCGAAGCGGATCACAGGAGAAGTTAGTGAATAGTGCAGGAGGGTAATCTGGTTGCAAAGGGGTGGCAAACCAATCAGCTTGGAGTATTGTGTTCAGTTTTGGAGACCGTATCTGGCGAAGGACGTAAAAAGACTTGAAGCAGTCTAGAGGAGGGCGACGAAAATGATAAGAGATTTGCGCCAAAAGACGTATGAGGAGAGACTGGAAGCCCTGAATATGTATACCCTAGAGGAAAGGAGAGACAGGGGAGATACGATTCAGACGTTCAAATACTTGAAAGAGAACAAAATCTTTTCCAGAGAAAGGAAAATAGTAAAACCAGAGGACATAATTTGAGGTTGAGGGAGACTCAAAAGCAATTCTTCTTTACGGAGAGGGTGGTGGATGCCTGGAATGTTGCTCCCGAGAGAGGGGGTAGAGAAGAAAATGGTGACGGAATTCAAAGAAGCGTGGGATGAACACAGAGGATCTAGAATCAGAAAATAATAGTAAATATTGAAGAACTAAGGCCAGTACTGGGCAGACTTGCATGGTCTGTGCCTGTATATGGCCGTTTGGGGGAGGATGGGCTGGAGTGAGCTTTGACGGAGACTTCATTGGTTGGAGCTGAAGCACAGTACCAGGTAGAGCTTTGGATTCTTGCCCAGAAATAGCTAAGAAGAAGAAAAATAAAAAAATAAATTGAATCAGGTTGGGCAGACTGGATGGACCATACGGGTCTTTATCTGCTGTCATCTACTATGTTACTACGAGATACAGTGTAAGATAGATGGTTCATTTAGAATATTTATTTATTCATTTTATATTAGCATTCATATACAGTCAATGAACCAGCTTTGAAAGAAATCCAGAAATGTATGTCAGCCTTGTTACTCGTTCTGAGCTCGTTGGGGAGGACAGGATATAAAACTAACCAAAGAAATAAATATTGGCGCCTAACTTTATAGAATCAGGGCTTTTGGGCCTAATTTTGCAGATATCCACTTTGATTTGATTGTATGTCAATTCTTTGTTTACCTCTGAATTCCGCTCTCAGCAAACAAATTCTACAGACACAGGCAAAAAGCAGATACTGTAGTTTCCTGTTTTTCTGCAGTATGTGCTTTAATGCTTCCCGGAAAGAATTAGCCCTGTACTACACAAATTGCACTTTTGCAAACACGGTCTAGTATGACTAAAGCCTGCATTTACTTACAAGAAAGCACAAAACCTGCAGACTAGCTAGAGAAAAGATCCAGGATGCAGGCAGTATTAGCATCCCAGGGGGGACATTACTGAAATTATCACACCCTCTTGATAATTACTCCCAGTGGTATGGAATGTCCTTCCTACAGCAGCTGTTCTCTTGGCAAGACAACATAGCCTGCTTGTGAAGCACACCAGTTAAACAGACTAGCAAAAGCCTGCGCCTGATTGAATCCCTGGTATGTAATGTAATCTCCTACTCAAGTTCCACTCTTAAGAGACATGCAAAGTGAGTGGTTTGGGGATGGGGCTGTTGAAAAGGATTAAGGACTGAAAAATGGGGGGAAATGTGAAGGGTCTGCTGTCAGCTGAGGGAAAGAACTGGCAGAAAAATGCCAGAATTTGACTGATGGTGGGCAAACCTGAGCGGGGATTGCCTGAAGAAGCTTATGAGAAAAGAGAGCTCGAGAGCACACACACTTACTTGTTTCTGTATTTCCGGAGGGGACACAGTGGTATAGTAAGGGTGAGCGGTGGCCCTCCCTGCCCTCTTCCCCCCTCCACCACGCACCCCTCCTTTCCTAAAATACATCAAAATATAAAATTGCATATAGCATACAAAATGCTTCAATGCCAAATAGATCAGATCGGATCATTGAAAACCTCCGTGACCAGCACTCAACAGTCACCACTCCTACTCCCTCAGCCAAACTCAGACCCTATATTTCATCTTACAGAACAGATGTCTTTTCAGCATTTTCTTTAAGTTCTGTAAATTTTGCTGTTGTCGAATATATCCTGGAAGATTGTTCCACTCCCTGGGGCCGATACAGTAAAAGACACTGTTCCTGGAAGAGGAAAATCTTAAGTCCCGCACAGATGGAACAAACGGATCACAATGTTCAATTGAGCGAAGCAGTCGAGCCAACTCACGCGGCAAGATGCTCTGAACCAGGTGTTTTGTGGCCAACTTCTGTAAGCACATGAAAACATTTATCAGTAGCTTGTAACATATCTTGTCCCTTACTTTCAGCCAATACAACCTTATAAAGTATTCTGTCACATTTAATTAGAGAGTGTACCCCTGAATTCTGGGCCACCTGAAGCGCACCCAAAACTGATTCTGGTACTCCCCAAAACACCAGACTGCAATAGTCAAAAACGGATAATACCATCGACTGTAACACCATCCTAAGCAAAGGAGCCGCCAAATAAGGTCTAAGTCCATTGACTAACCGAAGATGAAAGTACACCTTCTGAACTACTGCCCTCTCATGGTAAGTCCTGAATCCAAAAGCACACCGAGATACTGCACCTCACGCCTCACCAATACTCTTTCCCCCAGCAACTCAACTGCCTCTGGGACATTAGCACCCAGGGTTCTCGTAACACACAACACCTGCGTCTTCTGAATACTTAACATCAACCTGTTACGGTCCATATAGTGTTTAATCCATCCAGTTCTACCACTATTGACTGTAAGCGTGACGATGCCCCATCAAAATCCCCATCAATGGGAAAAAGAATTGCATATCATCAGCGTACAGTCAGTAGGATACGTCAAGGTCTGAAAGCAGTTTACACATTGGAGCAAAATACAGATTGAATAAGGCTGCAGACAGAGCTGATCCCTGTTCTAACCTCTTTACGACTCAACAGTTTTTCTCCCATAAGAATCTCCTGCTGTCTCCCCCTCAAAAAAGACTCAAACCAAACCACAACCGATCCACGAATCCCACATCCCCTCAGTCTGTTTAACAATATCACGTGGTCCACTGTGTCAAATGCTGCTGAAATATCCAGAAACACCACCAAGAATTGTTTTCCCTCATCCAAACTCACTCTCATTTCATCAAGAATAGATACCAACAAAGTCTCCGTACTATGGTATTTTCTGAAAGCATATCGATGATCATCCAAGATATGATGATCCTGCAGAAACTGATGAAGCTGGGAATAAACTACCTTTTCCATTATTTCTGCCACTACTGGTAAAGACGCTATCAGACAGAAATTATTCAACTCTTGGGACCCTACTTTTTTGTCCTTCATCAACGGGTTAATTGTTGAAATGTATTAAGCAAGCTGGTTCAGGTGGGGGAGGGGAGGGGGAGGGAGTATACAAGTCGTGGAAAATAGACCTGTCAAATCTCCCACACTGAGTAGGAGATTCCAGCTTTCAAGATCATCTCAAGCCTAAAATAAGGACTTTCATACAGCTTATGGGAAACTGGGGAGCCACTATTCAGCTTTTTCTCTACTTGCACTCAACCACAAACAGTTTTAAATCTCATAACCAACACTCCCTGTTGCAGGATTTGAAGCTGTTCAATGTCTCTATCCTGGCAGAAAGATATTTCAGAGGAGATGGAGTAGGGGCAGTGCATGGGTAGAATGGGATGGGTTGAGAGGTAGGGTCAAAATCTTCTGCTTAAAAATTATTCCAACTTGGCATCTCTGGGGAAGGGAAGAAACATTTTTCTAAGTGGCTACAAAGTGGACTTGAAGTAATGCTAACACCATCAAAATACAGAAATAATCATTCTTTTCCACAGATCCTGCCACAATGATTCTCCTCCATGCCAATGGATTCTGTTGAGCTAAGGACTGGCATCTAATGCTCAGTGGGCATAAGGTTAGCTCTGTGCATTTGCACTTCTGTAGCAGGAAGCCTGTTTTTAAGATGTAGAGCCCCACCTTGTGGCTGGATACAGACATTAAATTCTAATTAATGTAGTCCTCTGTTCTCATACCAATTCACAGAATTATAAGTGATTTTTCCCCAACAGATTCATGTTTTTACTGGGGTAGGGTAGTGGGGCATTGATTTTACTGCTTCAGTTTCGCTTCTGCCTTCCCTATGAATCAGAAGGCACAGGGCCAGCAAGTCTTACCATGCTATGGAGCTCCATGTGGATCCATTTTTACAGGGAAGCTGGCAGAAGAGGAGATGGTAACATGCTGCTCACTGAACTGTTTGTTGGCTGGAGGCGATCCTGGGGATTTTGCAGATTATGTTTTGCGGAGAAGAGGGAAAAGTATACAAGGTGGACTAAGGTAACATAATAAAGACAGATAGAACTATTTAACTGGGCAGGAGGGGCTCCTGCCTGGTGAAATTACCTTGGCTAGTTCTGCTGCGGATATTCATCAATATTTAATCAGACCATGTCGCCTAATGGCAGCCGTGACTGCCGTGATATTATCCGCAGGCGGAGTCAGGGCAAAGCAAAGACTTGGGTAGCGGAGATTTTCAGTCCCTTATTCGAGTAAGTGGTCAGGTAAAGTTAGGATAGCAAAAGGCTGTCTTAATGTTATTCACTTACCCCCCCCCCCTCTTCTACAAAGCCGCTAGCGGCTGCCGTGCGGTAACAGCCCCGAAGCCCTTTAAATCTCTATGGGCTTTGGGGCCATTACCGTGCGGCTTTGTAGAAAAGGGGAGTTGACTTAATACGAGGGATTGTACCAAGATTCTGAAGGCAGAGTTATCAAAGTATGCTTTAATGGATTTAAGTTTCCAGAGGGTGAAAAAACTCTTTTTGATTAGGGAGTCCACCTGATCTTTCATGGTGAGGCATTGGTTCGGAGTTACACCCAGTATTTTAATGGTGGGCTGTATGGGGTAGTTATGTTTGTTGATGTCTAGTGGGGTTTTGGTGTCAAGATGATGGCTGGTAGCTGCATACGACCTGGATATTTTAGTGCTGGTGCTCAGATTAGACTTGGCATTGAATACCATATATACTCAAATATAAACCGATCCGAAAATAAACTGAGGTAACCTTTTCCCCCCCAAAAAGGAGGAAAAAGGTTGACTCAAATATAAACCGGTGGTTTATATCCAAGTACTGGTACAGGACAGACGCGACCCCTCTTCCCTGGTGTCCTGTCTGCTGGCTCTGCAGCCAAACAGCCAGCCAATCCGCCCCCCTTTCTGGAATGGCCTCCCTCCCAGTCCAGTGGTGCAGACAGACAGTCAGTCTGCCCCCTTCCCGGACCCACCACGGTCCTCCAGTACTGCCCTGGTGGTCCAGTGGAGTGGGGAACCAGAGCTGCCTTCAATCCCTCCTTCCCAGCGACTATTTGCCAATCGCTGCATGGCTGGCTTAGAACTTCCTCTCAGATGTCAGAATTGACTTCGGAGGTGAAGGCTTGTGGGTCCTGGCCTGTCTCAGGGAAGCAGGGAGAAATCAGCGTGATGGCTTGGGGGGGGGGGAGGGGCAAAGGGAGAGAGAAAGAAAGACAGGCAGAAAGAAAAGGGGAGGGGACAGGAAGAAAGAAAGAAATATTGGATTTACAGAAGAAGGAAGTGCAACTAGAAACTCATGAAATCACCAGGCAAAAAGGTAGGAAAAATGATTTTATTTTCAATTTAGTGATCAAAATGTGTCTGTTTTGAGAATTTATATCTGCTGTCTATATTTTGCACTATGGCCCCCTTTTACTAAACTGCGACAGTGGTTTATAGCGAAGGGAGCCTATGAGCGTTGGGAGCTGCAAGGGGCATTCAGCGCAGCTCCCTGCGCTAAAAAAACACTATTGCGGATTTGTAAAAGGGGAGGGGGTATATTTGTCTATTTTTGTATAGTTGTTACTGAGGTGACATTGCATATTTTAAAGTCATCTGCCTTGACTTCTTTGAAAAAACCCGCGGAATATAAATGATAATTAACATTTTCTCTACATACAGTGTGCTTTGTGTTTTTTTTTTAAATTTAATTATTGGTAGATCATTTTGACTTGGTCATTTTAAAAGTAGCTCGCAAGCCCAAAAAGTGTGGGCACCCCTGGTATAGTGCATTGTAAGGGGAAATGTCTTTATTCCTGTGTTATAGATTGAAGTCTTGGGGTTGATGCTGAGATTCTTTCTTATTCTATACGGAATTCTGACGTCACTCTCACAATGAAGAATTTGAATGTTGCTTTTAAATAATTATAATATACTGTGTGGCCAAAATTGCAATGAAGACCTTGGACGACTTCGTACAGTGTATTGAGAGGAGGGATGCTCAAAAAGATCACCTTGACTTGCCCCCTTCCCATATCTAGCTTGCAGTCCATTTGCTACCTCAAACACTTCTCTCTAGAGACGCCACTGCTCTCTGGAGAGCAGAATAAATCCAGGCTTTTTACAATGACATTTTTGCAGTAGTAATTCTTATGTTAACCAGGAGATGGTAAGAGTTACTCACAAATTGACTGCTGTCTGGGCCTTAATAAATAGGCTTGCTTATTGTAATTCCTTAACTGCTGGATTGATGGTTCAAATATAAAATGTCTCCAGTGTATACAGAATACGGCACTGACATTTCTGTACGGGGCTACCAGTAACTTCATGGCTCTTATAGAAATCTTGGCTAGGGGTTTAGCTTGACCCTGATTTTACACTGCATTGTATATCTACCTTTGTGTAGTGAATTTGTTACCTCTAACCCACTGTATCAGAAGTCTTTGTCGGGAATTTAATTTGATTCTAATTTGCATTGTATGTTTAGTTCTATATAGCGATAATGCTGCTGTGACCCATTTTGAACTCCGTGTCAGGATACAATATTCTGGAAATATATAAAGGTACTTTAACATTTAGCTCTCAGTCAGCCCTAGTTCCCCAGTCCAACATCTTCCTGTTGGCTATGTGAACAGTAAAGTTCAGCAGTACTTTAACAGAAATTCTGAGGTTACTGGCAACCATAAAATACTTTACCTAGCAATGTTTTACGTAGGTTGTCAAATAGCCACTAGGTTTCAGCTCAGCTAGCCTTTAATTTGCTGCTGAATTATCAAACATTAGGCATAGGGTTCAGATCCCATTGATGCTCCTTGAGTTCTCCATTGCCTCAGATGCAAAACTTTAAATTGTAAGTCTTCCAAGGACAGGAAAATGCCTTTCTCTCTTCTCTCCATTTCAGTCAGCATCTGCCTGCCCCCTCTCTCTCCTCACTTTCATCAGCATCTGCCCCACTATCTCCTCCCCTCTTCCATCATCATCTGCCATCCCTCTCTCTCTTCCCAACTTCCATCAGCATCTGCCCCTTCTCTCTTCTTTCCCTATTTCCATCAGCATCCTTCCCCCTCTCTCTCCTTTCCCCACTTCCAATAGTATCTGCCCCTCTCTCTCCTCTTCCCACTTCCACTAGTATGTGCCCTCTCTCTTTCCTTCCCACGTCCACCAGCATCTAGCTCCCTCTCTCTCCTCCCATCCCACTTCCACCAGTGTCTGTCCTCTCTCTAACCCCACTTGCATCTTCCCTCCACCTCACTGACACCAGCATACAATTAATAAATTATAATAAAAAAAATTAAATGCTTTTTTTCTACTTTTGGGCTCCTTTTACAAAGCTGCGCTAGAGATTCTGGTGTGGCAAATGTGACAAAGCATCACATTTGCCGCACCGGAATCACTAGTGTGATTTGTAGGGGGAGTCTTTGTTGCCTGAGCATCGCTTTACTGAAAACATCAGAACAATATAAAGCTCCCAGAAAAACAAACAACAATGTTGTCATTAGCAAGAAACATCCACATGAACACCCATTTACAAAATTTAGTAAGTGAAGAAAAAGACCTCAGAAACTTCAAATACTCCAAAGCAACTGGAGTCTCAAAAATCTCCACTATTTACAAAAACTACTTGCTCAGAAACATTCGAAAATCTGTTGAAGTAGAAGTCAACTTACTAAATAAACCCATCAAGCAGCAAAAAGAGGCACTTAGATGTAAACTGTGATCCTAAACTGTAAATCCACAGAAACAGAGAATTCTTCAGCAAAAATTGCTAAACGTAGTCCCAACAATCTACCTTTCCCAAAATCCAACAGGGGCTCCCTGTTTTGCCTAAAGCTGCCTCAGGGTTTGGGCTCCAGCCACTCCGACAGGCACTCACAAAATGGTGTTGAGTTCCCAAGACACCCAGGATTTCAAAATCTATAATTCCTTCTCTTCCTATATCTTCTCAGCAAGTCAGGCAATAGACACAATCAACGTATTACCTAATTAAAAAAGGCAGGTCACTCAATATGCAAATTCAGTCCTTTAAGATCCACTTTTGTTCATGTTGTCTCTGCTGGCGTTTAAAATTGCCCCGCTGTGATGTCTTCATTAAGTGCTTTGAAATTACACAGCCCAAGAAACTAAACTCATGATGTCATTGGTAGCAATGCTCCACCATAGGCTCTTTAAAGTGACGTGTATTAAAACAAGAATGATATTCAATCAGACAAATTTTCAAAGAACGTGATGTTTGTCCAATGTAAGTAAGCCTGCGTGGGCATTAAATCAGGTCGATTACCCTGGACGAGAAACATGTATTAGAGTTTTTCAGCATACAACATTTGTTCAAAACAGAATATTCATACACAGTTGTTTCCAAAATCATCGTTCACAAACTACATAAGAACATAAGAATTGCCGCTGCTGGGTCAGACCAGTGGCCGATCAAAGACCAGTTCCTTAATTGAGTCTAGCCTTACCTGTGTACGTTCTGGTTCAGCAGGAACTTGTCAAACTTTGTCTTGAATCCCTGGAGGGTGTTCTCCCCGGTGATGTGACAAAAGCATGCGAGACTTCAGCGTGCCGACAGTTTTGCGCAAGACATCAGTGCGCTGCCTAAAAAGTGACTTTTAAAGAGCTCCGACGGGGGTGTGGGGGGAACCCCCCCACTTTACTTCAGACTGTTTGCGCTGCCGCTGGGGGGGGGTTGCAACCCCCCACATTATAGAGAAAACTTAACTTTTTCCTAAAAAATCTGGAAAAAGTTAAGTTTACTCTATAATGGAGGGTTCCAACCCCCCCCAAGCCCCCACCACGGCAGCGCGAAGAGTATGAAGTAAACTTGGAGGGTTCCCCACACACACCCCTCATCGGAGCTCTTTAAAAGTCACTTTTTAGGCAGCGCGCTGGTTTATTGCGCCAAATTGTCGGTGCTGCAATGTCAGCACGCTGAAGTCTCGCACGCAAATGACTATGAACCATTTTCCCCTATAACAGCCTCCGGAAGAGCATTCCAGTTCTCTACCACCCTCTGGGTGAAAAAGAACTTCCTTACGTTTATATGGAATCTATCCCCTTTTAACTTTAGAGAGTGCCCTCTCGTTCTCTCTACCTTGGAGAGGGTGAACAACCTGTCTTTATCTACTAAGTCTATTCCCTTCAGTATCTTGAATGTTTCGATCATGTCCTCTCTCAGTCTCCTCTTTTCAAGGGAGAAGAGGCCCAGTTTCTCCAATCTCTCACTGTACGGCAACTTCTCCAGCCCCTTAACCATTTTAGTCGCTCTTCTCTGGATCCTTTCGAGTAGTACTACAGGAGAAGCTCCCAAGGTACTAAATACAGACCAAAGTTGACTGGGACTTAATAAATCACTTTAGATTAGTATTGAGTTCAAATGCAAGCAGGAATCTCACATTTTCAAAAACAAGGAAGCAACTTCAGTAAACTCAGGTGAGAGTAAATACATTTCTTCAGAAACAAAGGCAGGGTAGTACATTTCATTTTATATGGAAGCACATCATTTTGTAGGTGGCAGATATGGTATTGTAACAATTGGTCACAGGGGTTATAGAAAGCCTTTTTACGGGCTTTCGCCAATATATGGTATATGGGAGGCAGCAAGAAGTCTTGGTAGGAGTCTGTCTTGTTGTAGAGAGGTCAAGACAGAGATTCCTCAAGGGCCTGCTTTGTCCACCGCACTGTTTAATCTGTAAACTGCTGTTGAACCTCGGTGTTTCATATCGAATTTACAACTGACGATATTCATTTCTTTTTCCCAGTAGAGGGAGATTTCAATGCGGCATCATTGTGAATGCAGTTGGTTGTAGCAGTAATTAAAAAGTGGATGGACTTAAGTTAAGCATCCAGAAAACGAAGGTGATGTGCATCGGGAGGCCGTTAGGCTTTGATGTTCCAGTTGCTCTTGATTTACTGGGTGAAACTGTGCTGGTAGTGCAGGAGGTGAAATATCTGGGGTGTTCATGTGGACTCGGGGCTCACGTCTAAGGGGCAGGTGTTCTTTCAACTATGTTTGGGAAATGGACTTAGACCCTATTTGTCAGCCCATCTGCAGACAATTGTTCTTTTGGTTCTTGATTACTGTAGTTTGGTACTCCTGGGTGTACCGGTGTCGGCTGTGTAGCCCAAAATTCAGTGATCAGAACTTTGTTTAGGTTGGGGAGACGAGAACACGTGACAGAATATTATGTGGGTTTGTATTGGTTGAAATTGATGGATAGTCTATATGTTCTTGCACATCTTGGCTCCTAAACATTTTGTTGAGCGCATTCTACTATGTGTTCTGTCTCGTCCACTTCGATCTGCGGAACAATTAGAGCTACAAATTTCATCCGTAAAAGAGTTGAGGCTAACACTTTCTAGGGATAGTATATTCCATTGTATATAGGACCTAGGGAATGGAACAATCTCTCTGAGTACATTTGTCAGCATTTTTAAGTGCTGGTTGGCTTTTTTCTTCTTTTTTTCAGATTGTATCACTCACGTACTCTGCTCCCCACTATTTTATCATTATCTTGGTCCAGTGTCCTTCGTTTTGTTTACATTTTCTCATGAAGCAATCTTACTGATTACCCAGCTGTTTGAATGCAGCTTTAATCACTATGAACTGTGCACTTCCTGTCTCCTGTGGCAGGGGTGGAGGGTGGAAGCTGGGTGCTCCATCTGTGGGACTGCCACCTAATCCGAAATATGTTCCTGGCAGCACAAATGAAGCATTCTTGAAAGGACCATTATTAAACCAAGATGCAAAGTGCAGGACCAGACTCTGTGCGGGATGCTAGAACCAAGTCACACTAAAGAACAAACACTGAACATAAATAGTGAAAATGTGCATGTGGGAATCACTTCATGTAATTTATGTGGGCGGACAGGCTTTTCTGGCAAATATCACCAAAACATAGGGCTAATAGGCAGTTAAACCTAGGGACAAGAACCAGTCCTGGAAGGGATTTGTTTCTACAAGGGGCCACTGAAAGGTGCTTAGCCGAACCAAGAAGAGTATGATGTGGAGCCATGAAACTTACACGTTATTCCACACTTTTCTTGACACTTTTTGTTTTATTTCATATTGAAATGAAATGTGTCAAGAAAAGTATGGCATGACTTGTAAGTTTCATGGCTCCACATTTATTTTTATTTTATTTAATTTAATTCTTATATACGGCTAATAACCGTGAGGTTTCTAAGCGGTTTACAAAAATGAATGCATTAAAAGATACAATAAATAAAAATAAATAAGATAGGTACTTGGAAATTCCCTAACTGTCCCAAAGGCTCACAATCTAACTAAAGTACCTGAAGAAACAATTTATGAAAAGTAAAGATAAAAATATAAAGACAGAGTCATTCTTTTCTTGGTTGGGCTGCAAACTTTTTAGCAGCCCCTCAGAGATATGGTTCCCAAACATGCCCTCGGGGGACCCCCAGCCAATCAGGTCTTCAGGACATCTACAATGGATATTCCTGAAATAAATTTGTATGCACTACCGCCATTGAATGCTAATTTCTCTCATGCATATTCATTCTGGATGTCCTGAACACCTAACTGGCTGGTGGTCTCCCAGGATAGATGCATTTCTCTGAGAAATTGATTTTAAGTAAGGATTGAAACTGTTTGTTTTGTTCTTTTTTATTTTTATTTTTTTGGTTTGACACATTTATATTGTGAAGCAAAGTTTTGTTCTAACCTTGTTCTTTATTTTAAAATATTTTATGCATGTAACTATTTGTAAACCATTTTGGAATAAAGCGGTATATAAATTTAAAAAATAAATAATACAATTAATAAATTTGGGAACCACTGCTCTAAAGAACTGTAGTAAAAATAAGATAAAATAAGCTCAATACCAATATATATTACAGTAAGGGATCGCTTTGAGATAAAAGAATTGGCTGCAGTATGAATACCAGAACTTAAGCCCCTCTTCTACGAAACTGCGCTAGCAGTTTCTAGCGCGGGGAACTCAATGAGCGTCGGGAGCAGACTGGGTGGGTCATTCAGCCTATATCTACTATTGTGTTTCTATGATGTCTGATGTCTGGAACGCACTTCCTTTTGCAGTAAGATCTTGTAACCATTACTTTTGTAAACTTGGTCCATTGGATTACATTTTGAAATAATAATTTTAAAATAGATCCCAAAGGTGTTCTACTATTATCTATTTTTTTAAATGTAATTCTCGGTCAATCTGGTCGGATTTCTTGTTCATTGGCACTGCAGCCTTATCCCTCCCACTCTCCGCCGGCTCCGTCCCTATCAAGCAGGCAGGGCATGTATAAGGGAGCGCATGGTACACAGAACCCGGCTCCAATTATCCGTTGTTACTGGCCTTGCAAAAAAACCCAAAAAACACTGCAGCTTTCCCAGCAGAAGCAGCACTCTGAGGGCGAAGCCAAGATTCGACTCTCCTGCTCTTGCCGCAATAATTTCCCTTCCCCGCAGCGCGAACCCGTAGTTTTAACACGCGGGTTACAAGCAGGGCTGCACTGCGGGGAAGGGCGGCAGAGAGCAGGAGAGTTGGGGCGACAAGACCCAGCCTCCCACAAAGAGACCAGAGGGGTCCCGGACTGGCATTGGTCTCCTTTAAAAGTTTTCTGCAGCATTTCTTTGTATTACAGCCCCTCGTTCTTTGGTTGAGTGCAAGCATGTTCAAGTCACCAGTGCAGAGAGCATGCGCAGACCATCTACAGGCAAAGAAGATGGTCTTTGCTTGCTCAAGGATAGCTGTTCAGCGATCCGTGCAGTCGGTTGGGGGCATGATTCCGACCCCCTCATTCGTGAATCAGCCCCCCGGACACGGATTGGATCGGATCCGTGCCTTTAATGAATCTAGCCCTAAATCGAATTAGGGAGTCAGCTTCTAAGCTTCAGCTGGGCTTCTGTTCTCCCTAGACCAGGGGTGTCCAACCTTTTGGCTTCCCCGGGCCGCATTGGCTGAAAAAAATGTTTCTGGGACTGCGCAAACGCTGCAGCAAGACAGAGGAGGGAGCCGGCAAGACGGTAAACATCCAGGGGCAGCAGAAGAAAATACTACATCGCCCTCGATCGAGGCCACACAAAATACTTCACGGGGCCGCAGGTTGGCCACCGCTACCCTAGACTATTCAGGGTCTGTTCTTCTCAGCTGCTCTTTTACTGGTTACGTGAAGTCAACCTAGGAAACTCCCTCTCTTTTCCAAGGTTTAGCCAGCCATGCTGAGAGGCAACTCCCTTGCTTTATCAAGTAGCCTTGAACCCTTTGAGCACCAGAAGCTTACTTAGCCCCACTGGCTGATCTCAATCATTTTCCTCCAAAATTGTTCAAAATTCCCTCCAAACCACAGGACAGGAACACTGTGAGAAATTTATAGACACCTTAGCCCTTCTTCCATCATATCATTTTATACTAACAAAGGCTATAAGTAGGGACTCCAGATATGTCCTTATATTAAAAGATAGAGGAGTATTTTTATTTATTTATTAATTTTCCATCTAAAAGTGAGGCTCCTTCTTAAGTTGCGGTAGAGGTTTCTACTGCAGCCCGGAGCGCTATATTCTCTGACGCTGCTCCGAGTCATGGAATAAACCTCTACTCCGGCTTAGTAAAAGAGGGCCTTATTACCCCAATATATTATGTAACTTCCTTCTTCTCGGATTGTGTAATTCGTTGATTGTCCAGCCTTCTTTCTATGTGAACTGCCTAGAAGTCAGTTTGACTATGGCGGTATAGAAAAATAAAGTTATTATTATTATTATTATTTAGAGCTGTGGTTTGATTAAAATTTGTAACTGTGATTAAAAATATGTGATTTAGGATTAAGTGACTAGCCCAAAGCCACAAGCAACTGTAGTGGGGGGGGGGGGGGGGGGGAATTACATACCTTTCATTGTAGAATTAATTGCGATTAAATTTTTAATAATGCAGCCCTAGTTTTTACACATTCGGTCATTGGTTCTGTGAGGTTTTTCTTTTGGGGAATGGATGCGATTTATACTGAAAATCAAAATGTGGATTTCCTTTATAACTATAGAGGAAAGATCCCAGTAGAGTCTCTTCCCTTGGGAAAGGTATTGGCCGGCTAGAAGACACCACGATCCACTAGGTGGCAGCAGTGAGCTTGTTCCGAGCGCTTGAAAAGCTCCCCATCCCCGAGAGCAGGAGCAGAAGCAGAAGCCCAAAGCTGAAACCCATCAGTCTGAGCTGGAGGCAGAGCAGCGATTGCCCTAAAACCTGCCGAAACAAAGGAGCCCTTGGTTTGACTCGCTTTTCCGATTGAACCCAATGCGGTTCTGGACTCCACTGACCATGCTTTAAATGCTTCGGCCCGTTGTCACGTGCAAAGATGCTTCTCTGCTGGACTTTTCGAAGCCGGGCCCAGTTCTGCTTGGTGTGCTTTGCTCTTCTCTCTCAGTTCTGGGCCCAGCCAAATGCTGACGACGTACCTGAAGGGGCCTCCACTTTGGCTTTTGTGTTTGATGTGACCGGCTCTATGTACGATGACTTGGTTCAGGTCATTGAAGGGGCGTCCAAAATTTTGGAAACCTCCTTAAAGCGGCCCAAGAGACCTCTCTATAACTTTGCTTTGGTACCTTTCCATGACCCAGGTAAGCAAACACTCGAACTCGTCATATTGCAGCTGTGGGGGTAGTTTGCAGAGTGCATGGATGCTTCTGCTTGCAAATCTTCTGGGTAGCTTTGCTCCTCTACTGATGCACTGGCACCATTACCATGCCAGGTCCAATGATGCAATTGCATTTCCTTGAAAATACAGAAAGGATCAGGCAAATGTTGCTTAATGAAAATACTACTTCGATTCTTGTAAATGGGTCAAGGTTATTGGCGAAGCCTGATATTCAGTGGAAGTTGTGGGTTTGCTTGGCAGCGGTGAATGCCTAATTCGCTTATTTCTGATTTATTTATGCATTTATATACCACTTGTAGCCTAAGTGGTTTTACTCCCACTCTATCTAAATGTACCTGGGGCAATGGGGGGATTAAGTGACTTGCCCAGGATCACAAGGAGCAGTGTGAGTTTGACTCCACAACGTCAGGGTGTTGAAGCTCTAACCACTGCACCACACACTCCCCACAGATAGCTGGATATTTTCAAAAGTTAATAATCTAAATGTCAAATGTTCACAACAAAAATACAACTAAAAGTCTAAATTAGTAATACGTATATGATTGTCTTGCCGGACCCTACACGGTCCGTGTTTCGGCGAGACTGCATTCCTCAGGGGTCCGGATGATATAGGGTACAAAGATAAAAATATGCCCTGCTCTGCCCCAAATCTGCTCTCCTGCTCCCGACTCTCTGCCCCCGAATCTGCTCTCCTGTTCCCGACTCTCTGCCCCCGAATCTGATCTCCTGCCTGCCCCGAATCTCTCCTGCCGCCCCGACTGGCTGCCCTGCTCTGGCCCCAAATCTCTCCTGCCGCCCCGACTCTCCTGTCCATCCACGCACTATGAGCCCACGGTTTTAACCAACGCGTTTAAAGCGAGTTAAAACCACGGGCTCGCGAAGAGTAAAAACAAAAAAATAAAAGTAAAAAAAAAGGGTGCTGCTCTTAAGCATGCGCAGACCATCTAGAGAGCGATCCCAACAGTTGGATGGGGGACGTGATTCTGATTACCCTCGTGTGCATGAGGGCGATTTGTGAATCGGTTCCGATCCGTGCCCTTTGTGAATCTAGCCCAAAGTGGTTTACATACAAGTATTTCAAGCCTTTTTCCTGTGGGTCTCGGTGGGTTCATAATCTATCGAATGTACCGGTTCATAGACAGTGGCGCGCAAGACGTCAGCGCGCTGACAATCCAGTGCCGACAATTCGGCGGAGACAGAAGCGCGCGGGGGAAAAAATTAATTTTTAAAGAGGTCTGACGGGGGGGTTGGGGTGGCAAACCCCCCACTTTATTGGTTAGTGTTCACGCTGCTGTTGGAGGGGGATTCGGGGGGGGGGTTGGAAACCTCCATTATAGCGAAAACGGAACTTTTTCTGATTTTTTTCGGGAAATGTTCCGTTTTCTCTATAATGTGGGGGGTTTTCACCCCCCCCGCAATGGCAGCGCGAACACTAATCAATAAAGTGGGGGGGGGGACCTCTTTAAAAATTACTTTTTCCCCCGTGCGCTTCTGTCTTCCGCTGAATTGTCGGTGCTGGATTGTCAGCGCGCTGGCGTCTGGCGCGTGATTATCCCGTCACCAATGTACCTGGGTCAGTGGAGGATTAAGTGACTTGCCCAGGGTTACAGGAAGCAGCATGGTGTTTGAACCCACAACCACAGGGTGCCGAGGTTATAGCTCTTACCACTGCACCACACTCTCCTACTTGAATTTATGTACACAACTGCCATGTGTGGATGTGACCATTTATGCCATCCATGGTATAAGCTATCACTCCTATATTTAGGTGCGTTACCTTGTAGTTCAGGGGTGTCAAACTCAATCACATAAGGGGCCAAAATCTAAAATACAGGTTAAGTCGCGGGTCAAATTTTTTAAGACACTTAGTCTTAGTGGCAGTCTAGATCCTTCCTCACCTTGAGACACCATCCCAGCGATTCACCTGGTTATTTTCACCTCGTAGATGTTGCAATACTTAGGCCTAGATTCACTTACCCCTGATTCTGAGTCCGATCCGTGCCCGACTGCATGCAAGCCAACAAATTCACCAAAGGCCTGCATGCAAATGGGGACAATTGTTGACCCCCCCCCCCCCACCCACTGCACGAATCGCTAGAGAGCGATCCCCACGCATGCGCAGACCATCTGTAGATGGTCTGCGCATGCATCTAAGAGCCATTGTGATTTTTTTAAATTTTTACTAACCCAGCGAGCCTGTGGTTTAAACCCGCGGGTTAAAACCATGGGCTCCCTGTGCGGGGAAGGGCAAGAGAGTCGGGAGGTAGGAGAGATTCAGTGTGGTAGGCAGGAGCGATGTCTGAACACGACTTGATCTGATCTCTCTTTTTGGGTTTTTTCTTTTATAATCATGACAACTGTAGGGGAAGATGGGTGAATTCTGTTATTTAAAAAAGTCTCTGGGCAGCACTCTAATAATTTGCATTGCCTATCTGAACACGGTGCACACAGGAAATCCTCACTCCTAGAGTGTATAAGGAGAGCCTGACCTGTTCTTGCATTGCATATTGAATGGTGGCATAGATCTATGGAACATTTAGATCCGGCGCTCATTATCTGATGGAGGCAGCTATTTCCTGACCTTCTGGAGCGTGTCAAAGCCTCCTCCACAAGCACTCAAGCAAATGTAAAATGGGCAGGAGCTCTTCCTTCTATCTCCAGCCAAGTACAAAAAGGATCAATAAAGCTGGTGGATTTGGGGCAGAGCAGGGCAGGAGATATTTGGGGCAGCAGAGAGTGGGGCAGGCAGAGAGCAGGGCGGCAATGAAGCTGGAGAGTCGGAAAGGACGTTTGCAACTGGTCTCCAGCAATCGCTTCTTGTGTTGATCGGCCAGCCCAGTCGGTTTGCTAGATTTCTGTAGTGAATCTGGTCCCTGCCTACTTTGCATGCCGTTCCCCTCATTTGCATGCACGGATCGGAATCAGATCAATAGAGAGGTAAGTGAATCGGGCCAGAGTAAAATCGGGTCGCAAATGGGTCGCAAACCGATCGGTACATGATCGGTTTGCTTAGTGAATCTAGCCCTTAATCCAGGGGTGCCCACACTTTTTTGACTCGCGAGCTACTTTTAAAATGACCAAGTCAAAATGATCTACCAACAATAAAATTTAAAAAAAACACAACGCACACTGTACGCATAGAATTGTTAATTATCATTCCTATTCCGGGGTTTTTTCAAAGAGGTCAAAGCAGATGACTCTATGCACTGTTACCTCAGTAACAACCATACAAAAGTGGACAAATATACCCCCCTCCCTTTTTACTAAACCACAATAGCAGTTTTTAGCGCAGGGAGCTGCGCTGAATGCCCAGCGCTGCTCTGGACGCACATAGGCTCCCTGCGCTAAAAACCACTATTGCGGTTTAGTAAAAGGGGACCATATTGTAAAATATAGACAGCAGATATAAATTCAGACACATTTTGATCACTAAATTTAAAATAAAATCATTTTTCCTACCATGTCTGGTGATTTCATGAGTCTCTGGTTGCACTTTCTTCTTCTGACTGTGCATCCAATCTTTCTTTCAGCCTGTGTGCTTCCTCTCCTCCACACCTCATTCCCCCACCCAACTTTTTCTTCCTCTCTCCCTGACCTTTCTTTCTTTCTCTCTTCATGCCCCCTTTCTTTTTTTCTTTTTCTCTTCTTTCCTTCTGTCTCCCTGCCTGCCCCCTTTCTTTCTTTCTGCCTGCCCTTCCCCAAGCCACTGCCGCTGCCATCGGGGAACGGGACCCAAACACCACCAATGGATAACAGGCCCCGACGCCGACGCTGCACCATGCTCTCTCTGCTTCGGCCGATCAATCTTCCTCTCCCCGACGTAAATTCTGCCGTCGGAGAGGAAGTTCTGCCCAGCCAGGCAGCGATTGGCTGGCCCGAACTTCCTCTCCGACGGCAGAATTGACGTCGGGGAGAGGAAGATTGATCGGCTCGATAGATCGCCAAGGCAAAGTGAGTCCTGGGATCGACTCACTTTGTCTTGGCGAGCTACCGGTCGATCGCGATCGACCTAATGGGCACCCCTGCCTTAATCCCAACTTTATTCAAATAGTTATTCTAAGCATAGGCAGCACAGCACTTTTTTGTTTGGGGGAAGCTCCACCCCTGGCCCACCCAATTTCTGCCCCACCCTATAATAGTACTAATTGTGATACCATTTATTTTTCATATATACACACAATATAATCTTATTAACAACACATGATTACAGTGGCGTACCTAGCATATGTGACACCCGAGGCCCATCATTTTTTGGCACCTCCCCATCTGTATGAAAAACATGATTTTTAGTAACAAGCCACGCGTCGCACATAAGTACCTAGGAAAAGGCAACATCTTACATATGCAGTGAGCAGTACAACATCAATACACCCATTGTAAAACTAAATAAGCCAGACTAGCACAGATCAATCCTGCAGTCAATCCTAACAAAAAACCATGTCTTTCGAACACACAGAACACAGAAAATACCTTCGCCTAGTATGGAATATGTCATCACAAACTAACCCCTCCCCCTTTTACAAAACTGTAGTGTGGATTTTAGCCATGGCGGTAACAGCTCTGACGCTCATAGAATTCTGAGCATCAGAGCTGCTGCCACCACAGCTGGCGCTAAAAAACGCTCCACAGTTTTGTAAAAGGGAGATAAAATAGAAATACATAGACAAAGGTTAAATTGAACCAGCAAGAAGCTGGATTCTCCATACAGTGCAATACCACAGAAACAGTGACACATGTCTCCTAAAGCAATAAATAAATAGAAAATTTTTGTTCTACCTTTGTCTTCTCTGGTTTCTGCTTTCCTCATCTTCTTGTTACTCTCTTCCTTCCATCCACTGTCTGCCATCTCTCTGCCCCTATATGGCATCTTCTCTCCTTCTATGCCCCTTCCAGAAACTGTATGCCTCCCCCTTCCATCTCTCCTTTCACTCCCATTGGTCTGGTATCTGTTTCCTCTCCTTCCCCCCTGCTCTGGCATCTCTCTCTCCACTCCCTTCCTCCTGTTCTTCCCTGGTCTTCCTTCTCAATTTATTTTCTGCCTCTGTCTAAATTCTTTTTTACTATTCAGCCCTCAATTTCCCTCTTTCATTGTGTCTACCTATAGCTTGCCACCTCTTTACCTCACCCCTTCCAGTAACTAACTCTATCCTCTTCCCTCAATCCTGCATGTGCCCTTTTTTTCTTTCTCCTCCCCACTTCCTTCCAGCATTTGCTCCCCCTTTCCCTCACACTTCCATTCAGCAGCTGTCCTTCCTCTCCCCCACACTTCCATTCAGTGTCTGTTTCCCTCTCTCTACCCCTTCCATCTACTATTCACCCTCTATCTCACCCCTTCCATTCACTGCCTCTGTGCTCTTTCTATCCAGTGTGCACCCTCTCTCTTCTATATGGCATCTTCCCTCTTTCTATGCTCCTTCCATAAACTATCTATCCCGTGCCCCTTCTCTCTTTTGTACATGATTGATTTCAACTCTGTCACCTCTCCGTTTTTCTCTCTCTGTCATCACCCCTCCCCTATGCTCTGGCATCTCTCTCTTCTCCTTTCTTTCCTTCCCACCTCACGGTCTGGCATCATCCCTTCCCTGATTTCCGGCATCTCTCTCCTTTCCTTTTCTTCCATCTCTCCCTCCCCCTCCATGCTCTGACATCTCCTCCTTCCTTTCCCCCTCCCTTTTCCCTTGATCTGGCATACCTTCCTCTTTCCCTCCATGCCCTGGCGTCTCTTCTTCCCTCCAAGCCCTGGCATCTCCTTTCATTCCCTCCATTTGAGTACAGCAACACTCTCCCCAATTCTCTCCCCCTCTGTTCCCTTTCCTCCTTCTGTCATCCAAGGCCTGGTGTCCTGAACTTCATTGGGCGGAAGCAGCATTCACAATTCACTGTTGTTGCCGGCTTCAGGCCTTCCTCTCTGTCGGGTCCTGTCTTCATGAAAACAGGAAGTAGGCAGGACCCGGCAGAGAGGAAAGCCTGAAGCCGGCAACAGCAGCGAATTGTAAACGCTGCCCAAAGAAGATAATGGCACCAGGCCTTGGAGCACCCGAGGCAGACCGCTTCTCTCCCCTCCCTGCCGAACCCCCGCTGACTCTCCTATCTCTCCCCCCCCCAAGTGAACCTTTCCGACCCTTCCAGTGAGAGCAGCAAACCTCCCTCCAGTAGCGTCAGCTGCTTCGCGGCTTTCTCCTGCCGGTGCAGCGCCACTGATGATGTCATCAGTGACTCGGCAGAGGGAGGAGAAAGCCACAAAGCAGCCAATGCTACTGGAGGGAGGTTTGCTGCTCTCGCTGGGAGGGTAGGAGCGCGATAGGGACCAGGCTGCACCCCTAAGGCTGCACCTGGGGCGGACCGCCCCCCGTCCCCCCCTTGGTACGCCATTGTGTCCATAGTATGCTGTTAAGACAGATATGGGGGAAGCAACTGCTTGCCCTGGATTGGTAGCATGGAATGTTGCTACTATTTGGGTTTTTGCCAGGAATTTGTGACCTGGATTGGCCACCGTGAAGATGGATACTGGGCTAGATGGACCCGTTAAGGCTACTGCTATGTTCTTATATTCTTTTGATGACAGATAAAAGCCAAATGGCCCATCTGTCTCCTCATCCACTGCATCTACTATCTGCTCTCCCTAAAAGATCCCATGTGCCTGACCCAAGCTTTCTTGAATTCAGACACAGTCTTTGTCTCCACCACCTCTACCGGGAGATTATTTTAAGCATCTACATCCCTTTCTGTAAAAAAGTATTTCCTTAGATTACAACTGAGCCTGTCACCTCTTAACTTCCAGAGCTTCCTTTCAAATGAAAGAGAATTGCCTTATGCACACTTATGCTACATAGGGATTTAAATTTTTCGATTATAGCTCCCCTCCCTGCCTTTCCTCCAAAGCATACATATTGAGATCTTTAAGTCTGTCCTCATATAACTTATGATGAAGACCACAGACCATTTTAGTAGCCTTTCTCTGGACCAACTCCATCCTATTTATATCTTTTTGAAGGTATGGTCTCCAGAATTAACACAATATTTTAAATGGGGTCTCACCAGAGTCTTATACAGGTGCATCAATATCTCCTTTTTCCTACTGGTCATACCTCTCCCTATGCACCCAAGCATCCTCCTAGCTTTGGCCATCTCCTTTTCAACATGTTTGATCATCACATACTATCAAACCCATGCCCCGCTCCTCTTTCATGCACAAAAGTTCTTCACCCCCTAAACTGTACTGTTCACTCAGGCATTTGGAGGAGAGTGTGGAATAGTGGTTAGTGCTACAGTCTCAGCAACCTGAGGTTGTGGATTCAAATCCTGCAATGTTCCCTGTGACCTTGTGCAAGTCACTTAATCCTCCACTGCCCCAGGTACATTAGAAAGATTGTGAGTCCACCAGGACAGATAGGGAAAAAGGCTTGCAGTACCTATATATAAACCGCTTTGAGTGTGGTTGTATAATTACATAAAGGCGGTATACAAGTCCCAATCCCTTTCGCAGCCCAAACGCATGACCTTGCATTTCTTAGCATTAAATCTTAACTGCTAAATTTCATACCATGCTTCAAGCTTCACTAGGTCCTTCCTTATGTTATTCCCACCATCAGGAGTGTCTACACTATTGCAGATTTTGGTATCATCCTTAAAGAGGCAAATCTTACCTGACTCAGACATATTTCTTATAAAAGTGGAGCGTTTTTTAGCGCCAGCCGTGGTGGTAGCAGTTCTGATGCTCAGAATTCTATGAGCATCAGAGCTGTTACCACCGTGGCTAAAATCCACACTACAGTTTTGTAAAAGAGGGAGGGGTAAGTTTGTGATGACCTATTCCTACTAGGCGAAGGTGTTTTCTGTGTTCTGTGTGTTCGAAAGACATGGATTTCTATTAGGATTGACTGCAGGATTGATCTGTACTAGTCTGGCTTGTTTAGTTTTACTATGGGTGTATTGCTGTTGTACTTCTCACTGCATATGTAAGATGCTGCCTTTTCCTAGGTACTCGTGTGTGACGTGTGGCTTGTTACTAAAAATCATGTTTTTTGTACAGATGGGGGGGTGCCAAAAAATGATGGGCCCCGGGTGTCACACATACTAGGTACACCATTGCCCACCAGGTCCGGGAGGGTGACGTTTGGGTGTTGACTTGAATATAAACCGAGACCTCCATTTTTGGGCCATTTGTCCCCAAAATCTTGGTTTATATTCAAGTATATATGGTAATTTTTGTGTATTAGTTTATCAACTTTGGAATACCATCTTATTGGTTTATAGCAATAGTCTGGGAAGTGGCTCATGGTGGGATCAATGATTATTTGAGACAACAGAAAAAAGTCCTAGGATACTTTGGGCTTGGTATGGTTGGGACCAGAAGAAACAGAGTTAGCTGCTTGGATTAAACATTGCTAGAGAGAATCAGGGAATAGGAACCTACATGAAACTTAAATTTGTCACCTATGAACTGATCCAGACTCTGCCTTATCTAAAAGTTGCTTTGTTTAATCCTTATATTGTGGCGATTGGATTGTGTTTTGTTCCTTTGTTTAGACTTTGACTACCTCAAAATAAACAGGCCTTGTAGGAGACGGCCAACGCGTGTGTAGAAATGTCCTTAATTGTATTAGTAGAAGCGGAACTGTTCCTGGCACCAGAAGGTCTGAAGAATGAATTTAAAGCAATAAAAAGGCCGCTTAGGTTTCCCCTGTAGGCGCTGATTCCAGTGTCACAGAAACATCTGACCTTGAATGCCCCTTGTGGCTATTTACAGGAACAGAAGCTGTTAGGAAGATCAGATTGAGGTTGAGTAAGACATGTTTTCCTTATGGCTATTGGCATTGCTTTTATCATGTTTCCTTAAAGAGCAGCCTTACAAATTACAGAGGCTAAAGTTGAGAATTTTTACCATCTGCAGGGACAGGAAAGCCAAAATGGACTAAATCGAAATCATTTGACATGCAATGAGATTTAGATAGGAGGGGAGTGGTCCATTCATCCCCAAGAACCCTCAGAACATTTATTTTCTACCATTTCTCTTCCTCATCTCCGAAGGAGTAGGTTCTATCCGAAGGCATGGCCAGGCGTAGCTTATATATTTCACCACAAATACTCGGAGACTGATTTGGAATGTTCCTGATGACTGTGCAAAGCAGATACTGCCTTGCGGTAAACTTTCTTTAGCTTGTGGCTCAAGCTTCTAGAGATGACCCAGGGACAAATTTGTCCCCGTCCCTGTGGGAACTCAATTTCCTGTCCCATCCCTGCCCCAGCTCTGTCCTCATCTGCACAAGCCTTGAACACTTTAAAATCATACGTGTTTGAGGCTTGTGCATTTAAAGCAGAGCTTGCGGGAATGGGGCAGGGACGGAGAAATTGAGTTCACGCCTTGTTTCTGCGACAGGCAGAGAGGGGTGGGCCAAACTTCCGACTTTCACATTCACTTCACAAAAGGACAGTAACTTAAGACTCAAGGAAGGCTTCACACTAGATCAGTGTCTCGCAAACTTTCTGGCCGGCGGCACGCTAAATCCAGCGCCCTGGCCATGACCCGCTTCAGTGGAGGGATCTGGGAGGTGCGGGGAGAGGAGGAGAGTCATCTGCGCCGGCTAACTTCCTCGCCGACTCTCCTCGCCAGTGTGTCATGGCACACCTGAAATCTCAGGGGGCACACAGTTTGCGATACACTGCACTAGATATTTACTACGCCCAAAGGCTGGGCAGCAGAACATCTTTTTGGTTGGAGGGGTGAAATCTCCAGCCCCTCTCTCAAGCTTTGTCTCTCAGAGGGGCAACTGTGGATAATATTAATATTTATAACCAGATGAAGGTTTCATGTTTTGAAAAAACAACTTCAGATTAGTTTTACAGTTATATAAAAAAATTACTAATTTGGTTATACTATTAGAAAGACATAGATAAATAATTATGAAATTATTGTGAGGTTAACTATCTCCAAATTAATAGGTTAATCATTCATATTTGGACAACTTTTCTGCTGTATTTTATTGAAAGGAGAAAAATAATCATTACCTTTACTAACAATTTAATTAGTTTTATTTAACCAAGACAATAACATTATGGAATAAATATTCTTATATTTGCTTAAGCATTCAGGTTAAACAGAATATCTTAGACTATCAGCCAAGTCCAAACATGAAAAACTTAAAATGCTACAGTCTTCTTTATCGTCTTGTTTGTTCATAATCTGGAAAAGAAAAACAAGCTTTCCTGCTTTATCTGATTCCAAATGAGTGCAAAGGAAGAGAGCCTTCTTTCTATGCCAGCAGAATAAGCTACTGCTGTTAAAAGTGAAATCATTACATCAACAGTCTCTAAATCCAAGTGACCTCCACTGGTTCACTGGTGTGAGTTTCTGTAAAACATCATTGACTAATGGTTCCTCCTTAGCTCTGAACTTTATTATAGTTGGCATTACAGGTGCTTGATTCCGGCATACCCATGTCATAGCTAACTCCTCTTCTTCAGCACTTAAGGTTTGACCCTGGGACCGGATATTGACAATATTTGCAAGAAACTGAGCTGGAGACAGTACTTGTCCCATTCATTTTTTTAATGCTTGTAATTTAATTCTAACCCACTAATAAGGAAAAAGCTACAAATACTACTGGAATTCCTCCTATAACCTGCGAGTGCATTGGGAGAGCACATCTGAAACCAAAATAGTGTACTTGCCGTAATTAGAAATGATTCCAATATTGTGATGGGTCCTCAGTTGACACAACTCAAAGTCAGGACAAGCCTGTAATATTGAGCTGAAGAAGGTATAACCCAGCAGGGTTACTCAAGAGTGTAGCATCCCTGGACCCACAGTGATTGAGCAAATAAACTGTGCAAAACAACACAAAATTCCATTTAATATCAATTGTGGTCTCTCCAACACACTAAGGGCTCCTTTTACTAAGCTGCACTAGCTGTTTTGGCGTAGGCTTAGCGCACGCTAGATGCTAACGCCACCATTGAGTTGGCGTTAGATTTTACGTGTAGCGTGGGGGTGAGCACATGTTAAAAACGCTAGTAAAAGGAGCCTTAAGTGCTATTTAACTTATTTATAAATGATCTAGAAATTGGAACTACAAGCGAGGTGATCAGATTTGCAGATGACACTAAACTGTTCAAAGTTGTTTAAAACGCATGCGGACTGTGAAAAACTGCAGGAAGACCTTAAGAAATTGGAAGACTGGGCTCCCGAATGGCAGATGAAATCCAATGTGGCAGATGCAAAGTGATGAACAATTCAAATCATAGATATCAGATGCCAGGGACCACCCTGGAGGTCACCACTCAAGAAAAGGTTCTGGTTGTCATCGAAGACAATACACTGAAGCATTCCACTCAATGTGCGGTGGCGGCCAAGAAGGCAAACAAGATGCTTGGAATTATTAGAAAAGGGATGGTTAACAAGACTAAGAATGTTATAATGCCTCTGTATCATTCAGTGGTATGACCTCACCTTGAATATTGCATTCCGTTCTGGTCTCCTTAACTCAAAAAAGATATAGCGGCACTAGAAAAAGTTCAAAGAAGAGCGACCAAGATGATTTTTTTTTTTTTTTTTTTACTGCATCGAGATTTACAAAGACTATGGGACACTCGATGAAGTTGAAGAATAATACTTTTTTAAAACCAATAGGAGGAAATATTTTTTCACTCAGAGAATAGTTAAGCTGTGGAATGTGTGATAAGAGCAGTTAATGTAGCTTGTTTTAAAAAAGATTTGGACCAATTCCTGGAGGAAAAGTCCATAGTCTGCTGTTGAGACAGACATGGGAAATACCATGGAATGCTGCTACTATCTGGGTTTTTGCCAGGTAGTTGTGACTTGGATCGTCCTCCACAAAGATGGGATACTGGGCTAGATAGAGCATTGTTCTGATCCAGTAAGACTATTCTTATGTTCTTATTTCTCTGTCATACACTTTATCCAGCAGTTTCCTGCAACATCTGCTCTACTGGGTGGACTGTATCCTGACCTCAGTGACTGAACCACATTAATAAAGTGTGGATTTTCAATTGGACGGAAAGAAGAGTTTGTTGCATTAACATACTGGGCAATTTTATTTTAAAAATTTCTATACCGTTTTTATTATCAATTACCTCTTTTTCTAATCTGCTGTTTGTTTTTATCATAAACCTATCTATGATGATTTCTGATTGGCTGGATTTTTCTTTCTTTCTTTTATGTGATACACTATGGATATGTGCTGCATATATGGTTATATGACTGAAATACTATCCTAGACAGATAACTCTCATAGGCGTCGGAAGCCATGGCCTCCCCCCAAACTGGTGCCCGCCCACCCTCCAGACTCCGAGGGTTTTACTTAAAATGATCGGGTAGCCGCCGCCATACAGCTTCAAGGAGCAGACCTGCCCCCGTAAGTAGAATGAAGACTTCCGGGGACAGGCCTTCTTCTTGATGCTGCGCGGCGGGCTGCCCGATCATTTAAACTTGAAGCTGACGCACGATTTCACCGGGGCTAGGGCAGAGTGCCTTCACCCCCCCCCAAACAAGACAACATTAGAAACATAGAAACATAGAAGATGACGGCAGAAAAGGGCTACAGCCCATCAAATCTGCCCACTCTGCTTACCCATCCCCTGTCTATGCCCTAATGACCCAATTTCCTTATCTTGACCCTCGTAGGGATCCCACATGGGTATCCCATTTATTCTTAAAGTCTGGCACGCTGTCTGCCTCGATCACCTGCACTGGACGCTTGTTCCAATGATCAACCACTCTCTCTGTGAAGAAATACTTTCTGGTGTCGCCATGAAATTTTACGCCCCTCAGTTTGAGCTGCCCCTGACTCTGAAACTGTAGAACACGAGGATAGTGATCTCAAAGGTAGATAGTTTGCAGAATCCTTTAGGTTGATCAGTATTGGTCGCCGCACCTCAAGAAGGACATGGCGGTACTTGAAAGAGTCCAAAGGAGAGCAACGAGAATGGTAAGAGGGCTGGAACACTGCCCATACACCGAGAGGCTGGATAGGCTGGGGCTCTTCTCTCTGGAGAAAAGGAGGCTCAGGGGAGATATGATAGAAACCTTCAAGATCATGAGGGGCATAGAGAGGGTGGATAGGGACAGATTCTTCAGACTGAAGGGGACAGCTAATACGAGGGGGCATTCTGAGAAACTGAAGGGAGATAGGTTCAAAACAAACGCAAGGAAGTTTTTTTTCACCCAGAGGGTCGTGGACACTTGGAATGCATTACCGGAGGAAGTGATCAGGCAGAGTACGGTCCAGGGATTCAAACAGGGATTGGACGGATTCCTGAGGGATAAAGGGATCGTGGGATACTGAGAGAGGTGCTGGGATGTAACACCAGGTAATGAGTAAAAACCAACCAGGTCGTGCATGTGAAAGACCGGAGGGCTAGGGCTTCGATAGGAAGGCAGGACTTAAATGGGAAGCCAAGGTGGCAAGGGAGCCCCTTCTGATGATTCTGACAGGTCGTGACCTGTTTGGGCCGCCGCGGGAGCGGACTGCTGGGCAGGATGGACCTGTGGTCTGACCCGGCGGAGGCACTGCTTATGTTCTTATGTTCTTATGTTGATGATAGATTCTCCTTAACAAAATTGTCAATGCTGTTATTTTATTATTGATACCATTTCTGCTCATTTAGTATTACTCAGTGTATTCACTACCACTCAGTACTGCCCCAAAAAAGAAATATTCGCTTCTTTCAACTTTTTATTTCTTCATAACAATGGTAGCATGCAGTAATAATAACAAATGCTTTCCTGCTCAGATATGACAATTCTTCAAGGCAGTCTTTAAGAAATATGACGAAATCAAAACATTTACCAACTTGATGATTCTGACTGTTCCAACATGTTCCTTTTGCCATCTTGATCAAAGCACTTCTCACGATGTGGTTGCATTTGGGCCAGCAGGCCTTGCATTCTTTGTTGCAGTGTTTGCATTTAGCACATATGCCTGCCTTACCCGTAAAAAGTTGAACTTCATTAAAATATTCCCCAACTGGGTCTCTTTTATGGCCTGCTGCCATTATAGGTTTTCTCCTCCAAGGAGAGAATAATATGATAAACATCAAGCTATACACACAAATATCCCAAGACTTGTATTCTCAAAAGGTTTCACTCCATTTTTACTGCTTGCCTCCCTCTCTTTACATTTAGTTCCTTATTCATTCTGTGCCCATTGATTTGCAAAGGAATAATGGAGTTAAAAAAATCACTCAGGATTTTGTAGATTTTACTCATATCTCCCCTTAGCCGTCTCTTTTCCAAGCTGAAGAACCCTAACCTCTTTAGTCTTTCCTCATATGAGAGGAGTTCCATTCCCTTTATCATCTTGGCCATTTTTCTTTGACCCTTTTCTAATTCTGTTACAGTATATCTTTTTTGAGAGATGGCAACCGGACCTGAACACAATACTCAAGGTGAGGTCGCACCGTGGAGCAATAAAGAGGCATTATAATATTCTTTGTCTTGTTTACCATACCTTTTCTAATGATTCCTAGCATCCCCAAACAATAAAACAGATCTTATGCAAAAGATACTCTCAGACACACAATTTTTGATTGTTCATGCTTTTGGGTACATTCAAGTAGGCCAAGTTCAACTTGAAACCTTGAAGAGTTGTGTGTTGACCCGGCCGACTGCAGAACCTCCTTGTATAGCTGCTACATAGAAACATAGAAGATGACGGCAGAAAAGGGCTACAGCCCATCAAGTCTGCCCACTCTGCTTACCCACCTCCTGTCTATGCCCTAATGATCCAATTTCCTTATCTTGACCCTCGTAGGGATCCCACATGTGCTAATAACTCTGGATTCAGGGACCATGAAGAGTTGCTGCTGAGCAACATTCATGTATGCTGTGACCCTGCAGGAGCAGGCAACACTGTTATGTTCACAGAACTAGCACTGAGTATTCTTTCCACCCTTCCTGGGATGTGAACAGAAGCCCTTACTGGACACATTTAATAAATATTAATGCTTCAAGTTTTATTAAAATTTGATGAATCGCTTAATCTTAATACAAAGCGATGAACAAGTCTAAAAACATGTAATACGTTTCTCGATACGGGGAGACAACTTCATTAACATAGACCAAATGATGGACATAAACAAACCCTAAAGGGGACTGGGGGAAGAAATACAATATGTGACAGTAAAGGAGACGAATAAGGAAAAAGTGATAGGGGAGGAAATGATGACAACTAAAAGGCTGGCAAAAATTAAAATGGCAATGAAATTCTAAAAAGAATTTAGCAGTTAAAAGCATCTTTAAAAAGAAAGCATTTCAACTTGCTTTTAAATCTGTCAATAAGATGATCTTCCCTTATATATATTGGGAGGGAATTCCAGAGTTGCGGAGCAACGACAGAGAAAATGTATTGCCTCCAGGTATTAATAGATTTCAGAGAAGGGATGACCAGCAAATGTTGGTTGTTAGATGTGAGTGATTGGGGGGGCGTATAGGGTATTAAGACGCACTCAATAAAGGCTGGGGTTTTTTGAAGTATTGATTTAAGAGTTAATAGGCAGATCTTATAAGTTATGTGGTGTACTACCGGGAGCCAATGAGACTTCTCAAGAAGTGGGGTAACGTGATCGAATTTCTTTGCTTTCCATATAAGTTTGATTGAGGCATTTTGAATGAGCTGTAACCGTCTGATTTCTTTCAGAGGGATTCCTATGAACAAGACATTACAGTAATCAATTCTAGATATAACTAGCGAGTGGATTAATATATTAAGAGATTTGGGTTCCAACCATTTAGATACCGAACGGATTTGTCTTAATCTGAAGAATGTGGATTTGACTACACTGCTAATGTGTTCATAAAAAGATAGTTTCTGGTCAAAAATGACCCCCATTATCTTGATGGAAGTAACTGTTTGGAGGGTGGTAGCAACTAATGTAATAGGATTGATGAGATTAATTCCTTCTTTCCAAGGAAAAAGCATTACGTTAGTTTTATTGACGTTGAGTGCCAACCTATTTATGTCAAACCAGTGGTGAATTTGACTGAGTTTTTCATTGATGGAATGGATTTCTGTTGGGATCAAGAGGATGAAGAAGTTGTATGTCATCTGCATAGGCAAACTCACTGAATCCTATAGACTGGCAGAGGGTCATCAGAGGGGCAAGAAAGATATTAAATAAGAGGGGTGAAAGAATTGAACCTTGGGGAATACCGAAATTAGTAGTGAAAATTTCTGAGATAGTATTGTTAAATGAGACTATAGAAGAACGGTCGATAAACTATGAGCGAAACCAGGCCAAGATTTGATCTGTAATCCCAATAGCTTCAAGTTGTCCGAGGAGAAGATCATGATCTACAGTGTCAAATGCTGGCGAAAGATCAAGTGATATTAAAAGAACGGAATTATGATGATCCAGATGGTAGTGAATGACTGCTGAAATACCTATTAATGAGTGCTCCGTCGAATAATGTTGTCTGAAGCCTGTCTAGTTAGGGTATAAAATGTTTGTCTTTTCATTGAATTCTAAGTGTGTGTGACTTGTCTTACCTGGCTTCATGGTCTGCCCTCGCTCATCTTACCACAGGGAAATAGGGTGATCCTTGATGTGAGAGGGAGTAGAGAAAGGAGATAATACATGATGGAGAGAGAAGAGAAAGAAAGAGACAGATGGTGCATGGCAAGGAGGAGAAAGAGAGAGATATGTATGGGTGGGGCGAGTCGGATACTGCATTGTGGTGTTGGTGGTGGTGAGGTGGGGGGTGGAGAGAGAATGAGAGAAGAGTTAAAAATAAGAGTTTGGGAATTCTTGATTGAAATTTGTTTGACTTAGGAGGTACTTGGCTTGGAAAAGCTGAGAAATACTGATCTGTATTTCCTCTTTTATGGCACTGAGAGGCTGATTCTATAAACGGGCATCCCGATTGTAGGCGGTGGTAGGCATCTTATCACTTCCTTGCAGCTAATAGGGATGCATGTTAACTCCCCTCCCCCCTCCCGAGGCAGGACGCCTACACTGTAGGCATTTGTTGCGGGTCTAGGGAAACAAGTAGGGACACTTAAGCTTACCCAAGGCTGAGCGTGGATGTGATTTCACACGGAGGTAGTCTTGGGCAAGTATAAGTGGTCCTAGGCATTTTCCTAGGGCTGCAACAGACGCCTGAAATGTAGGACAGAAAATGCTGGCCTACATTTCAAATGTTAAAAGTAGATATGGCTGACTGAGCGATCAGCTGACTGGGCGATCAGCTGAGCCGGCAGGGCTTCCCGAAGCCATAGCTTAGCTGATCAAGGGGAAAATACCCCTGCTGCAGTCAGCTGAGCCAGCTGCAGCCGGGGCCCCCCTTTGACAGTTATCCCTGAAATTGGCTGGAGGGATGCTCACTCTCTCCTGCTGCTGGCCCCTTCGATCCACTGAGCCCTCCCCCCCCCCCTGTTAAATACTGGCAGGGTGGAAGCCCACTCCCTCCTGCCACCGACCTCCCCTGGAACCTCCAACACCCTCCCATGCGATCATCTCAGCTGGCCGCATCTACTTTTAACATTTGAGGCATGATTCTGTGACCAGCACCAGTTAGAGAATTGGGGGTTTAAGGTGTCTGTTTTTTAAGACAGACGCGATTCTGTATAGGATGCCGGTACACGATTCTCAGCCGCTTCTTAGGTGGCCACCAAGACCGGCGTCCTATACAAAATCAACCCCTCAGTGCTCATTTGTTCATTTCTTTTGGGAACAGGCCTCTTCCATTCAGTGTGCACCAGGGAACAGCTGGGGACCAAATAGGCAGCCTCTGTGATTGTTTTCTCATTCACCATTACTCCCTTGAGAAGGGAGCCAAAGCTCCTGTATGCTCTTGAGTGTGGTAGCCTGCCTACTATACTATACGTAGTTCTGCATACTTCTTTCTGGACCAGCTCTAGGGAGAAAGGGACAGGGCTCCTTCCTGAACTCAGCTTTTTTTCTTGCATTCAAAATATTAAACTTTAATTCCATTGGGTTATTTTCTCAGAACAAACCTCTCTCTATTCAGAATGGATTGGCACCTTCCTGGAGCGAGACATATTTTGGCAGCCTGTACACCTGGAATCAGAGAGTTAAAACAGAAAAACTTTAAAAAGGGTAGGCACCAGAATAACCAATTTATTGACTTTGGTTCTCAAAACTCAATAGATTGGTTAGTCTATAAGGTGCCTCCTTTCCTTTGTCAGTTTAAAAAATGCTGTTTTCAAAGTGAGAAAAGAAAATACTTAAAAATAGTTGGAATTCTACATATTGCCATTTGAAATATGGATGCAATTTCTCAGTTCAACTAAGTACAAAGACCTAAATAATTCTGAGCCTAGCAAGGGCACAGCTTTGCAATTTGGCCAGTCACTTAAAACAGTTGTGCTTGTTTTATTAAAATGAGTCTCATAAAATTTGAGTGTATTCATGCCAAAAATCCTTGCAGATAGAGGTATTGTATCCTACACTGAATTAAGCGCTTGAAGATTCAGAGATGGATGTGTTCCACTGACCTAAAATCATGAGGGAGGAACACAACTTGCTCCTTGAAGTTTCTGAGCTCAGAGGATACTGGGATTGGCACCAGAAGTTCTCCAGGAAACCCTGAAATTCATCTTGCCAAGATCTGTTGGCTGGGTCCTTTGCAAAGGAAGCCTAAAGAGCAGGATTGGGAAGCAGACCAAAAGCACAGATTTTTTTTTTTTTTTTTTCCATTTGCAACAATTTTCGCAAGCTGTCCAGGGGCTCTGTTTGTTTGAAGAAATCCTGAACTTGTATGCTGTTCTCCATGCTCAGCCAGCTGATTCAGCAGGAAATTAACTGGTTCAATTGACATGCATTTTATTTCTTAATTTTATTTGAGACATGGGGGCCTTAGTATTAGTTCAGGGCAGGAAACTAACTTAGATTATCTTTCCACCCTCACTGCTTCCTTTGTATGTAAATATCTCATGCATATTCATTGGGGAAATCCTGAAAATCCGACCTGGCAAGGGCCGAGGTTAGACACCCTTGTTATAGGACCAAAGTAGTTCTAGTGTTCACACACTAGATCAGGGGTGTCAAAGTCCCTCCTCGAGGGCCGCAATCCAGTCGGGTTTTCAGGATTTCCACAATGAATATGCATGAGATTGCGGCCCTCGAGGAGGGACTTTGACACCCCTGATCTAGTGTGTGAACACTAGAACTACTTTGGTCCTATAACAAGGGTGTCTAACCTCGACCCTTGCCAGGTCGGATTTTCAGGATTTCCCCAATGAATATGCATGAGATATTTACATACAAAGGAAGCAGTACATGCAAATAGATCTCATGCAAATTCATTGGGGAAATCCTGATTGCAGCCCTCAAGGACCGACATTGGACAACCCTGCCTATAATGTCATCAGACACTTATATTTGCACGTATGGAACCAATATCTGGAGAAAGGTGACTAAAGTTTCCAAAAACAAAAAAATGAGGATTTAATGAATTTTGTTAGACCAAACAGTTTAAATACAACAATACAAACCTATGCTCTTTTGCAGACTGAAAAATTGGCCATTCTCCCAGAGTCAGCCACATTTGTTTCAGTTTGTGATAAACCTGTGAAGAGACATTTGTAGCTAAAAAAGCAGCATAGGAGGAGTTTTATGACGGGTACTAATTAACATAAGAATAGCCATACTGGGTCAGACCAATGGTCCATCTAGCCTAGTATCCTGCTTCTGCAATGACCAGTCCAGGTCTCAAGTACCTGGCAGAAATCCAAACAGTAGCAATATTCCATACTACCCATCCCAGGGCAAGCAGTGACTTCCCTCCCGATGTTTGTCTTAATGACAGCTATGGACTTTTCCTTCAGGCCCACTTTTCTGAAATTGCTTTCAACTCTTAACTCCCACTCACTGCCCACTGTAATCTCCCCAACCCTGAAATGTCCTGTCTACATTAGATTGTAAGCTCTTCTGAGCAGGGACTGTATTGTGTGTTAGAATGTACAGTGCAGCTGTGTACGCCTTTCAGCGCTATAGAAATAGTAAATAGTAGTCGTAGTAACTTGTCCAAACCTTTTTTTTAAACCCAGTTACACTAACCGCTGGGTAAAGCTACACTAAGCGGATAAAGATAAATCGGCATTTACTGTGGTTCTGTGTTGGTACTAGCACTGAATATCAGCCGACACCAGTGCTCCCTCTAAGCGGGCGGGTGTTGTGAGCAAACTTTTTTCACTGTGAGCTAAAAATATCGGGCGCCAGCAAGTTATGAGCCAACTCGCCCGATTCTCCTCTCGCCGCCCTGCCATCTGCCGTACGCCTCTTCCGATCGCCCCCCTCCCTGCTCGCACCCCCACCCCGACGTCCGATTCCTCCCCCAGCCTCCCCTTACCTTTGCGACGCGTTACATGGACTGCCAGCTCGCCTGCCTGCAAGCACGTGTGTGCGCTGTGACGAGAAACTTGTGCGCTGTGATGTAATATTTTGTGCGCCAGCGCACGCCAGCACAGCTTAGCGGGAACACTGGGCCCGACACCCTATGCCAGACATGGCCTGGTAGACTTCAGTAGTTGGAACCTAAGCACAGTACCGGGCAGAGTTTTGGATTCTTGCTAGAGAATGACACGGTGACAAAATTCATCGCCGTTCCCGTCCCCGCGGATAACTGCAGGAAACCATCTTCATTTCATTCTTTAAGGAGAGAGAGAAGAATCGGAGTATGAATGGCCACAACCACTGACCCGCAAGCATTGCTTTGAAGGATGCTGGTGTAGAAGGACCGAGGTTGAAACAGACACTACAGAATGACAGTCTCTGGTATCCAGAGCAGATATTGCGATGTCATAATGCCTCATTCCACCAGTGCCTAAGAGCCAATCACATCAGTGATGTCACAATGGCTTCATTATCCTTGGCTCCCATAAGAATCAGAGTATGAATGGCCACAACCACTGACCCGCAAGCTTTGCTTTGAAGAATGCTGGTGTAGAAGGACCGAGGTTGAAATAGACACTAGAAAATGACATGGGATTATTTCCCGCAGTTATCTGCGGGGATGGGAACGGTGATGAATTTTGTCACCGTGTCATTCTCTAATTCTTGCCCAGAAATAGCTAAGAAGAAGAAGAAGAAGAAAAAATTTTAAATTGAATCAGGTTGGGCAGACTGGTTGGACCATTCGGGTCTTTATCTGCCGTCATCTACTATGTTACTATGTAACCTGTTTAGGTATAGCGTGACTCATAAATACTAGATTAGATTCATCCATCCTATCTCTTTCTCTCCATCGGAGATCTTGTATGCATATTCCATGCTTTCTTCAATACAGTTTTCATCTCATTATTCCATAGTTATCTTTCAGCTGAAAGAGATTCGGCTCCTGTGAATCAGACCATGGAGGTATGAATCTTTTTTCAAAGAGAGGCTCAATTAAGAATTGAATCATTAAGTAAATAAAAAACTAAGAAAACCAAATCTGGGGTAATATGAATCTGCAAATACTGTAAATTTGACTTTTTTTTATTTTTCTTATTTAACTTGTTTACTAGTTTTATAAAAACAGCATAGAAAAAGTACAACACATGAACAGATCAAATAATCCTTTGAATCTTAGGTCTCCGTGAAGGATTAACATGGAGGTCCTTGTGTAGTCTGCTTCTGTTGTGGAGTTTGGTATGTACTTATGTAAAACTTCAATAAAAACTATTACACAACAGATCAAATAATCAGCAAACAGCACTTACATACTTGCTTAAATCATTAATCAGTTAACCCAACCCTCCCTCCCTGGATTTGTGTGAAAAGTAGTCCAAATAATTTGAATCTGGTAGGTATCCAAATAAGCATAAACTAAATTTTAAGGTTCTTGTCAAATGAATCAAACGGACTTCAAATCAATTTAAACTTTCTGGTCTCACCCGATTGTTCTGCTAACACTCTTTCATATTGGTAATATAAACAGTGTCTCCGACATTTAGACGATCCCAATTTTTCCAGTTTCTTGTAATCAATTGTAAAGCAACCCCAGACATTATAAGAAGCAGGGCTGTGGAGTCGGAGTCGAGGAGTCGGAGTCGGAGGAAATTTTGGGTACCTGGAGTCGGAGTTGGAGTCAGAAGTACAAAAAACTGAGGAGTCGGAGTCGGAACATTTATCTACCGACTCCATTTTTGAACTTGGCATACCAATCACGAGCGATTCTTTCAGCTATAGCACCCACTCTATACACAGCACAAATGTTGCGAGCAGCTTCTGCGGCCTTAGAACCTTGATTAAAAGCAAAAAGAAGGTGGTGTCGAAAATGCTCATTTCTCTCAACTTGACTTTCCATTTTATCGATCTGAAAATTAACCAGTGCTGTGGAGTCGGAGTCGGAGGAAATTTCAGGTACTGGAGTCGGAGTCTGAGTCTGAAGTACAAAAAACTGAGGAGTTGGAGTCGGAGTCGGAACATTTATCTACCGACTCCACAGCCCTGATAAGAAGTCTATCCTTATGATCATCAATTGGACTTTTAGGCATCAGCGATGCGCCAAATAGGATCATTCCATAAAATTTGGCTTTTTAAAAATTATATCTTTTTCTGACCATGTGCTAATGTTATTATTAGCACATAAGCATTTAAAAAAAAAAAAGTAGCACTTACCACCTCCTTTTTAGAATGCGTTAAGGTCTCCTGCCTATGGATGCACTAACCAGTTAGTTGGACGTGGCGGTAATGCAGTGCACTATTTCATATCCATTCTCTGCCCTGACATGCCCCTTAAAAAAACAAAACCCAAATCCCCAAACAATAAATACCACCTCACCCCCCACAAGATATTCAACGATTTAAAGGGCCAGAAACAGCAGCTGACTGGTTAAATAGCATTTTGGTGCCTAACCACTAATATTCAGGTTATCTGCGCTGAATATTTGCAGTCAGTGCCAAGAAGTTAACTAGCCAAGCCCCTCTTCTACAAAGCTGCGTGGCAACAGCCCCGAAGCCCTTTAAATCTCTATGGGCACACAGCTATAACTCATGCCACAAGTGTTAAATTGGAGCAGAGCTAGAGCCTGGAGACCTGCCATATTGTTTAAGTTAAGAGTATGCCCTGGAGGAGACAGGGTGGAGGTAGGGGGCATAAGCTGGAAGACTTTGTAAATTTCTTGACTCAGACACAGATTTTTTTTGAGCAGAACGTGTCTCCAGTGATGCTGAATATCGGTGAAACATTTCCTGTGTTCTTAAGAGCAATAATTTGGCATGTTCAAGTCTATTTTCTAAAGGATAGAGTTCTTGTTTAGTGCCTGAGAACACAAAGGCCATTGACAAAAGAAGTCTGATTTTTCTATTCACACCTTTCTTTTTTCTTGAAGAAAAGAAATTGTAATGTTTTTCAGGAGAGTAAATCTTTTAGGGCTAGATTCACAAAGCAAAGCTTTAAACCCGTGGGCTCGCACTGCAAGGAAGGCGGCAGAGATCCAGAACTCGGGGCAGAGAGCAGGGCATGACAGGCTAAGAAAGCAGGCTTCAGTGTCGATGGGAAAACTTATGGACAGAATACAAATCTTCCTGCTCCAAGAGAGCACCGAGTAGCAGAAAGGCAACCAAGCTAGTGTCGGCGAAAGGCAAGAGGTTTCGGCTGCCGGGGATAGCCCCTCCCTGGGAGAGCAAGAGAGTTGGGGGCCCCCCAAACCCCCCCCCAGACACAAAACGCATGCACAGACCATCTGCAGGGAAAGCAGATGATCTGTACATGCGTCAGGATTGCATACTAGCGATCTGTGTCGGTGGATGAGGGCATTACTCCGATCGCTCCATTAGAATATTACTGGTTGAAGAATCCATCGGACCTGCCCGGATCGGACACGAATCGGTCACGATCCTGCAGGTTAGTGAATCTAGTCCATAGTAACCATTAAGGGACACAAATTTTAATGAAGCTGAATGCAGTTAGCAAACATTTTATAACAGGACTAGTGTTTAAGCCCATTAGATTAACGGATGCTAGAATATATGTGCAGACTTAGGCTTTTCTTTCTTTCTTTTTTCTTTCTCTCCCCCCTGTCCAGCGGCACCCCTTCCCTGCTCCCCCTGTTCAGTAGTAGCCCTTCTCCCTTACTTTTACCTCCCCCCCATCCAGTAGTACCCTTTCCCTTCTCCCGTTCTCCCTTGCTTTTACCTCCCCCCTGTCCAGTAGTACCCTTTCCCTGCTCCCCCTGTCCAGCAGTAGCCCTTCTCCCTTGCTTTTACCTCCCCCCCAGTCCAGTCCTGCTTTTACCTAACCATATTCAAGATCCCATTCCCCTTTACCTTATCTATTTCCATCTGGCGCTGTTGGGATTTGGGCTCTGGGGGAGCTGGCTTCTGCATCGTTTGCCGACGCACTCTGGCGCGGGGCCTCTGCTGGGCCGTGGGGAGCTGGTTTTGCCACACTGCATCTGTGGAGTTTGTTGTCCGGGCCGCGGGAGGAGTAGGTTGTGCGTGGGAGCCAACAGAATAGCGCCGTGGCTCCCTTCATCCCTTGCTGCCCCGCCCCCCCTTCCCTTCCCGCGGTCCCGTTGACACATTTTTGGATTTGAGTGTGCCGGGTGTCTTCTCTCACGATTGCGCCTGTGTCAGAAGCCTTCTCCGACGCAGGATCACATACCATTTTAGTAGCCTTCCTCTGGACCGACTCTATCCTTTTTATATCTTTTTGAAGGTGTGGCCTCCAAGTTAGTCTTGTTAGTCTCTTGTTTGTTTCCCACTTTTAGAGTTCTACGTGTAAAACCGCCTAGAAGTATGATAGATGGTATATCAAATTTTTAATAAAAGTTGAAACTTAAGGGAGAAAGGAGACATGATCTGGGACAAAGAGAGAAGGGGGGAAGGAGCACGTTGGGACATTGGAAGGGCACGATTTTTGGGCAAAGGCTGGAAAGCAGGGAGGGAGGGCACGAACTTGAGACACAAAAGGAAGGGAGGGGGCATAAATATGGGACACAGAAGGGAGGGGAGGGGGCATAAATATGGGACACAGAAGGGAGGGAATAGAAAGGGAGAATTGTTGGGCATGAGTGTGTGAGTGAGAGGGAAAGAGATGGTGCACGTGGGGAAAGGAAGAAAGAGGAAAATTGGGCATTGAGAGAGAGAGGAGTGAGGTAGAGATGCATGGGGAATAGGAGGATGAGAAGGAGAAATGTTGGATATGGTGGTGGAGAGGGAACAGAGGGACAGATTGAGGGGGATACAAGGGGGAGGAATGTTGGACATAGTGATGGAGGGAGAGATGTGGCATTGTGCTGGAGAGGGGTGATAGAAGGAGAAATGGGCATGGGGCTGTTGGGTAGTGGTGAAAAATGCTGCACAAGATCCGAGGGATGAGAGAGGGAGAAATGTTGGCTGTGGCAGTAGAGGAAGTGGGAGAGATGCACCCTGAATCTCTCTCTCTTTCCCCACTCCCTTTGCAGCAAGGGAGGGAATGAGAGAAGGACAGTGTGAGAGAGAGGGAGACATGTTGCCAATGGGGGTAGAAGAGAAAGGAAGAAAAGTTGGACTCAGGGAGGGACAGAGAAAGATGTTGGTTGGGTGATGGGAATGAGGTCCAGAGGAGAGGCAGGAGGCAGAAAGAAAGAAATATTGGATGCGCAAAAATGATTTTATTTTCAATTTAGTGATCAAATTATGTCAGTTCTAAGAATTTATATCTGCTGTCTGTATTTTGCACTATAATTGTCTATTTTTCTATAGGTGTTACTAAGGTGACATTGCATATTTTAGTCTTCTGCCTTGACCTCTTTGAAACCCCCCAGAATATAAATGATAATTAACATTTTCTCTGCGTTCAATATGCTTTGTGTTTTTTTTTTATTTTGTGGTTACCATTATGTATTAATAAGATTATATTGTATGTATATGAAAAATGGATGGAAGTACTTGCATTACAATTAGTACTATTATTATGGGAGTGGAATCTGGGGTGGAGCCTGGGTGGGGGTATTTGGTTGATCTTTGTTAGACTTAGGAGTTATTTGGCTTGAAGAAATTGAGAAACACTGGTCTAGTTGATCCCAGACCCCCATGGTCCCTAGTACCCTACTGTACCATTAAGTCAGAAGAGGCAGGAGTGATGCCCACTCAGGGGAGGATGCTCAAAAGTTACTGTTCCCTTAACATAGTCAATAAAGCAGTTCCAGCAGGTTTAGCATGTCAGTAATTTTAGCAGCTGATTATCAGAATGGCCTTTTCCGAGCTGCCTAGCAATCTCTGACTATACCGTACAAATTTAGTACAATGAGGTCATTAATATTAAAATGGTAGTAAAAGGAGCACTCCGGGTGATTCCCTAACCTTGTTGTGTCACATTTGCGGCCAAAAGTTTCTGACGTGGTCTGATCTATTGTAGCCTTAGTTTCCTGTCAGTGCCTGAGTGCTGATTGGCTCAGGTACTGACAGGAAGATAAGGCTTGATATCTCAGACCCTTTCCCCACAAATAATTTTTTTTTTTAAAAGACCCCTGAATTGAAGGACGGCAGGAGGGATGCCCACTCCCTCCTACCACTGGGGTCTCCGTCCACCCGCCCCGCCCCCCCCCCGACATCCTCGATAGGAGGGATGCCCACTTCTTTCTACTACCAGTGATTTCCACCACCCCTGACACCCCATCAGGAGGGATGCTCACTCCCTTCCGCAGCTGCTGCCACTACCACGAGCCCCTACAGCCCCCCAGAACTCCAGGCAGGAGGAATACCCATTCTCTCCTGCCTCTGCTGCCACCACTGGGCCCTGACAGCTCCCCCTTCCCCTAACACTCCAGGCAGGAGGGATGCCCACTCCCTCCTGTGGCTGCCAAAGTGGGTGTCACCACCATGTCCCAACAACTCTCTTGACACTTCTGGTAGGAGGGATGCTCACTCCCTCCCGCCAAAGGGCCTCCTGCCCCTGCTCCCCCCCCTCCCCAAGATACTCCTCGTACCTTTCAGATGATGGCCATCCAGAGGGATCTGGCCATTCAGAATCTTAGGCCACTCCCGGTGCATCCCAGAATGCACTGGGAGATGGCCTAACATTTCGGTTGGTTCAGGTGGTTAAGGCCCCTCCTTTTGATGTGATGGTGGCTGGGGAGAGGAAGAGGACAGAGAAGAAATGCATTAGTTCATCCTGTTCACCCCTGGACTCACCCAGAAATGTACCTCTTGAGTATGCTACTGAGTAGCATGCCTTTGTCCCTCCCATGCTCCACCCAGGTGTACTCCTTCTCACAGTTATAAGAACATAAGAACTGCCACTGCTGGGTCAGACCAGTGGCCCAGCAGTCCGCTCCCACGGCGGTCCTTAGGTCAAAGACCAGTGCCCTAACTGAGTCTAGCCTTACCTAAGTACGTTCTGGTTCAGCAGGAACTTGTCTAACTTTGTCTTGAATCCCTGGAGGGTGTTTTCCCCTATAACAGCCTCCGGAAGAGCGTTCCAGTTTTCTACCACTCTCTGGGTGAAGAAGAACTTCCTTACGTTTGTACAGAATCAATCCCATTTTAACTTTAGAGAGTGCCCTCTCGTTCTCTTTACCTTGGAGAGGGTGAACAACCTGTCTTTATCTACTAGGTCTATTCCCTTCATTATCTTGAATGTTTCGATCATGTCCCCTCTCAGTCTCCTCTTTTCAAAGGAGAAGAGGCCCAGTTTCTCTAATCTCTCACTCTACGGCAACTCCTCCAGCCCCTTAACCATTTTAGTCGCTCTTCTCTGAACCCTTTTGAGTAGTACCTTGCCATTCTTCATGTACAGCGACCAGTGTTACTTGTAGAATAGCATGTATTTCACTTGCAGAAATACGCGTTCATGTGCCCAGTTATAGAATTGCCTTTTACGACACCAAAAACACTCCTCCACTTGTAAGTACCAGACTCAGTATTGCCTCCTTCCATGTGGGCTCCATTACCAGCTCCCAGAACACTTTTCCCTACAGGGAATCCAGCATCTCTCTATTTCTAGAGAATACCACAGCCAAAATGTCACAGTCAACAATCTGGCACCTAGCAATACAGTACCTCCTTTTCATAGCAATTTTGTGAATGTTTCCAATTAAATTTCTATCCATGTCTTCTTTGAAGGAGGTCTGTACATCACACTAATAGAAAGAGATTTTCCATTTCCTTTTTTTCCAGATGAGTTTTCAGTGCCTCCCCCTTACATTATAAGCCTTGCAGTTCTATTGCTTTAATGGACTTTTCAAAATGTATCAGTGAGGAAACTGTGCCTTGCTCTGATTATCACAGGTCTGAAAAATTCTGCTGGTTTGCCGTGTGACTTATCTTTCTGTCTTGAAGTGAGACCAGTGGAAATTCCTTGTGCAGCCTCGGAAGGGACTATATTGTACCAGCATATGTCACAGGGAATCTTCTGCAGTGTATCCCCAAAATAAGTCTCGGCTGAGCAGATAGTGCCTGGCTCCGGATCTCAGACCCACATTCCTTCAAAAGAGACTTCTGTTAATTAGCTCCATAAGCACCCTTTTAATTTTAGCTCAAGGTTCTGGCACGCAGAGCTCATTACGCAATGTTTGGCTTGCTAATTGAATAATGAACTGATTCTTGGAATACTAACTTGGTGCCACTGACCTTATTTCACTTAGTATGGGACACGAGATTAGGTAATGTGTTCAGGAAGTGTGCAATGCTCAAAACGCAAACCGTGATTTGAGAGCTCTGGAGTTTAAAACAGCACTCCAGATACACGAGGAGGATCATAACCCAAAAAACTAGCCTAATTAATTTAAACAGGAAATGAAAGAGACAAATGTCATCTGTGTTCTCTTATGCTGTGATATGGTCACAAAGGCAAATGCCAGATGTTGTGATATCTGGGCTTCAGTGGCTAGAATTGTACTTAGGTCAGTGATGTAAACCAGGGATCTCAAAGTCCCTCCTTGAGGGCCGCAATCCAGTCGGGTTTTCAGGATTTCCCCAATGAATATGCATTGAAAGCAGTGCATGCATATTCATTGGGGAAATCCTGAAAACCCAACTGGATTGCGGCCCTCAAGGAGGGACTTTGAGACCCCTGATGTAAACTGTTCCCAAGCTGTGCCTGCAGCGGGGAAGACCTTAACAGGAGAAAGGTCTGGTGACCAACACCCCGAGAGTTGCAGGGTTTGGCCAAATATTTTTTCATTTAGGGTTTTTTTCCCCCCCAAATTTCACTTATTTAAAATGTGTCCGTCCGTCCCCAACAACATAATATAATTTTAAAAAAGAACAGAAAACACAAATATAAACTCTGCTGAAAAAAAATTCGGTAAACTGTCTTTGGCACATTTGGAAGGGCAGAAATGAACAGCGCTGCTGCCTCAGTTTGCCAGTGTCATTTATAATGGCTGCGCTAGCAGGGTAGGCGCAACTGGGGATCCCTTTTGCTCCAGGAAGAGAGATTTGTAGAGTGAAACGAGCTGTGGAGGAACAAGAGCCTTTGAAGACGTATTTTGTTGTGCCAGATGATCCTATTGTGTAAACCAGTGGTTCCCAAACCCTGTCCTGGGGGACCCCCAGCCAGTCAGGTTTTCAAGATATCCCTAATGAATATGCATGAGAGAGATTTGCATACTGTCGCTTCCATTATATGCAAATCTCTCTCATGCATATTCATTAGGGATATCTTGAAAACCTGACTGGCTGGGGGTCCCCAGGACAGGGTTTGGGAACCACTGGTTTAAACCAAAGCTAACAAAAGTTATGGGGGGAGGGGAGTTCATCAAAGCGTGCACTAAATGCTAAAAATGCCCATTATATTGTTTATTGAAGGCTTCTATACTGCTGCTAATGACTGGGGAGTCAATTCAGAGTGGTCTACATGAGTTTCTGTAATGGTATTACGATACATGAGCTACGATATATGAGCTTTAGTAATAGTGTTATAATATATAGAGGTAGAGTGTTTCTGTGGTAGTAATCTATACATGAGCTTCCGACGGTGTTCATAGATGTTTTTGGTGCATTTGGGCATTTACGCGTCCTTTACTTTACTCTTTCTTTTGAAACAGTTTCTTGATCATGTCTCTTTAGCTATAAATGACAATACTATTATTAAGACTTAGCCAAAAGGAAAGATTTATAAACTATAAAGAGTTTTACCTCATGCAAAATTGTCATTTCTTTAATAAGACATTCACTATTTTTTTCTGAGGCCCTCCAAGTACCTACAAATCCAAAATTTGGCCCTGCATAGGCTTTGAGTTGGAGACCACTGGCTAAACTATAACCATGACATCCTGTTTGTCTTTGGGAAGCAGAACTGAGATTGTGATGTCATAATGCCTCATTCCACCAATAAGAGCCAGCCTCATCAGTGATGTCACAATGGCTTGATAACAGTTTCTTGATCATGTCTCTTTAGCTATAAATGACAATATTATTATTAAGACTTAACCAAAAGGAAGATTTATAAACTATAAAGAGTTTTACCTCATGCAAAATTGTCATTTCTTTCATAAGACATTCACTATTTTTTTTCTGAGGCCCTCCAAGTACCGACAAATCCAAAATGTGGCCCTGCAAAGGCTTTGAGTTAGAGACCACTGGTGTAAAACATCCGAATTCTGCCTTTTGAAAATTGTGATTTGGATGTTTTTAGGGCCATTATGAGATGTTCATCTGCTCACAGGCACCTACATGTCTTTGTATTATGTTATGTTATCCTTTTGAGAATTCAGAAGTTGGAAAGTGTGAATTTTTCAAAACTAATTTCATATTAAGACTGCAGTACTTGGAAATTGTTAAATTGGAAGATTATATTTTGGCATTAAAATAAATGAAATGTTTTCCCTCTCCAAACTGTTTTATTCCTCTAAGGATGTGGTATATGTTGAGAGATAGACAAAATAAGTTTCAAAGAGTGCCAGTAAAAAAAATAGCACTTTTCAAGAGACTTTCACATGGGAAGATTTCAAAAGTTCACTTAATATAAGAAATTCTATACTATGCACACCAATAGTCCAGCATCTGTGTCTCCAGCACTGGCCAAGGACATTTCCTTCTTGTAGACTCCCAAGTCCAAGCAGTAGGCACTGAACATTTTATTTTTAGTTGCTGTGTGTTTTGTTTCATTACTTAAGAACGTTAGAATTGCCGCTGCTGGGTCAGACCAATGGTCCATTGTGCCCAGCAGTCCACTCACGCGGTGGCCCTTACGCCAAAGACCAGTGCCTTAACTGAGTCTAGCCTTACCTGCATACGTTCTGGTTCAGCGGGAACTCGTCTAACCTTGTCTTGACTCCCTGGAGGGTGTTTTCCCTTATAACAGCCTCCGGAAGAGCGTTCCAGTTTTCCACCACTCTCTGGGTGAAGAAGAACTTCCTTACGTTTGTACGGAATCTATCCCCTTTCAACTTTAGAGAGTGTCCTCTCATTCTCTCTTTAGTACCTTTTTATGTTCTGTTCCAGTAGGAACTTATCCAACCTTGTCTTGAATCCCTGGAGGGTGTTTTCCCTTATAACAGCCTCCGGAAGAGTGTTCCAGTTTTCCACCACTCTCTGGGTGAAGAAGAACTTCCTTACGTTTGTACAGAATCTAACCCCTTTCAGCTTTAGAGAGTGCCCTCTTGTTCTCCCTAGGTTGGATAGGGTAAACAACTTCTACTAAGTCTATTCCCTTCATTATATTGAATGTTTCAATCATGTCCCCTCTCAGTCTCCTCTTTTCAAGGGAGAAGAGGCAAAGTTTCTCTAATCTCTCACTGTACGTCAACTCCTCCAGCCCCTTAACCATTTTAGTTGCTCTTCTCTGGACCCTTTCGTGTAGTACTGTGTCCTTCTTCATGTCCAGCGACAAGTGCTGGACACAGTATTCCAGGTGGGGATGTACCATGGCCTGGTACAGCGGCATGATAACCTCTGATCTGTTCGTGATTCCCTTCTTAATCATTCCTAGCATTCTGTTCGCTGCTGCCGTGCATTGTGTGGATGGCTTCATCAACTTGTCGACCAATACTTAAAAATCAAATAAACAGCAAAAACAAAAAGGAATTAAAGTGGTGGGTACAGACCCGTTGGCATATTATGCAATGTGAAGGACAACTACCTATATTGTCATGTGTGAGTGATATTGTACTTGGGAAGTATGACTCACTGGTTGAGCTGCTGCCTCTGCACCCAGAGGTTGTGAGATAAAATCTCAGTGCTGCTCCTTGTGACCCTGAGCAAGTCACATAATCCTCTAGTACCCACCACCTTGAATGTCAGCTTTGAAATGCTAAAGCAACAAAAAGGTGATATACAAGTCCCTGTTCCCTTTCATTGTGTTTATATAATTACAGTAAAACCTTGGATTGCAAGTAATTTGGTTTGCAAGTGTTTTGCAAGACAAGCAAAACATTTGATTACATTTTAACTTGATGTACAAGCAGAGTCTTGCAATACGAGTACATACAGTATACACACATCACAACTGAGCTGATGGTTCTTCTCTCTCTGACGCTGCGGGAGTCTAGTCACTGTTCTAAACGAGCGAGGTCTTGCAATATGAGTACATACAGTATACACGCGTCACATCATCACAACTGAGCCGATAGTTCTCTCTCTGACGCTGCAGGAGCATAGTGACTGTTCTAAATGAGCGAGGTCTTGCAATACGAGTACATACAGTATACACACGTCACAACTGAGCCGATGGTTCTTCTCTCTCTGACGCTGTGGGAGTGTAGTGACTGTCCTAAACGAGCAAGGTCTTGCAATACAAGTACATACAGTATACACACGTCACAACTGAGCCGATGGTTCTTCTCTCTCTGACGCTGTGGGAGTGTAGTGACTGTCCTAAACGAGCGAGGTCTTGGAATACGAGTACATACAGTATACACACATCACAACTGAGCAGATGGTTCTTCTCTCTCTGACGCTGTGGGAGTGTAGTGACTGTCCTAAACGAGCGAGGTCTTGCAATACGAGTACGTATAGTATTTTGTATTAAAGTTTTGGGGTTGTGGAACAAATCGTCTGCGTTTCCATTATTTCCTATGGGGAAACTTGTTTTGATATATGAGTACTTTGGATTACAATCATGCTTCTGGAATGAATTATGCTCGTAAACCAAGGTTTTAATGTATGACTATATTGTTGTGAACTGTTTAGGCTCTGGTAGGGTATAAATATGCAGAGAAAGAAAGAAAAAAAATGCTACCTCTGGATTTGAGGCTGACCCCCCCCCCCCTTATTCTTCCCTTTCCCTATTGTTCTAATTGGTTTCCAAAATCAGATGAAACTGAGCATGCCTATGAGTCAGTGGGGCTCTTTTCTAAGCCCATGTACTTGTTTTTGCCATTTTGAGACATCCATCTGCCAAAAACATCCACAGGAAGAGCAAAATTTGGACATCCTACATTGCAGTTTATCCAAATAGCAAGGGGGTGGGTGGGTGGGCGTTGGGGGCATGTTTTAGGTGGGACTAGGGAGGGTCCAAAATGATTATTATGTTAGTAACAAGTTTTTGTAGTTAATTCTGTGTTCTACTGGAAGCCAATGTGCTTTTTACAATAAGGGGGAAACATGGCCGAATTTTCTTGCATTAAATATGATTTTTACAGCGGTATTTTGAACAATCTGAAGGCGTCTTATTTCTTTTTTATTAAGCTCTTGTAAAGGGCATTGCAATAGTCAATGCAGATTACTAATGAGTGAATCCGGATGTTCAAAGAGGATGCTCAAGTAATTTAGAGAGCGATTTGATTATTCTTAAACGATAGAAACAGCGTTTGATGTGAAGGTGATAGATGAATTTGCTGTCCAAGGTGACTCCAAACAGTTTTAATGAAAGCACAATTTTAAGAGGAAGAGATTTGAATTTGAGCGGGGCCTGAATAGATAGTCCCTCTTTGAAGGGAAATATCATTAATTTGGATTTTTCGATGTTGAGGGACAACATGTTGGAATACAATACTCTTGCAGTTTTCTAACCGAAGCAGCAACAGATCCGAGTTGTTAGAGGTCTTTAATCAGAGGAAATATCGAAGACTTTTTGAAAATAAAATGCTTTTAATAGTGATTTAAATCTTGGAAATGAAAGTTCTGCAGTATATGTGAAGGAAGTTTATTCCAAAGAAATGGAAAAACTAAACTAAACTAACTAAACTAAACCTTAAGTTTGTATACCGCATCATCTCCACAGAAGTAGAGCTCGGGACGGTTTGCAAGAATTGATATAGAAAGGAACTACAATGAAAAGTAGAAGAACTTGGTTCAGAGAAGTTTAGAGAGACTTAGTATATCGAAGAGGGAGAGGTCGTTACATTTTAGAGAAAAGCCATGTTTTTAAATGTTTTCGGAAGAGTTGGAAAAAGTAAAAAAAATAAGCAGCCTTACGGGTTGATTCGTAATGAGCTAATCTAGGTTTCGGAATAATAATAATAATAATAACTTTATTCTCCTATACTGCCATAGTCATGAGACTTCTAGGCGGTTCACACTGAAGAGAGCTGGACAGTCAGCGAGTTACAGTATGTTGAAGTCCGGGATACAGTATATAGAAACTTACAAAAAGCATATAGAATCAGTCAATTAGAATCAAAAGAATGCAAGGTACACTAATCGAAGCTAGATATGAAGGTTGCCCTACATGTAAGACCATAAAGGTGAGACATAATATTTTAAAGAAACACCTATACTGTACAGGAAGCCAATGTAATCGAATCAACAAGAGCGATATGATCGTACAATTTGACCTTACAGAGGAATGTGGCCGCAGAGTTCTGCAATGTGTGAAGACAATGTAAGCAAAGAGAAGAAATGCCACAGTATACTGAATTACAATAATCAATCCTAGAGATAACAAATGCTTGAAAGCCCCCCAAAAGAATTAACCAATCAAATATGCCTCAACCAGTAAAACCCCTTGTTAAGAACTTGTGAAACCTGCTAAAGGCTATTTATCTTTTTTATTATAATAATAATAATAACTTTATTTTTCTATACCGCCATAATCTTGCGACTTCTAGGCGGTTTACAATGAAGATAAGCTGTACAATCAGCGAATTACAAGGTGAGATCAGGTTAGGGAGTCACTGAGTAATCAGTGTTTACAGATTATAAATAGGTTACAGTATAATCTTAATCATTTTACATCAAAGGGGCTGGATGGTCAGCGGATTACAGAATACAGGTGGTGAGGAAGTTGCTGAATAGTCAAGAGAGGAACAGAATATATTTGTGAAGAAGTGTAGTATCAACAAAAAGAGAAAGATTTTAGGATGGGGGGTATTGTCTGGCTGGGAAATAAACCTGATAGACATAATTTAATTCATATACTTTTCAGGGAAAGGATTATATAAGTTTGATCCAATGTGTTATTGCGCAGTGGGAAAATGCTAAAAAGTAAATATTCACTGTTTCACTAAGAAATATATGTGAGTGTTCTACAAAAGTTTACACACACTTCTTCTGCAGAGACTTAGAGGAGACATGATAGAAACCTTCAAGATCCTGAAGGGCATAGAAAAAGTAGACAGGGACAGATTTTTCAGATTATGGGGAACCACAAGTACAAGGGGGCACTCGGAGAAATTGAAAGGGGAAAGGTTTAGAACAAACGCCAGGAAGTTCTTTTTCACCCAGAGGGTGGTGGATACATGGAACGCGCTTCCGGAGGCTGTGGTAGGCAGGAGCACGTTACAGGGCTTCAAAGAAGGTTTGGATAGGTTCCTAGAGGATAAAGGAATTGAGGGGTACAGATAGGAGTAGCGGTAGGTTATAGGGATAGTCTGGGACCATTGCTCAGGCAATGGGCCGCCGCAGGAGCGGACCGCTGGGCGAGATGGACCTCTGGTCTGCCTCAGCGGAGGCAACTTCTTATGTTCTTATGTAGTATCTCGCTTATTGAAAACAGTGAGCCTGAATATTTCTCACTGTGTCATAAATTGCTTCTTTTTGCCAACATCTGCCTCTGTTTACTCACTGATCGTTCTCCAGAAAGTTAAGTGTTGTCACGAAATACTGTTGAACTGTCATTTGAAGCATACAAAGAAATGCAAACCATTATTTTTTGTTTTATAAACTTATCTAAATTTAGGACAGTTTGTAAACCTTGGTTGAAGTTTTATCAATCGGATCCTATAGTTTTACATTAACTCTATGATGTTAGTACGGCTGTGTAATATTTTATCTTTCCAGTTTCATTCTTCTGATTTTGAATCTAAGTGGGTTAAGCCCAACTATCGTAGCTCACACCAAATATGTTTACAGAGACAGATACATAGAATGCACTTCAATTATTATCCTTACTAATCTTTAAGCCCGTTACATTAACGGGTGCTAGAATATATGTATGTTTGTCTTTCTTTCTTTCTGTCTCACTCCCTGCCCTTGTGTCTTTCTTCTTTTCTTTCTGTCTCCCTCCCTTCTATTATTTGTCTTTCTTTCTATTTGTCTCTCTTCCTGCCCCCTATGCAGCATGCACCTGCCCCTGTGTCTTTCTTCTTGTCTTTCTGTCTCCCTTCCTCCCTCTGTCTGTCTGTGCAAAGCAGCATTCCCTCTCCCTTCCATTTCCCTCCCCCCACACCAGTTCCCTGTGCAGCAGCATTAGCGTTTCCTCTACCCTCTCTCCCTTCCCACAGTCGCGACTACAAACGTGGGCCCGAGTCCTTTGCCGCCGCCCCCTTCCCTTCCCGCGGGCCCGACTACACATGGCGATTCAAGCAGCGTGAGCAGCAGTCTTCACACGCTGCTTCGGGTCCTTCTACTGCCCTGATTTACTCTGGCACGTCCGGAGCAAATCAGGGCAGTAGAAGGGCCCGAAGCAGCGTGTGAAGAATGCTGCACACGCTGCTTAAATCGCCAGTCGGGCCCGTGGTAAGGGAAGAGGGGGGGGGCGGCAAATGAGGTGAGAGGGAGCATTAGAGGTGGATTGGCAGCCGACAGAGCTCCTAACTTTGTTTATTTAGGCAGCCCCGGTTGTTTCCTTTGATTAAATGTTCATTAGGGTTCGCCGGTCGCTGCACCGTGAGAGCCGGGTGAGAGCTGCTACCCTCAGCTGTTTTTGTAGTTGAAAGCCGCCGCCGCAATTAGGGTTCGCCGGCCTCCAGCGCTCAGCCGCACCGTGAGAGGCGGGTGAGAGTGGCGACCTCCAGTTGTGTATTTTTTTTTTTAAAGTTGAAAGCCACCGCCGCAGCTCCTCTCTCGATCCTGGTGCAGTTCGAGAGAGGAGCCGGTACCATGCACAGTGAGAGCCGGGGGTGAGGAAGGCCGGCGCAGCTGTGTAACTTTTTTTTTTTAATTTGAAAGCCGCCGCTGCAGCCGGGGCCGCGCATGCGCACTCATGTCCTCGACGGATCAGGGAACACGACTTTTGAGTAAGCATGCGCGGCCTAGCATTTTATTATATTAGATGGAGAAGCAGGGATGTAGTCCTGAAAGAAAAATGGTGTTATTGGAAAATTCTATATATAAGTAAATTGAATTAGAGAATTTTCCTTAAAGTTAAACACAATGAATAAAGAATACGGGTCTGTCTTAGAGTTTGACTTTTCTTGGCCTTCCTAGTTCCATATTGAGCACATCTTTGGGATCATCTCAGCTAATGAAGATGGATTGGCTTCTTATAGAATAATTGCTCCTCTATAAGCTGCTTATTCAGTATATACACAGACAGACCATTTAGAGAAAATTGGAAACAGGCTTCTTTTGAGGCACTTTACATTTGACCCCCCCCAAGCACATCCTTATTAGAACATGGGTAGTGTTCTCCAGTGTTCCGATATCCTGTCTGTGGGAATTAACTGGCGATATCATCTTAGAATGCAAAAAAAACCACATAGTGGCATATCCCACCACAGAAAGGGGGGTGGATGTCTGGAATACTCTGCTGTGAGAGGCGGAGGGAACAAAAATGGTGTTGGAATTCAAAAACGCAAGGGATAAACATAAAGGACCAGTATATGGAAGAGAGTGAAATAAAAGTATAGAGTATTTCCACTAAAAGCAATACTTAAATGACTTTAACACTTAAAAAAAGCATTGGGGGGGGGGAGGGAGTGGGGTCATTTGCACGGAGTGACAGTTGCAGCCCTTAAAACAAAATGGGAGGGAGGAACCTGGAAAGAGTGGCAGATATTACCTTAGGCACTTTCCTGGGCAGACTGGAAGGACCATGCTGGTTTTACCTGCCATCATTTACTATCATACTTTGTTAGAATATTACAACGAAACTACAGAATTTTGTTTGATTCTGAAACATTTTCAAGTTTATCAAGTTTCAAGTTTATTAATAAAATTTGATTAATCGCCTATTAGAATCACTAAGCGATGTACAAATCAAAAATATAGTAAAATAAAAGAGGTGCACATTTAACAATACTCTTATATCAAAAACAAACATGAGATTGGGAAGGAAAGGATAAAAGTTACAATTTTCAATTGGGGTAGAAAAAAGGAAAAAAACAAAAGGAGATGGGAAGTAAACCACAGCATTCTTAGGAATCTAACTCTGCATTTAAATATTGAAGGCATCTTTAAATAAATAGGATTTCCTCTTTGACTCTCCATAGTTAAAAGTCTATATAAACCCAACCACCCTACATTAGTGACGAGAAAGTTAATGCACATATAACCCTACTCGGAGGTGCAGGATGCATAGTGATGGATTTCTTCCTCTGAGGGAAGCTGTTCTTGAAATAGCACAGGTGTGAGAAACCAAGAAGGTAAATGTTCCACTATGGAGTCCAATGTGGAACAGAAGACAACAATCAGACCATATGTTTATCACAATCATAGGTCCCTGAGGCAGCCTTTCAGGTGAAATGCATCGGGCACTGTTCCTGGGAGTGCTTTGATTAAATCTTATTTATCTCCATATGGTCTGCTTATTGTTGTGCTTTGTTAATCAGGTTTTCTATTCCGCCTTTACCTATTCAGTTCAAGGTCGGATTACATTACATGAGGTTGGATCAGTTCAAATCAAAGGGCTCCTCAGATATGTCTATAAGTATCTAAACACTTGACCCCCACCACCACACCCAAATCCTTCACCATGGGCTGAACACTTTGAGAAGAAAAATCCCCCAATTTTTTTTATTTTACATCTTTCACTGATAGAATGTGCAGGCCTTCCATAAGAGGTTTTAGACCGGTCTGTAATTGTCCATCTAGGCAGGTCCAGATGAGTGTGATGTATCCAAGCTCCTTCAAGTTGGATGAGAGGAAGCCAAGTTGGTTCTGAGGACACTTGACCCAATGCCTCCTAGCTTGGACATTCAGTTGGTAGTGCCAAGAAGGAATACAATCACTTGATAAATACTAACCAAATGTTAGTGTAATCTTTAATCATTTAGCTGTAAACCACTAACATATATCTGTAATCTTTTCAAATCTCTAATCTTATGAAACTATATGGTGCCCGCTCACATAATGCAGCATCATATATACTGCTAAGAGATTATTACTATGCAACCTATTACCAACATAAACTTCAATATATAAGTTTATGTATATACATTTATCTTTTTATTTCTTCTTTTCATTTGTATGGACCTTCGGATACTACCTGGGCCATAGATTGTGCCCAGCTATCTCTTGTCTTCATCAGTCCACTTTATTGTTTATTTTAATCAAAACTCTAAAATTCATTTTAATTTCGTGATCATATTCCTAATTATTTATTCTCTTATTTTTCATAACTATTTCTTCATTTCATCATTTTCATTTCTTATATATTTTTTTATTTCATCGTATTTAATTAGCTACTTAGCTTCGAGGTTAGCTTTCAAAGTTCATCAGTGTGTATGTATGTATGTGTGTGTATGTGGGTGAGAGAGAGAGAGAGAGGTTCCATATACCCCCACGAGACATGATTGTGCTAACCTCTTGCTGGTATTTCCTAAAACAAGAAATATCACCTCATATTCCCAGTACTTGAGATACTATCCTGCCATGAAGGTGCTCTATAGTGGACACCACAGCGTCTGCAGCCAAATTACCTGGGTTCCATTATAGAATAGGCTGCTACCATGTGCCTTTGGGGCATCTGGATTACTTGGAGATTTGTGATTGGAATAATGTTGGAGAATTGGATACGAGTCTGAATAATTTTTTGAAGGTCTGAAGGACTGTGAACATATCCTTATGAAAAGTGCTTTAAGACAATTTGCAGCGTTAAGCAAATCAGGGATGCCCTGTTCGGAGGTTTTGTTGGGTTTTTTTTTTTTTTGGCAAGTTGCTCAAAGAAGACAAGTGTGGTATACTGTTGCTGACGGTGATGATGATAAATTCAGTACCTTTATGATGCGCCTTGGATATAATAGTGGACACTACACTATGCTATACAGAGACAACAGTATTTATATTCAATTTTGAAAGTCCAAGACTTATTTTCAGAGTAATTAGCCTCAAATTAATGTTGTGAAGTTGTTTTTTTTGCCTAGTGGTGGTATCATTTACTCCTGTTTGAGAGAGGGAGCTAATGAATGTTATTGAGATCTTTTTTTCTCAACAATTTTTAAATTCTTAGATTAAACCAAATGAGGTGAATTAGCTTTGAATACCCTGCATGGTTTATTTTTGAAACAGAGCCAAGTGAGATCTTCTAGTGTGTTAATCACCTTCCTCCCATAGTGAGAAAGACTCAGGCAACTGATATCACCCTATATCAGTGGCTCCCAAACCTGGTCCTGGAGGCACCTTAGCCAGTCAAGTTTTTAGAGTATCCACAATGTATGTTCATGAGAGAGATTTGCATGCAGTGGACGGCTGAGATGCCTCCAGGACCAGATTTAGGAACCACTGCCCTATATTATAGAGGGGAATATCACTGAAGATTATAGTCTCTGTCTCCATCTGCTGGTAGGAGGGCAAACACCCGCTCATCTAAACTGGGCTAGAAGGATGACTAGGAACCTGTATTTACTAAATATACCAACTACAAAATAAAATATTTACTTTTCATTGGAGATACAGTGCATTTTATCAGTCAAGCATTTGAAATGTTATTTTTGATTTACTATTATGAATTGCCTAAGGATTATTAAAAACAAAACAAAAAACCCAGCAATATGAGCACATATTGTGAATTCTTTTTTTTTAATGTAACTAAAAAAAGGTGTCTCTTGTTCAGATTTTGTCTTTCTGCTATTTACAGAGTCCTGTTTGAAAAGAAAGCATCAAGATTATTAATCACTGTCAAGTATGTTAGCACAAGGTTTCCTAGTAGTGTTTGGTCAGTTGCTTAGGGGACAAACTCAAACACCATATTGGTTGTGTTAAGTTGGGTTTTGTGGTTTTATAATTTAAGGAACCCACTTCTTCTGTTAGCATGCAACCTTTCTTCCTGAAATGTTTCCCATCACATGTAATCAGTTGTTACAAAAAAAAAAATCCCTAAGGTTATTTTGGGAGTTGATTTCATATCCAAAACAATGGAAGAATGCAACAGGATAATCAATGTTTTGAAGTGAGGGAGACATGCTAATGAACAGGCTCTGGTTTCATACTTGTTGGAATGTTGATGGAACAAAGGCATGTGAATGAGAACGCTTCAGAAAAGCATACATATCACACAGTGGACTCTATTTCCAAAAGTCTGCATGGTATATGCCTTTTTTTTTGCCCTTTTCACAGAACCCAAAAACATGCGTGGGAATATCAAGGTCTAAAAATGAGAAAAATATTTGGTTGACCGTACCCAGGACATTCATAGGAAGCTCATGGACAGTGCTGTGTGCAGACTTTTCTCATTACATCCAAGGAGTTGAAATGGTGCACTTTGGTTCTAAATAGGTTTATTAGGCTAGTATCATACAGTACATTTTCATTTCATTCCAATATTTCTAAAAAACATAAATAAAAATCTACGACTATATCCAGATTAGAGGTCTGCTCGGGAACGGGGATCGCGGGTCCTGCGGGACTCCCACGGGGACGCCCCTCTAGCCAACGGGACTCCCATGGGGATGGAAGGCTTTGGAAGCAGGGTTCGTCCATATAATATAATGGACACATCAGCCTTAGTAAAAGAGGGGGTTTGTAAGTTAATTACCTGAACAGAAAACAAAAAAAGAGTTCCACCAAAGAGATTCCACAAGGAAAACAGCAGCGCAAACACAAAAACTGTGGAATTGATGATCCTGTCGGAAGTAATTGCTGCTTTTTATGGGGACTGGTGGGGATGGAGGTAATTCCTTGCGGGGATGGGGGGGGGAGAGGATCCTGACAGGGACGGGTGGGGACGGAGAGGATCCTGGCGGGGACGGGTGGGATTTCTATCCCTGCGCAACTCTCTAATCCAGATATGACCTCTGAACAGTGAACACAGGAAAAATTGACACTATTTGGATATTGTCTGCTTCCAGACAAAATCATTGTATTTCAATTTCCAGAAATCTAATGTGAATGTTGCATTTTGGAAGGCCAGTTATTGAAACTGAAGATGACAGTGCACCTCATATTGGCAGACTGGCCAAAGTTTGGCCATGTTGGTGCCACCTTAAAATCAGAGGTCTTTTATGAATTGCTTATGTAGGTTGGGAAATACTTTTAACTTTGATTTTCGCTTGGGATAAAGGAGGGTTTTGCACTTTTTTTTTTGCCTATGAACTGTTATAATTTATTTCACATAGATATGAAGTTTAAAAGTATTTTAAAAAGTTTCAAAAAATTAGGGCTCCGATTATACTTAAGTGTAATGTTTTTTCAATTCTCATGAGAAGACCCAATGAGGATATAAACATCTCTAATTTTCCCAGAGTTCTCTTATGATACATCCATTTGAAGTGTGAAGGTTTATGGGCATCACTGGGGTTTTGGGTTTTTTTTTCTCAAATTAAATAGTTCTTAAAGATGACTTATACTCTCCTCTAGACTGTAAATCACCACAAAATCCAGTTCACACTTGACTGAGCTCCAACTTGGCTCAGTTCGTTTAGAAAACATCATAATAGGGTTCCAAAGTCATATACTGCAAACATTTATTCAAAAAATACAGTTCATCAAAAGAATTTGCTTTCCACCAAAAGACATAATAGAGCTTTCTTTCAGAAGTGCCTTTGCTCCAAAATCAAACCCTCCGAGGACCATCTAAGTACAATTTGCTGGCGCTTCAGCACAAAAATAATGCTCTTACTCAGTAGGTGCTTCTCTGACAACAGGCTATATTTTTAGTGTCTGTAGCCAACTCTTTGCTCTTGTTTGTGGTTTATTGTCATTGCAGCAGGAGTGGAAATTATATCCAGGTCTAAGCTATTGCAGACTAGCCCTGGACATTATTTATGGAGTAAATTAAATGCCTGGATTTTACTTATGGAGTAAATCAATCCATTCATTCTTTATGTTTGAGATATATAATCTCTACCCCACACCAAGGGTTCTCAACCCAGTCCTCAGGTCAGACCAAGCCAGTCAGGTTTTCAGGACACCCACAATGAATGCGTATGCACAAAATAGATTTGCATATTCATTGTGTATATCTTGAAAACTAGACTGGCTTGATATATCCCGAGGACTGGGTTGGAACCCCTGTCTTGCACCATCCATGTCGCCCCAGCACTAACATCCATGCATTGGTTACCTATCCAAAAACGCTCCGCCTTTAAAGCCTTGGTCCTAACCTTCAAGACCTTCCATAAGCTGACACCGAACTACATGACATCAAAGCTACAAATTTACGTCCCAAACAGATCACTGAGATCTCAAACAGAGAGACGGCTCACACTACCACCTGATCGTTCACTCAAAACTGAAAACGCTCTTATTCACAGTTTATACCCAGATTCTGGCACATCATCCCCACATCCATTAGATCGATAAACAATCTATGGAACTTCAGGAAGGCCGTGAAAAACTTCCTCTTCACAAATCCAGCTCCTTAATGTTCAACGGTACTCACAAGCTCCATAATGACCGACGCTACTCACGGGACCTAAACTGCCAACCACGAATCATGTACTCGCTTACAACACTAAAACTTTAGTACAATTATGTTCTGTTCTGTTAGTATAGTGAATGCTGTCCTAAATCTATACTATGCCGTGTAATATCTTCTACGAATGCTGCAAATTCTTCTAAGCTATGTCTGCCAAAAATGTCTTTCAATCATTTTGTCCTTCTATACTGTGAATGAACTTTTGTAACCCATTCTGGGCTCCTTTGGGAAGACGGGCTAAATAAATACATGCAAGGTAGTTTACTGTCCATTCACTGGTTGAAATTTTACTGCAGGAATTGGTGCTAAGTGCAATTCTTTAAAGGATGCACACCCTTTATAGAACTGTGCTTAACGCTGATCTTTTCTGGTGCCCATTTTTGAATAAATCCAAATGCTTTTATTCATCCAAAATTCATAAAATGATCTCTACGACTCGACATGCTAATGTTTCGGCCCAGACGGCCTGCCTCAGGAGTCTTATGAGTCTTCAGCTTTGTAAAAAAGTGCCCAATCTCACTAAATGTTGCTTTGGAAAGACGTATCACGGTGAGGAACGCTGCGACGTTGCTGCATGTCGAGTCGTAGAGTCATTTTATGAATTTTGGATGAATAAAAGCATTTGGATTTATCAGATGAGTTGAAAAGACACTTTTTTGTGCATCATTCTGATTGGGACAATTCCACCTTTGTTTTGTGCCTTTGAAGTTGTGGTTTTGTTTCCCCTGTTTTATCCTTGTGCCCATTTTTGAATACCATTTATGGAATCTGGCTCAAAGGGGGAAATTCCAGGTGCCGGTAGGCACCCTACCAGTTCCTAAATTAAGAGAGAAAGTGTAGTTACTTACCTGTAACGTAGGTTCTCCGTCTTTAGTTTCCGTAAATTGGGAGCTGTTGGGACAACACCCATATGTGGCTGACTCATCCTGCTTGTCCTAGGAGAAACATTGTTTTAAACTGTATTTAAATAAAAATTCAAAGTGCCTACCCGCTCTTAAACAAGCAGTGCCCGACTCGCACCCCCCGGAGGTGCCTACTGGTGCCTACCGCCACTTTAGGTGTGGCTGACATCTCTAGAGGCGCAATTCATATCAAAGATAGGCGCTGGCCATGACGGCCTGGAAACCCCTGGCTTACATTGCTGGTGCGTATCTTTGCCAGAGGCGTGATTCTCTAAACGGTGCTGTCGACGGCCACCAACAATAGCACCGTTTAGAGAATCCGGCAGTTAGTGTATAAACGCAAGGGGGCATTTACAGGTAGAGGTGCAGAGTTAGAACCTGGGCGTGAGATAATTTTATATGCGGGGAATGCTACCATTTATGCACTAAATTTATGCGATATCAATAGTAAACTTAAATGGAAGTGTCTAAATGTAACATTTTAGAGCTGCTCTGGGGGTGGGGGCTGTAGGAGTACATGTATCACAACCTGGAGGTTAACTGGGCCCTGGCTGAGATTCATTCATCTTGAAGCCTGTGCATACAGCTAAAACGGTGACGGGTCAAAAGCACGCGATGACAACCCAGTGCAGACAACTGAGCGCAAGACAGAAGCGCGCCGAAGAGAAACAGTATTTTAAAGGGCTCCGACGGGGGTTGTAGGGGGGAACCCCTCCCCCACTTTACTTAACAGAGATCGCGCCGGCATTGTGGGGGGTTCGGGGGGTTGTAACCCCCCACATTATACTGAAAACTTCACTTTTGTCTATGAACCACTAAAACAGCATTTACTGTCCTAACTTTATTCAGTAAACCTAGCCAGTTAGCGGACTGAATACCCTAACTCCGCATTCAGACTGCCCTTAATCTTGCTGGTCAGGAAACGGCTGTTGAGAGGGACAGGGGGGATATGATTCAGCCGGCTCTCCAATTTTTTTTTTTTTTGGGGGGGGGGTGTCCAGAAGTGGACTAGGGAGGTAATATATTTTTTTCCGTCCTTAGTGCACCAACAATAATTCCTCTCCTGGTGAGGATGCCGAAGCCCCACCAGCCACCAATAGCTTCTGTACTATAGCAATGTGAGAAGGAGGAGAGTAGCTCGATAATGAATTTTTTTGGCTAACAGGTCTTCGTCATCCCCGCCAGCCATTTAATGGGAGCTGAAAGTTTGGAGGGAGCCAAGTCCCCCCCCCCCAAGCCACTGATCCCATCCATTTTATAATTTTTGTTGCTCTTCGCTAGATCTTTTCAAGTTCCACTGCTTCATTTCTGAGAGGGCTGATCAGAACACAAAGGGCTAGATTCACTAACCTTCGATGCCTGCATGCAAATGGAGGCAATCGTTGCCCCCCCCCCCCCCGCTGACTTTATTCAGTAAACCTAGCCAGAGTAAACCTAGCTAGAGACCGATCCTTGAGTATGCACAGACCATCTTTCTTGCCTGTAGATGGTCTGTGCATGCTCTCAGCAGGAAACTTTTTTTTTTTTTTGCAAGCCCGTGGTTTTAACCCGCTTTAAGCCTGCGGGTTAAAACCACGGGCTTGCATTGTGGGGAAGGGCAGGAGAGTCAGGGCAGCAGGACAGATTCATGGTGAGAGCAGGAGATCGGGGCAAGCAGCAGATCGGGGCTGAGAGCAGGAGATCGGGGCAGGCAGGAGATTGGGGCTGAAGGCAGGGCATTCAGAAAGGATCTGAGCTAGAGAATGACACGGTGACAAAATTCATCACCGTCCCCGTCCCCGCGGATAACCGTGGGAAATAATCCCATGTCATTTTTTAGTGTCTATTTCAGCCTCAGTCCTTCTATACCAGCATTCTTCAAAGCAAAGCTTGCGGGCAGTGGTTGTGGCCATTCATACTCTGATTCTTATGGGAGCCAAGGATAATGAAGCCATTGTGACATCACTGATGTGATTGGCTCTTAGGCACTGGTGGAATGAGGCATTATGACATCACAATATCTGCTCTGGATACCAGAGACTGTCATTCTGTAGTGTCTGTTTCAACCTCGGTCCTTCTACACCAGCATTCTTCAAAGCAAAGCTTGCGGGTCAGTGGTTGTGGCCATTCATACTCTGATTCTTATGGGAGCCAAGGATAATGAAGCCATTGTGACATCACTGATGTGATTGGCTCTTAGGCACTGGTGGAATGAGGCATTATGACATCACAATATCTGCTCTGGATACCAGAGACTGTCATTCTGTAGTGTCTGTTTCAACCTCGGTCCTTCTACACCAGCATTCTTCAAAGCAAAGCTTGAGGGTCAGTGGTTGTGGCCATTCATACTCTGATTCTTCCCTCTCTCCTTAAAGAATGATATGAAGATGGTTTACCGCGGTTATCCGCGGGGACGGTGATGAATTTTGTCCCCGTGTCATTCTCTAATCTGAGTGACTGGTCCTCAGCAGTCGCTTATTTTGGATTGGTCAGCCCAGTAGGTGCCCCTCTATATATATATATTTTTTTTGTGAATCGCTTCCCTGCCTACTGTGCATGCCGTTTCCCCTCAATCTGATTGGTACACAGGTTAGTGAATCGGATCGGAGTGAAATCGGGTCACAAAGGGGTCACAAACCGATCGGTACACGATCGGTTTGCTTAGTGAATCTAGCCCAAAGTACTCAAAGACTTTAAGCCAAAGTACACCTTGGATCTATACAGAGGCATTATAATAATAAAAACTCTGTGATCCCTCTGGAAGTAGAGAATAATGATGAACCTATGGAAAGCCCAGCCAGCTTGTGACCCCAAATGCAGGTTTTGAGACCCCGCTTGGGGTTCTGAACCACTATTTGGGAAGCTCTGGTCTAGAGGAAGGGATAAGAGAGGTAAATGAAGGTGGAAAAGATAGCACTGAGAGTGACGGGGTTATTACCTAGTTCTGTTAATATCAGAAACAGGATGTAAGAGAAAAGAGTAGAGAGGTAGGCTAGGGTGCTAAAAATGTGCTTCTGCTGTTTCTATCACAGGCTATTATCAAAATGTCTTTGGTAGGTAGGAATGCTCAAGCCCTGGGGTCTTAGGTGTAAGAATGTGCCTTTTGGCGTTTAAAAATGTGTATGTTTTTGTCTAGTCTATTGTGGTTGTGCACCTGAGGTCCCAGGTTTAATACTCTCAGAGAGGTTCAGCGGGAAATGAAATTAATGACAATGACAGCCAACAGTGGTTGCATAAAGAATATATTGTGCAGTAATATTACAGATATGCAATACTTAGAAGAAAGATATTCTATTATGTAGATGCTTCTGTGCTCTTGTGAATGAGAGAGAAAAGACAGGTTTTCCTTTGTGTCTCTGGATAGGTGAGGTGATGTGGGGGGAAAAGAGGGAAATAAAAGAGAGAGGGAAGATTGTGTGTGTGTAGGAAACCGAAAATAGAAAGAAGGACATGGAAAAAGCAGGCAAGAGGTTTTATCTGAATGCTGTGTGTGTACGGTACCTTCAACGGTGGGGGATATATGAGGTGTGAAGAAGCTGGAGAAGAGAAAGAGAAAGAAACCAGGGGCGAGGCCTCTTTCTCATAGATTTGAGTTTCTGATAGTTTCCAGTATATCTCTGTGCCAATGGCTATCTGTCTTTTAAGAATAGGCAGCTGGGGCTATTCTTTATCTTAAGCACCAGACCACAGCACATCTTTTGAAACTGTGGATCCCCCCCAGCCTTCTGTCAAGGCTCTTTGTCAGTCTTAAGCACTGATAATTTAGAAGTAATTTAGTAACATTTTCTTAAGTCTGTCTACACTGATACATGCTCAGGATCAGATCTGTTTAATACAGCGGTCTCCAACTCAAACCCTGTGCAGGGCCACATTTTGGATTTGTAGGTACTCGGAGGGCCGCAGAAAAAAAATAGTTAATGTCTTATTAAAGAAATGACAACTTTGCATGAGGTAAAACTTGTTATAGTTTATAAATCCTTCCTTAATTGCTTCTGATAATTTCAGCTAGACACAGCTGAAAGCAGTGCAACATGCAGAAAGATGCAGGAAAGCACTTGCTTGAGGTTACAACAGTGAGGCTGGCAGAACAATGGTAACATACCGAGGGCCTCGAAATAGTACCTGGTGGGCTGTGAGTTTGCGACCACTGGTTTAATATAAATTCCCATAGGCCTTTGCTGACATTGTTTAGGCCAACAGGAAATGCTGACAGCTAGCAATGTAAGGCTGACAGTAGGGGGTCAATTTTTCAAAATTATTGGGGGGTGCTAAAACCAATGGAAAATACCTCTCCCTGGATAAGGAGTCTGTTAAATGTTGGGGGTACACTTGAAAGTAGAGCCTCTGCGGTTGACTGCAAAAACTTTAAATTGACCAACTCTGAATTTTTCTTGAGTTGCCAATGGCTTTTCTTTTTATATTGCAACGTTCAAACAGTCACGTGAATATTCTATCATACATCCCAACATCTGAATGCTATTAAGAGGAATATTTTTGGAGGGATAAAACAATAGTATTTATAGAAGTAACCGCAATAATTCTGTTTGGAATAATTAAAATGAGTGCCCAGTTTCTCTTAAAGTTGAATAGCTGACCATTCTCTTTAAAGTAAATAATACAATTATTTTGTTCTTAAATGCCTTATCCCTTTTCAACTCTTACAAGCATCATGATTTCATATATTTTGCAATATTTGCTGTGTATACATTTAGCCTATCTAACCCGTCCTAACAGTGTTTATGCTTCATAGGACAATCTGTATAATTCTACTGTTATTATATGTTCTTTTTACATTTGATTCAATAAAAATTTGGACTTTCTGTAACTCAATAAGTGAGGAAATCATGCAGAATATGACTCATGGAATTCTTTGTAACCCTTCCGGTGAAAGTGAGAAGGATGCATTTAGGCAGTAAAAATAAGGAATATGAGTACAGAATGTCAGGTGCAACTCTGGGAAAAAGTGAACAAGAAAGGGATCTGGGTGTACTGATAGATAGGACCCTGAAGCCGTCGGCACAATGCGTGGCAGCGGCAAATAAGGCAAATAGAATGTTGGGCATGATAAAGAAAGGAATCTCGAGTAGATCGGAGAAAGTTATAATGCCGCTTTATAGGGCAATGGTCAGACCCCACTTGGAATACTGCGTCCAACATTGGTCTCCCTACTTAAAGAAGGATATAAAACTGCTGGAGAGGGTGCAGAGACGAGCAACTAAACTAGTGAAGGGTATGGAGAAACTGGAATATGAGGATCGACTTAAAACACTGGGATTGTTCTCCCTTGAGAAAAGGAGACTTGCGTGGGGATATGATCGAGACCTTCAAAATACTGAAAGGAATCGACAAAATAGAGCAGAAAAAACTATTTACATTGTCCAATTTGACACGGACAAGAGGACATGAAATGAAGCTAAGGGGGGGCAAGTTCAGGACTAATATCAGGAAGTTCTGCTTCACACAGAGAGTGGTTGACATCTGGAATACTCTCCCAGGGGAGATTATTGCGGAATCGACAGTCCTAGGCTTCAAAAGCAAACTAGATGCATATCTCCTTGAGAGAGGCATATAAAGATATGGTTGGCTATAAAATAAGCCAGGTGTATACCTAGCAGGGCCTCCGCGTGTGCGGATCGCCGGACTTGATGGACCGAAGGTCTGATCCGGAGATGGCGCTTCTTATGTTCTTATGTTCTTATGATGCTAGGTTGCATAGGGAGAGGTATGGCCAGTAGGAAAAAGGAGGTATTGATGCCCCTTTGGTGAAACCTCATTTAGAATATTGTATACAATTCTGGAGGCAGCACATCTGGGTTGCCTCTCTGTGCATGGCAGCAGGAAAGGCCTTCATAAAAGGTCTTTTCCTGCTTCTCTTAATCTAGTAGCATGGGAAGGCAACTCCTTTTGCCTCTTGCTCAAATCGGCAGTGCTCCTTCTCTGCCCCTCCTGCTGCATGTGTGCTGCTTCCTTACGCTCATACCTCTGTAACATTCCTGGCACATGCAGCAACCCCCAATCTGCTGTCGTGCCAGAGTTGGCTATTCCTCTGATGTCACTTCCTAGGTGCAGGTCCAGGAAGTGATGTCAGAGGAATAGCCGACGCTGGCGTGACAGCAGGTTGGGGGTTGCTGTTCACAACAGGATCATTCCAGAGGTACGGGGGAAGGGAAGCGGCATGCACATGGAGCAGGGGGGCAGAGAGGAGAATGGGCATCTGTGCCCTCACCAAGATGGCACCTGGGGCAGACCGCCCCTTCCCTTACTACGCCACTGGTGCTGGGGCGGATCAATAGACAGAGCAATACGAGGGTCGGGGCAAGGCGATCAATGGGGCTGGGCTGGGGACTGACCCTGAATCTCCTGCTGAGTGGATTGGCCCCCTTGACAAGAAGTTTAGGCAGTGCATCAAAATATTATTAGACTGTCTTGTTAGGTGCCTAGATTGGCATGCATATCAGATCTAGGCGCCTAACTTAATTATTTAAAAAGCGTAATCAGCGCAGATAAGAAGCAATTAGCACTTTATAATTGGCTTAAATTTAAATGAATTGGGTGGTAGTGTAGGTGCCGGTATTTAGGTCAAGAAACCCAGGGATGAATAGGGTGTGCCTCAGATTCAGGCGCCTAAGTTCAATTTAGGTATCACTAGGAGCAATTCTGCAAACTTGAGATTGACATGTGCTAAGTGCTGCGTTCCTAGGTAGCATCTATAGAATCAAAGCCATAGTTTGTTTGGCATAATTTGGGCCTGAACTTGTTATGCCTCATTGTGCCACCTGTCAAAAGATGACAATTGGAGGCATGATATCTATACTGAGGCTCATGGGGGGGGGTGGGGGGCGGTTGTCTCAGCGTCACTACATGAATCATCTCAGTATTATTTTTTCTTCACAGAGATTGGTCCTGTTACAATTACCACCGATCCAAAGAAATTTCAATATGAACTCCGGGAACTCTATGTTCAGGTAAGCTCTTATATTTTGAATATTTCAGATTCTACCAGAATACCACTGTGAAGTTGATTTTTGGAAAAAGTAAATTTGACCATGTGACCCCCTTTGCTCCTGAGTCTCCATTGGCTCCCGGTTTATCTTAGAATTCAATTCAAATGTGCTTGCATCTCTTTCAAAATTTTATATGGTATTTTTATTCCCCTTGTTCCCTTATTATGGAATGTTTACAGAGGCATCCAACAGTTCAAACTCTCCCTTCCTTCCAGAAAAGGAATTAAAGGAATTAAAATCTTTAGTCAATCTCTGATTTTTAAACTTTCGCAACTATTGAATGAACTCCCTTAACTTTGAGGAGCCCCAGGCCTTTCCAATCTTTTCGTAAATTTCTAAAGACCTTTTTATTTGCTAAACATTTTGAAAATTAATCTCTTTTGAAACCTCTGTTTTTACTTTTTTCAGTTCTTATTTAATTGTTATAAACCTAGTCGAGCTTCCTTAGGTTGATGCCCCGGTATATAAAGTTAAGCTTTAGTTTAGTTTAGACACACCTTATGTAGTGTCTTTTTAAATTTATTCTTCTAGTTCAGCTGTTCTGTTCACTCTTAATGCCAAGAAATGCAAGGCCATGCAAATATCTGAGGGAAATGTACAGTTTTAGGGGGTGAAGAACTTTTGTGCACAAAAGAGGAGCAGGTCTTGGGTATGATAGTATGCATTGATCTTAAGGTGGCCAAAGAGGTTGAAAAGGCAATGGCAAAAGCTAGAAGGATGCTAAGGTGTGTAGGGAAAGGTATGGCCAGTAGGAAAAAGGAGGAATTAATGCCTTTGTATAAGACTCTGGTGAGACCTTATTTAGAATATTGTGTACAGTTCTGGAGACCCACCTTCAAAAAGATATAAACAGGATGGAGTCAGTCCAGAGGAAGGCTGCTAAAATGGTTGGTGGTCTTCATCATAAGGTGTATGGGGACATATTAAAGATCTCAATATGGAGGAAAGGTGGGAGGGGGAGATATGATGGAGACGCTTTCTTAATAGGCGCCTATGTTTCAATCAATGCTGATTAAAAAGCTCAATTGAGCTTGTTATTCAATTTAGATAGGTGCCTATCTAGTTGGGCGCCTCCAAAATAGGTGCCTAACTTTAGGTGCTGGTTACAGAATTTGGGCCTAAATGACTTGCCCAGGGTCACAAGGAGCAGTGCAGGATTCAGACCTGAGGGTGCTAAGGCTGTAGCTCTAACCACTGTATCACACACTCCACAGTGTAAAAACCAATAGAATCTAAAATGAAATTGAGGTCAATAGTATGTTCTTCCCAATCCTAAAGGCTTCACGAGTCCCATAAACTTCCTGTCTCTTGGGAATGGAAAATCACCTGCGTCCACATTAAACTCACGCACCACTAGAATCCTAGGAAACATGATGCCAGCAAAGCATTCTTCTTTTTTAGCTGTCCCCTCTGTGATGCTAGTTTGTCTGCTGAGACTGTGCCACAGTTTGCTGGATATTGTCTGCTATTTGTCTAGTGTGTGTGGTCAGTACCTTATTGATCTCTTCTAGCATGATCTGGAACTTTGCCAATTTACCTTTGAGCCCTGCTGTCATGAATTATGTGAGATGTTTGTCCTTTCTCTGATATAAATAGCATCAGCTGATGTTATGGTGTTGCCATTGTCCATTTTGATCTTTCTTAGGTCTATTTGGCATCTCTAGCAAAAGAAGCCACAAAATCTACCTCACGGCCTTTCACTAGTGATGTGCAGTGTCCATAAGAACATAAGCAATCCCTCTCCTGGTTCAGACCTTAGGTCCATCTTGCCCAGCTGTCCGCTCATGCGGCGGCCCAACAGGTCCAGGACCTGTGCAGTAATCCAGCAATAGCTTCTCACTTCTGGTTCAGGCTGCTCACTCCTCAGAGTCTCTGACCACTTTTCTGCGGTTAAAGGATGGTACACTAATTAGAGGTGGTGAAAGTCACCGCACTGTGCAATATCTTTACCTTCTTAGCTCTTCCTTGAAGGGATACTGGCTATTTTGGTGCAGACTTTTCAGGATGCCAGTCCCTCGTGGCTGGTTGCTTAATTGTCCTCCTCATTCCCTCCTCACATAGGCTCCTTAATCTTGTTGACATGCCAATGCTTTTCTGTTGTAGTTAATGCATATTTTGTTGTCTTCCTCTCATCTTACTTCTGCTACTCTGCTTTCCATGCTTTGTGCTGCTACATTTTCATGGCCCTCTGCTTTCTTGGCACTGCTGCCTCTTATGCACCTTGTTATATTTTATTTCTTAGCTCTTGAGGCTCTAGTTGCCTCGATTAAAGCAGCACCCCCAAGTCATTCATGATGCTCTTCCCATCTGTCATTTGCTCAAATACAAAGATTCGGTTCAGCCTGCGGGCTTCACCATCTGACTTTAACTTTTCAGGGACAGTTTTTTCAGGTCTCCATGGTTCATCTCATGGTACTTATCTTCTTCTGCTCATTCCATTAAGCCTGCTCCTCTTTATCTGTGTTTTAAAAGGAGTTGATTTATACCTCTTTCCGAAATTACCCCCTTAAAAAACCCATACGTCATTCCCACCTTGCCAACAGGTCCACAGTTTAGATGTTGATTAAAACCAAAGAAGAGTCTGAGGCTGGAGCCATCCCACTCTGCTGTCCTCTCCCAATCCATGCTTAATCTGGGGCCACTGGACTTCCCTTCCCTAGTTCAACAAACAAGCACCTTTGAGGTTGGCCCTCATCCACACGCTTCCAAGGACAAAGAAAAAAAGTCCTTTCTGGAATAATATGAACACCATTCTGGAAGTCCATGCCAGTATTCACTGTATGGTTGTTGCACTCCATATAGTTCATTGTTTTGGACCCTACCACCTCCACTGGGATGACAATTTAGGTATTCATCACCTTCTCCATAAAAAATATTTCTTCTTGTTACTCTTAAGGGTACAACTCTACCTCTGTATTCGTGGGGGTTAGGTGCAGAGCTGGCCCGCGAATAGCAAAAATTGCGAATAAGTTTTGGAACCAGCTCTGACCCACACCCACCTCCCTTATGTGTCCCTGGACCTTACCTGGTGGTCTAGTGGTGACGCAGGGCAGGAGCGATCTTTGTATGCTCCTGCCCCGTGCAGAGCCATCATCAAAATGGCTGCCGTGAGTTCCCGTTGCCATACAATGAGAGGCTAGAGAAACTGGGCCTCTTCTCCCTTGTAAAGAGGAGACTGAGAGGGGACATGATCGAAACATTCAAGATATTGAAAGGAATTGACTTAGTAGAGAAAGAGAGATTGTTTACCCTCTCCGAGGTGAAGAGAACCAGAGGGCACTCGCTAAAGTTAAAAGGGAATCGATTTCCGTACAAACGTAAGGAAGTTCTACTTCACCCAGAGAGTGGTAGAAATCTAGAACACTCTTCCAGAGGCTGTTATAGGGGAAAACACCTTCCAGGGATTCAAGACAAGGTTGGATAAGTTCCTGCTGAACCAGAATGTATGCAGGTAAGGCTAGACTCAAAAAGGGCACTGGTCTTTGACCTAAGGGCCGCCGTGTGAGCGGATTGCTGGGCATGATGGACCACTGGTCTGACCCAGCAGTGGCAAATCTTATGTTCTTATGTTCCTTTAGGGTATACATATTCAGGTCTTCAAGCCTCTTTTCATATCTCTTTTGGCTTAAACTCCTATATCCTTTTTGTCACCTTCTTCTGAACTGACTCAAATCTTTTCATGTCTTTAGCAAGATATGGCCTCCAAAACAGAGAATAACATGGGGTCAAATTTGTCACCATCCCCACTGGATCTCAATATCCCCATCCTGTTCCTGTTCCTGTCCTGCAAGTTCTGCAATGAAACAAAAAGTTTCAAGAAAATTGTGGAATAACTTATATGTTTCATGGCTCCACATCATTCTCTTCTTGGTTGGTCTGAGAACGTTTCAGCAGCCTCTCATATATGTTTTAGAGAATTTGCACTCAGTGCGCTGCATCTTATCACCTAACTTTAATGGTCAGAAGATTAAGAGGGGATATGATAGAGACTTTCAAGATCATGAAGGGCATAGAGAGAGTGGAGAGGGACAGATTCTTCAAACTTTCGAATAATAAAAGAACAAGAGGGCACTCGGAAAAGTTGGAAGGAGACAGATTCAGAATGAATGCTAGGAAGTTCTTCTTTACCCAACGTGTGGTGGACACCTGGAATGCAATTCCAGAGGACGTTATAGGGCAGAGTACGGTACTGGGGTTTAAGAAAGGATTGGACAAATTCCTGCTGGAAAAGGGGATAGAGGAGTATAGATAGAAATTTACTGCACAGGCTTATGGTGAATGGTAATTCACTGGAGAGACTATATATATATATATATATGTATATATATATATATATTTTTTTTTTAGTTCAATCATCTTTATTAGTATTTTAAAATATACAATAAACAGGTAACAATGACCAGTAATCAAAATCAACAACATCAGCATTGGTACATTAGCCAACAAGAAAACCCTGAACATTACAAAATATGCAATAGAAAAGGGCAAACCAAACCTCCCCCCCCCCCATCCCATAGAGCCCAAATATTGCAACATAACAAAAAACACAATCCCAAGAAGGTATGTGCAAAACATATGCCAAAACAGTAAACAACCAAGTAGCCAAATCCCCCCCCCCCTATCACAGCCAATCGCAAGTCTGGGAACACAGGACCAACAGAAAAACTTAAAGTCCAGGTGGGGGTCTCCACTGATCCCAAAACACTGGTGCAGGGGATACCAAAGCCACCAAAATCAAGAGATCCCGATACAAAGAGAGAAAGAAAGAGGAACCTGGGATCTACCAACAATAAAATTTAAAAAAACGCAAAGCACACTGTATGCAGAGAAAACGTTAATTAGCATTTATATTCCGGGGGGTTTTCACAAAAGGGATATGGAGGCCTTGCCAGGATGAATTTGACTTAAGCAGCTTCCTTATAGCCTTATATATTCCCACAGTTTTGTTTTCCTTGTCTGAACTTTCAGCATAGAAATTTATTTCTAAAAACAGAGACTGATGTGAATGCGAAATGTTGCCCTAAATGAGACGAGATACTTCAGTTTTGGACTTTTCCTTTAAAGGTCAGATTCTTTCCATGCTAGAAAGTAACACAGAGGTTAACAGCAGTTGTGTGACATAAGATCTATCATGTTTGAATTTATTTAATCCTAATTTCCTGGGTACTAACCCTATGACTGTTCTTCAGAATAGTGTAATTTTCTAACATTATGTATATATCCTATCGCGTATTATTGTTATTATATTACTGTATAATAAGTTTGTTCCACATTGTTTTGAACCTTTTGGAAAATTGAGTGAACAAATACAAATAAATATAAGGTTCATAAACAATTCAATATAGCTGGGAAAAATTCCAAAGACTAATCAGATCAGCTTGACAAAACAAACAAGCAAACAAAACCCAATATGCTTTTTTATTACATGGCAGTTTCCTTCTGCCTTTGGGCAATGGCAATGGCATTCTGAAGTTTTATTAACAGCTACCCCAGCTTTTCTACCAGCCCTGCTATTATAGTCACACTTACTGACCAGAGTCTATAGACCAGGGATCTCAAAGTCCCTCCTTGAGGGCCGCAATCCAGTCGGGTTTTCAGGATTTCCCCAATGAATATGCATTGAAAGCAGTGCATGCACATAGATCTCATGCATATTCATTGGGGAAATCCTGAAAACCCGACTGGATTGCGGCCCTCAAGGAGGGACTTTGACGCCCCTGCTATAGACCATCGTTCTGTCCAAGAATCTGGCACATGTGAAGCTCAAGTTGAGCCAGAAGGTGTCAACTTGAGCAATGGCTGAGACACTCCTTCCCTTTCATCCTAGGGATTCTGAATGCTGTCTCTATGGCATCCCCAGCTAGCCTAGAAATTGAATCCATGTCCTCCACATGACTAGGGTGTCCCCGTCCCATTCTACTCCCAGCCCTGCCCCCCAGCCCCCTGTTTTTGTACACTCTGCCCTCAGCCCTGGCCCCAGCCAAACCTACTGTCTCCTACTCCGAGGTCTGGAAGGCCTCTGCGCATGTGCAAAAGCCTATGATGTCATTGTGTCGATGTTGAGCAATGTCTGCACTTGCACAGAAGGCCTCCAGCTGCGGCTCTGAGTTCGGGGACTTCCAAAACCCGGATAAACTACCAGGTTTTGGAAATCCCTCTGGGCACCTGGACAGTCCTCTAAAAAAAGGACATGTCCAGGTTTTCCTGGACATCTGGTAACCCTATGTATAGCATTAATAGTGAGCCACCATACTGACCCTGATGAGCTTACATTTTCCCAGCCAAATCATTTTAAATTCTGTATCAGATTTCTCTTGTACCTCCACCTTCCCACAATCTAGAACAGGGGTGGGCAACTCCGGTCCTCAAGGGCCGGAATTCAGTCGGATTTCCAGGATTTCCCCAATGAATATGCATGAGATCTATTTGCATGCACTGCTTTCATTGCATATTCATTGTGAAAATCCTGAAAACCCGACTGGATTCCGGCCCTGGTCTAGTATATGCTCCTCCCTCCATGGGTATGCCACTTTTCTTATAGTGTCTCAGCTCAATCCCTCCAACTCCTTTGGCTTCCACTGGTGCTTTTGGATTGCATTTTGCCTGCACCCTCCATCCCATTCTGGTTACTTATCTCATACCTATGATGATGACATGAGCCTCCTTCTCTTCCCCCAGTCCTGAGAAATGAAGCATTCCTAAATCCACAGCTTCTACTGCTTCTCCTGTTTGTCACATCTCTTCCCTCCTACTCCTATTGAAACCTCTCTTCTGTGGGCAGATGATGGGGTTGGAACATGGATCTGGGAGTAGCATGGGGCATGTTAGGGACCTACCAAGCAATTAAGAGCTAAGTTGAGAATACTGTCAGTTATACAGTACATGTACCTGCCAGTATTTGGGTGTGACATTTATACCAACCGTAAACATGGCGTAGGTGCTCACACCTAGAGTTAGGCTCCAAAATGTGGACCAATGTTAGTGTTCTATAATGGCTTATTGCCCAGTTTTTTTTCTGAATTGAGCCCTATATGGTTAACTTTGGCATTGATGACATAGCAACTTATAAAAAAAATTTAGAGCTGACCAGTGCTTAAGCTTTGGCTACACATTGAGATGACCGGAGGGAAAGGGAGGGATCTGGCTGTGTGGCTAAGTTGATGGGGTTGATATTGAGGTGGATGGCTAACTCCCACGGTTGGCGTTCAACTTGGAAATTCAGTGCCGGGCCGTATCCAATGACTGGCATTGAATTTCCAGGATATTTTTGGCCACTTTTGACATAGCAGGTTAAGCTGATATTATAGTGTCCAAAGATAAACCTGCTATTTACATGAGCCTATCTGACCACCAAACTTAGCCGGTCAGCCAATGAAAATTGGTGCACAACATAGCTGGTGACGAGGCTAGCTGCTAAGTCCCTAATATTCAGTGGCCGTCTTATGCTGAATGTTAGTGCTTAGCACTAGTTAACCAGCCAAGATCTATTCCTAGCTGGTTAAACAGTGCTGAATATTGGGCAATATCTGTTTGGCACAAAATAGCCGCCCTGTCTTTTATGGATAACTTATTCATGTTTTGTAGGATCAAAATCAGCACTCTTTAGATAGTGCAACTGAAAATCCATATAAAGATAAACAGATAAGTCACCTGCTTGTCTATATGCAGAGACCACCCAGACGAATATTTCATGACTCATTTCCCGGCTAGTATTTTTATCTATAAATGCTATACGTGCTTCGATAACTTGAAGAATGAAAAAATTATCATTGGATCTTCTTTAAATGGGTGGTTGTTATTATAATTGTCTGTACATGCCATCACATCAGTCTTGTACTCTCAGTAATGCACAATACAACTCAATACAGATAACAAGATGTTTGATGATTGTCACGTAATTATTTTTCACATATGCATTCTTTGTAATGTTGAACAGGGTGGCGGTGACTGTCCCGAGATGAGCATCGGTGCAATAAAAATCGCTCTGGAAATTTCTCTTCCTGGATCTTTTGTTTATGTGTTTACTGATGCGCGATCAAAAGACTTTGGACTTGCCCATGAAGTCCTGCAGCTCATTCAGCAAAAGCAGTCGCAAGTAAGTACTGCTAGAAGTTTACCTTCCTTTCTCAGTACTATAGTCTATTTGTGTCCATAATGATGCTTAAGCTGTTATATCCAGTGCTGTACCCTAGTCACTTTACCTGCATTTCAAATTGTTTCAAGATCATAGGGCTAGATTCACTAACCTGACTTCCGTACCCGATCTGTGGCCGATCCCAGCATGCCCGACCAATTCACAACAGCAAAAAATTCAAATGAGGGCGATTGGAGGGACGCCCCCCTCGGATCACACGGGTCGCTAGTGTGCGATCCTGACGCACGCGCAGGATCTCTGCCGCCCTTCTCCACAGTGCAGCCCCGCTTTAAAACCACGGGCTAGCACTGCGGGGAAGGGCGGCAGAGAGCAGCAGAATCGGGGCAGCATCTCTTATCTTACTTCCACTGGCGCTGCTTTGGACTGGCCAAGCACACAATATGCTTCTGTTTAAAGACATCTGCCCAAGCTGAAGACCACTGTTCTTGCTTTTCTTTAACGCTGTCTGCTGATTTTTTTCAAGTTCTATGGAAGGGGCAGAGAACAGAGTAGAGCAGAGAACTGGGATTTCAGGCCGAGAACAGTAGCAGTCGCTTCTTGTGTTGATCGGCCAGCCCAGTCGGTTTCAAAAATTTCTTTGGTGAATTGCGTCCCTGCCTACTTTGCATGCCGTTCCCCTCATTTGCATGTGTGAATCGGAATGGGATTGGCACAGAGGTAAATGAATCGGGCTGGAGTAAAATTGGGTCGCAAACTGATTGGTACAAGCGCCTAGGCCAGAGCTCACTCCTAAAGGGTTACCCCAGTTCCAGGGGAACACGCCAGGGTTTGAGTTTGATCCCAACCAGCGCTCTCTGCCATCCTGTCCAGAGGCCTGGTGGGTGATACCGCGTAGTAACCTTGCTGGTTAACCAGGTAGTAACCTCTGCTACCTGGTTAACTAATGTTAAATATTGACCCGTGTATTTTTAATACTTTTTCACAGATAACCACACAGAGATTGATAATCAGTTGACCATGAATTAATAAAATTAACCAGACAATTTTGTCCCGTTAATTTTACCTATACAGTATATTCAATCTGATTGTCCAATTAACTTTAGATCTGCTTTTTGGTAGACCAGAATTCACCGCATCCTCTTCAGCCTGACTAAATATTGCTCAGATAAAGCTTTTCTGATCCATAGTGTGAAAATTTGAATCATCAAGGTTTGTCTGGCGAATTCCCAATTTTAGTTGTGTAAATCATCTTAATATTAACTCCACAGATCCTTCCTTTAGGAAATTATACTGAAGGCATTTATATACAGGAAGGCAGTAAGCTTTATGGGGTAGATAGCCAATGCTGAGCCATTTTCTGTAACCGACAATGAATATCTGTTCTTTCTTTGGGCACTAAACACTTAACCAGTTAAGCTGATATTCAATGGCTGACCAGTTACCTTATAGCAGTTAAAGATAGGACTGTTATCTATGTGGTCCAATTTAATTGCTAATCTATGCCTAACCGGATAAATTGTGCCATATAACTAGTTTAGCGGTAAACGTTGAATATTTGTGGTTAGCTATGAAAATATTATTGAACCAGTTAGTGGCCATTTCTGACTGGTTAAATAGCACTGAATATCCGGAGTGGGGGGGCTGGAATGATACGTCTTTAAAGTTGTAACCTTCTGCTCTCTAAGCAAACCAAACCATTGGCTCTTTAGACTTCATGCAAGACTATATCCACCTGGAATGGTGGCTCTAGACTTACTATAGTCTTTCTGACAACCCCTTGCTTCTCGCTATTTTGTCTCCTTGGCACAGTGTATCACAAACTGTGTGCCGCAGCACACCAGTGTGCCTCCTGAGATTTCAGGTGTGCCATGACATACCGGTGAGGCGCAGATGACTCTCCTCCTCTCCCCGCACCTCCCGGATCCCTCCACCAAAGCGGGTCGCAGCCAGATGGGCCTCCATGCATGCGCCGACACTGACGCGATGACATGATGCATGCGTGTGATGTCATCGCGTCGATGCCCATGCACTTCCGGGTGCCGCCGGCCAGAAAGTTTGCGAGGCGCTGCCTTAGCAGATTCCTGTTTCTTGCAGACTCCACATGGCAGCTCCTTGATCCTTTGTCAGCTGCTCTTTTTTCAACCCTTACAAGAGATTTTACTTTCTTCTTAAGCTATATCCTAATTGACCACATTTGTTTCAGTGGCTCCTGTCCTCTTAGAATTATATAACCCAATAATCTCCTGCTTATAGTACCATCACATGCTCTTTCATGTTTTTCTTTAGTTAGCTATAGCTTATCCTTGATATGCTTCCATCTAGATCAGGGGTCTCAAAGTCCCTCCTTGAGGGCCACAATCCAGTCGGGTTTTCAGGATTTCCCCAATGAATATGCATGAGATCTATGTGCATGCACTTCTTTCAATGCATATTCATTGGGGAAATCCTGAAAACCCGACTGGATTGCGGCCCTCAAGGAGAGACTTTGAGATCCCTGATCTAGATGGAGTTGTGTATCTACTAAAGAGTACAACCTCCATAAGCCTAGTCTTTAAAGCGACATTTTTTCACGGTGTTCTTTGTCCCTGTGTCTTTAGACCTCCTTCAAGCATTCACTGTGTGTCTATAAAATAAAATTCATGCCATCAATACTGAATTCTGAATGTTCTCCTCTGTGCATAAATATTCCTTGTGCTCAGTGACTTCAGGTCAATTGCATCTCTTCCATGAATGCAAAATAATAGTTCAGTTTTTGTTTATTCATGAGGTATTTTGTTGTTTTTTTTAACTCAGACATAATGCAGGAGTATAAAATTAAAGTTATCTGGGTACTTAGGCCATGCCTGATCAATTAAATTCACATAATAAGGCCATTTTTCAAGGTTCTTTCCCTACTGAGGTTAAATGAACAGATAGATGACCTGGATCTGTAAGTGACATTTTTTGTTCTGTTTTCTTAACCCAGGTGGTATTTGTGCTGACTGGTGATTGTGATGACCGGAGTCATCTTGGCTATAAGGTCTATGAGGAAATTGCTTCCACAAGTTCTGGTCAAGTATTCCACTTGGACAAAAAGCAAGTTAATGAGGTAAGGTTAATGAAGCAGTTAATCTAAATGATTGAGGGGCACACATGGAGGAAGTGGATCAAGGTGCTTTCCTGTGCTCATTAGAGGTCTCCATGAACAAGAAGAAAGTCAGCCATTTGGGGCCCTTGACTTCTGAGTTTGTCAGCAGAAGTCTCAGTCTAGAACGAAAATATACAACATTCCGATTTGGGGCTTCTCAAAATAAAACCTTTACTGAACAACTTGTAAGAACATAAGAATTTGCCTCCGTCGGGTCAGACCAGAGGTCCATCCCGCCCAGCGGTCCGCTCCCGTGGCAGCCCCTCAGGCCTATTACCTGTGCAGTGGTCCCTGACTATTCCTATAACCTAGCTCAACTCCTATTTGTACCCCTCAATCCCTTTATCCTCTAGGAACCTATCTAAACCTTCTTTGAAGCCCTGTAACGTGCTCTGGCCTATCACGGCCTCTGGAAGCGCGTTCCACGTGTCCACCACCCTCTGGGTAAAAAAGAACCTGTCCCCTTTTAATTTCTCCGAGTGCCCCCTTGTACTTGTGGTAAACATCAGAAATGAAGTGTCCACTTGGTCCTAATGCATTGCCAGGGCAAAGTAAAAACAGGGCATATAGTCACCATCCTCAAACACCAACAAAAACTCTGAACGCATCCCCAGCTTTGGGTGTTTTCTTTAATTTTCTTCCATCTTTGGATCATTTATTGTCTATTTGCTGGAACCTGCAAACACTCGGTATAGACCAGGTGATAAGAAATATTCTCTCCCCTTTGTTAGAAATGAGGTCTGCAGTCTTTTTTGAGGCAGAAGGTCTTCCCTTGCCGTCCAAATAATTTAAAATTAAAAGTGAGGCACCTGGGAAAGAAAAAACCCAACTATAGGTACAGGGCTCTTTTTATCAAGCTGCGGTAGGCGGTTAACGCGCAGAATACCGCGCGTTCAGCCGCGCTAGTCGCTAATGCCTACATTGATGAGGCGTTAGTTTTTTTGCGTACCGCGGGAGTTAGCGCGTGATGAAATGTCCGACGCGCTAACCCCCATATCGCACCTCGATAAAAGGAGCCTACAGTATATAGTTATTTTATTTGATATACCGCCATTTTTAACAAAAAAAAAAAAGTCAAATCAAAGCAGTTTGCAAAAAATAAAATCAATGGGCAATAATTAAAATCTGTAAAAACAAACAAGGGAAATAGGTTTTAATAATGATACTGTTAATATTCTATTGTGTTTGTTCTGTCGCAACATGTTTTAGTATTTTTAATATGTTTGCATGTAATTTTGTAAACCGCATAGTATTTATGCAATATATAAATTTTTAAATAAATAGACATAGACAAATTAACTAAACAAGGGCAAGATAGGTTTACAATATCATAAGGAAAAAACAAACAGGATAAGAGGAAGAGGAGGGTAGGTTAAAATGCAGAAAGGAAGAAGAAATAAAGAAAGAATTAATAAGCTAAGATATTGATTTCCAGATCGCAAATATCGAGAAAAAGTTGCAGTGTCAGACTGTTGGTAACAAGGTTCAAATACCATTTTGAAATAATATGTTTTCAATTGAGACTTAAATGACTTAAGAGATTTTTCAGATCACAAATATAACAGAAGAGAGTTTGAAAGTATTGGTGCCAATACAGAGAAACTAGAATCTCTGTAAATGTCCAGAAACACCTGCCTGAAAGATGGAACAGACAGTAATTGCTGGTGGGAGGAACTCAGGATCCTCTTAGGTGAATATGGAATCGTTGTCTCTGGGGTTAGCCAAAACTAAACTGAGAGCTTTACAGGTTTTGATGAACTCTGCAGCCAGATTGGGGTAATGAGAACATCTCATATTACCCCGTATTAAAAAATCTACACCGATCGAACGGAGGATTCATTTTAAAGTATTATCTTCGGTGCACCAAACTTTGCATTGAATGGTACCATATTAGTTCCAGTGTCTCTGGGAGATGTATAGACCTGGTACGACAGCCTTCTAGCGACACAGGCAGCGAAAATTGACCCCACCATCACCAATCTAATGATCAAATCAACAGACATCAAAGTGTTTCGAAAAGAAATCAAAACATTTCTATTCAAAAAACACGTCCCTACTAACTAATCTCCTCCCCTTTCGCACAAGCTCTCCCTCTTGTGAATAACACATTAGTCAACTCCTAGAACCTTACCTTCCAAAAATATTCTGATTCCTAAATAAGCATCTACCTCACTATCCAACAAACTTCTTACGTCATTGTTAGGTAATTTCTCTTCTTTAACCCGTATATACTGATATTCTCCACTGTATCCTGTTATCACTTGATTCTCTGCTATGTAATTCTTTCGGAAAAATCAAGATATCTTATAATTGAATCCTCTACCACACCATGTAAAGAACATGAATCACTGTTATGTAATTCTCTAGGTAATCATTGTTGCGTAATTCTCTTGGTAATGTCCAGATCTCTTCTAATTTGTAATCCGCCTAGAACCGCAAGGCACAGGCGGAATAGAAATCACTAATGTAATGTAATGTAAAGCCCTGCGATCAGTTGGTAGTATGAAGCTAGTATGTCAATCAGCTATGATTATAAGATATGTGTCTACAAAAACAAAAATGTTTATGAATTCTGGGATGCTTTTATGGAATAACTTATCCGGTCAAATAAGATTACGTGTGGAACATTCTATTTTTCAAAAACTTCTTAAAACTAAGCTATTCCTCTGAAATTGTTTTGCTTTCCCTTTACTGTAGTTGATGAGTACTTGTTGAAAGTATTTTTAAGGTCATTAGCTACAGTATATGTGTGACGATTTTGAATTACTGTGTTTTAGTGGTTTGTGTATTTTTATGCTTGTATGCATGGTATTTTGGAAACCGCTGAGACTTTTTTGGCAGTATAAAATTTTTTTTTTTTTATAAATGAGTAGACAAAAATAGTCTGAATCTGAAAAGTAAGAATGTTATATTTGAAAGGTATCCTAAAGAAAATTGGAAGTATCTGTTCAGATTTGAGAAGTGGAGTAATATGATCAAATTTTGAATGACGATAAAGAAGCCCAAGTGCAGTATTTTGATGGAGACTGCTCCAACTTTGTTGGCTGGGCTGAGACCTTTTCAGCAGTCTTTCGTGTTCCTATTCTTTCTAGAGTATATGGTTAACTAGTCATGACAGGGTATTTAAGTTGCTAGAAGAACTTTGTTGTGACTCAGGACAAGCAAATGGGAATGGAGTCCAAGTGCAGTACTTTTCCAGGTTTCTGTACACATTCCAAAAATGATCTGACAGCGGTTGGAGGAGGGGAGTTAGTTGGCGGTTGCATGTTTCTAAAGATGTTATGACTTTCTTTCATGCCTCCTTGTGGGACCACAGTTTGGCTGTGTTACAAAAAACCTGTAAATGTCTTTTGTGAGAATCACCAAGGACAAATAATAATAATAATAATAATAATAGTTTATTCTTATATACCGCCATACCCAGCGAGTTCAAGGCGGTTTACATCAAATTAGATTAGGATCTGCATAGACAGGCAGATTTACAATTATTTATCAGAATTACAGCTTTAATCGAACTAGACAGGATGTGGAAAGTAGGGAAAAAGGGGAAGGCCTCATGAGGGAGGCGGAGTGGGGAGGAGGGGAGTTATTGTCAGTGGGGGGGGGACAATTCGGGTCTTGTTTGCTGAATAGGTAGGTTTTAAGTAATTTTCTAAAGCCGAGGTAAGTGGGGGCCTCGGTATCATTTGTGCTAGCCATGGGTTCAGCTTAGCTGCTTGGAAGGCAAAAGTTTTGTCCAGGAATCTTTTGAGATGACAAAGTTTGAGCGAAGGGAAGGCGAACAACTGAATACGACGGGATTTCTTGTTGGTGCGATAGAGGTTGAAGTGGGGGTTGATGTAACTTGGTGAGGAACCATTTACAGCCTTGTAGCAGAAGCAGGCGAATTTGAAAAGGACTCTAGACTCGAATGGCAGCCAGTGAAGTTGGTGGTAGAATGGGGTGACGTGTTCCTATTTCTTTAGGCCAAAGATGAGGCGCACGGCGGTATTTTGGATTATTTTTAGTCTCCTGGTTGTTTTCTTCGTGGCGTTAAGGTATATGATGTAAATGTACTTCAAAGACTGATAGCATAATTGTAAGTGACATAGGAATGAAAAGAATTGCCCATACAGGAGCAAGAACTTGGAAGGACAGTTCAGATACATTTAGGAAGTAATAGTGAGAATAGTTTGCATGAAACTAGGTTAAAGAAAGTATAAGTAAGACTGCCATTGACTTAAGTACTTTTTTCATTGTTTTGAAGGTATTGAAATGGGTTGAACAAGCAGTGCAAGCCTCGAAAGTGCATCTTCTGTCTACAGATCATGTGGCCGAGGCTACAAACACTTGGCAAATCCCTTTTGATCCCAGTTTGAAAGAGGTTACAGTTTCACTGAGCGGCCCTTCCCCAGAGATTGAAATTCGTAATCCAACAGGTAATATGCATGGAAGAAACAAAACAATCCAGCTGATGTTCAAAGCAATGTATCTGGCTGCTGGTAGGGGCTAGTTGCAAATTGTAACCGTCTAAGTGCTGCTGAAATTTACGGTTAGCGCTTAACCTCAAGCAAGCTATGTTGGAGGCATTCCAGGGGCAGAGTCAGTATTTGGCTTCTTAAATGATGCTATTCAGCCCTTAAGCTGACAGGTTGAAAGCATAAATGAGACCGCATAAAAGTCTGTCCTATCTTTATGTGCTACCACATGGCCGCTTAAGGGCTGAGTATCGACTTAAGTGGCAATGTGTTAGGCAACTCAAAATTAACTGGATATTTAAGCTGGAACTCGGATGGGGCCAGGTTTTGAATATCTGGGAATGACTCGTCAGTGATGAGACCACCACCGGTTGAATATTGACCTCCAGTGTATTTACATTTTTATCAAAAGTATTATTATAAAACACCACATAAGTTACTGGATTATGCAAATTGGTTCTGATTTTTCTGGGGCTCTGCTACTAAATTCAAGAATATTAATAATGCCTTTTGAACGATTAACACGCTGGGTTTTACTAAACGGCGCTAGAGGTTTTTCATGCGGGCTGGCAACGTAAATACTCTGATGCTCATAGGAATTCCACGAGCGTGGAGCATTTATCTTTCCAGCTTGCACTAAAAACTTGTAGTGTCGTTTAGTAAAAGGAGCCCTTAATTTGGCTAGTTAAGTGTGGTAGAGATAATTATCATTGTACAGTGCATGTGGCACTTTGGTTATAGTATTTCCCCAAGAACCACAGTTAAGATTGTGAACCTGCTGGGTCACGTAGGGAAAATACTTAAGAGTACCTGATTACTATCCAGAGAATTGTAAACTGCTTTGGGTGAATCTCTTCCTGAAAAGGCGGTTAATAAGTGTAAATAATAACACTCATTTTGGTGCCTCAAACGTTCGACCTGTTTCTGGGTATATTTGACCTGCTGATTCCAAAAATGGCACCAGTTTTCTCCTATCAGCTCTTGTTTTTGAGATACAGAACATGTGCCATATACCACTCTTCACTCTGCTCGCCTATTAAAAAATCAGGAGATTTTAATGTGGTGTTCCAATTAATATCTTTTAAAAATTAAAAGAAAAGTGTACCACATGAAGATCTACTTATTTCATACTAAAAGCACAATTTTATGACACAAACTTTCCAGTCATTTGACATACAAGAAGCTCCTTTTGTAAGACTTCCGAGAGTGGGATCTGCCAGGACAATCCCTCATAAGATTCCAACAATAGTCTGCCGTCATGTGTGCATCCCATCTTCCTTGGTATCTGGCTTCCATTGTTTTTGTGTCTTGGTGAAATCTTTCACCTTGTTCTTCGCTTAAGTCACCAAGGTTCTCTGGAAAACGATCTAAGTGACTGTGCAGATAATGGACTTTAACACTCATGTTACAGCCATCAAGTCTGCTGAAATGAAAGAGCATATCCTCTACAAATTTTACGTAGTTGTCTGCCTTCTTGTTGCTAAGAAAGTTTTTCACAACAAGAACAAATGAAGACCAGGCACATGATTCGATTTCATTCATTGATGCTATGAAACGTGGGTCATTTATAAGTTGTCTGATCTGTGGACCATCAAAAACTCCTGCCTTCAGTTTCTCTATGGTAAGTCCAGGTAACATGAGCTATGTATTCAATGCATGAACCGTCTTTATTCATAGCTTTACAAATTGTTTCATCAAGCCTAGCTTTACATGTAGTGGTGGCAGTATGATTGTATCTCGTGCTACCAAAGGTTAATTGATTACGTTTTGTCCTCCAACTACCATATATTCCCACGGAGGCTAATCTTTTCTACCCAATGTTCATGTTTGGCTCTACTATCCCAAAGGCACATCTACTATCCCATAGCCATATCTAAGAAACTAGAGCTGATGTGGTTTATCAAATGCAATTTTATGAATCAGCACCCCAAATAACCCCAGGAAGAGGCCAAAAACCTAAGGCATGAAGAAAACATGTTTTTTTTTTGGGGGGGGCCTGTGTAATAGTAAGAAATTCCCTATCACCATGGCATTATGATACCTATTCTTTGCATATGAATGAACAATCTTTCTTTTCTTGCTGTCTCTATGATATGTGCAACAGCCTTACAAATGGAAATTTTGGAGACAAAATGGAGGAGAGGAGTAGTTTAGCAGTTAAAGCACTGGGCGGCCAACCAGGGAAGTGCAGTTCAAATCTAACTGCTGCTTCTTGTGATCTTGGGCAAGTCACTTAACCCTTCATTTCTTCAGGTACAGACTCCAGTGGTCAGCTCAATCGGAGCACCTTTTCGTACACTGGAAGTAATTGAAACAGGTCTAAATAAAAACATCCTTCATTTTAGACATGGATGTTTCTTCCTGACTGATTATCACTGTTGGGTGTCCTAATTTTGGGATCTATCTAGTCCTATCCAAAACACACCTTGCTATATGAATGTATTGTAGTGTAGGACAGTCAAATTCTGCCATTCCAAAATTGCAATTTTGATATTTTGGGAAGATGAACATATTTTGGGGTATTTTGCGATGTCCACTTTCAGCCAGATAAGTGTTGACGACTATTGAATAAAGATATCTGGCCAAATTTACTCGGCTATCTTAGCCAAAATCCAGCCTTTAAATATCAATCTCCAGTTTCTGAATATGTATTTATGCGGCTGGTCTAGCGATTAGTTGTGGCCCTCAATCTTTTCTCAAGGCAGTAGTTTTGTGGTTTGAGCTGGTAAGAGTTGCCAGCCTCCAAATGTCAGGGAAGCAGAGTGAGGGGTGAAAAAGCACATTTATGTAGAGTTTTCATGTCTGATGGACAGTTTTAAATTCTATGTTCTGCTTGAACAAATTTTACCATTCCTATCTGTGTTTTAGGAAAGTTGATCAAGAAAGGATCTGGCTTGAATGAATTACTGAACATTCATAATTCTGCCAAGGTGATAAACATCAAAGATCCAGAACCCGGAATGTGGACAATTGAGGTACTTACTAGGAAAGAAAACACATATTCAGCTTTGCAATATTTATCCTTTCCTTATACAGTAATATTGTCTTTTTGTAAAATGTAATTTGACCACCCGTGATGTAGAAAGATCTTGTGCTAGGCTAGTCTGTTTCTTTTCTTCTCTTTCATTTTTGGGGTTGGTTTTTTTTTTACCTTGGGAATGTATTTATCATCTTGTATAGATACATAAGAACATAAGAATTGCCGCTGCTGGGTCAGACCAGTGGTCCATCGTGCCCAGCAGTCCACTCACGCGGCAGCCCTTGGGTCAAAGACCGGTGCCCTATTTGAGTCTAGCCAGTAGGAACTCATCCAACCTTGTCTTGAATCCCTGAAGGGTGCTTTCCCCTATAACAGCCTCCAGAAGAGCGTTCCAGTTTTCTACCACCCTCTGAGTGAAGAAGAACTTCCTTACATTTTACGGAGTTTATCCCCTTTTAACTTTAGCGAATGCCCTCTCATTCTCTTCACCTCGGAGAGGGTGAACAATCTCTCTTTCTCTACTAAGTCAATTCACTTCAATATTTTGAATGTTTCGATCATGTCCCTTCTCAGTCTCCTCTTTTCAAGGGAGAAGGAAAGACATTATCTTTGTTTGCAGTGAAATCTGAGCCTCATGTTTATGGGGCTGCTTTGAGGTTTCATCCAGCTTGAGTTACTGATTTGTGCTACCATGTTAACATGCATCAATACTGTCAAAATGGGACCTGTGATGAAATAATGTGCATTAAAGGTTGATGCAGTACCACACATTAGGAACACTAGCTAATAGAGAAGAGACAATTCATGGTTTGGATAACCCAAGATGTATCTTGACCATAATCTAGAAATATTTTTACAGTACACTTATTTTATACAGACCTGTAGTGGATTGGTATAAAGATGTAATTGTCTCTGCTTATCAGTGAAAAGAGTGGCCAAGCTTCACAAACAGAATTAAAGTAGTTTTTAAAATTATAGGCCCCCCTTTTATCAAGCTGCGTTAGGGGTCACTGTGGTAAAAGCTCTGATGCTCATAGAAATTTTGTGAGCTTTGGAGCTTTCACCGCAGTTGCCTTTGGTTAAAAAAACCTCCCCATAACTCAGCTTGATAAAAGGGGGGCCATAGTCTTCCTTTCACTAGCATTGGTAGAGAGTGAAGAGAGGGTAGACCAAGGGAGAGAAAGGGCGGTGGCTGCATGGAACAACTGCCTCTTGCTGATGGTGAAAGCAAAGAGTAACAGACCTGGAAAAAAAAACATTCTGGATTTCTCCTCCCCCCCCCCCTAATTCTTAACAGTAGATGAGTAGAAACTGATGTTGAAATGGGACAGATGAAAGGGGAACTCATTTATCTGCTACTCTCTTTTGCTTCTGTACTATGTTGTGTATTTATGCCAGCAAGAAAAGGGAGTGGGGAAGAGACACAGGTCAAACCACTATTAGGACAATTAGTTTATTAGAATGTCAACAAATTCAGGTTAAAAGTACACAGGCAAAACGTGACAGGCAAAGAAAGTCCTTTATAATAAAATATATACTGGACCCCAACACAGTCTGTGTTTCGGCCAAATAGGCCTTCCACAGGGGTATAAAAAGTAGCCTAAAGAAACAGAATAGCAAAATGCAAATAAAAAATGCATGCAATATATAGACAATATGTAAACTAGACATAAAAATGTAGAAAATATATGTTTTTAGGCAGATACACTATCTTAACATCTGGGTATAGATCAAGCAGGAGGATAATTTTAAAGGGAACAATGTAAGAGCTTAACAAGCTAATCAGCACTGATAATTGGCAATTCACAAATATTAATTGACACTAATTACAAGTTGTGCACAAGTGTATTCTATAAAGTGGTTCATGTAAATTCTAGTACATGAATCTCAAAAGGGGAGGAGCATGGGCCGGACATGGGCATTCCTAAAAGTTAATCAGTGTTATAGAATATACCTGATCCAGGTATTTAGGCCTGGTTTTCATTGGCCTAAATGTTAGTCACGCGTACAGGCATTAAGCGTGATTCCATAAACTGCACCTAACCCAGGAGGCATTTTATAGAATTGTGCTAAATGCTGTCCTTTTCAGTGGTCATTTTTTAGGCATCATATATGGCCCTGGGTGCATAAATATGAGTGCTTAGGTTATAGAATTGTCCTTAATATAACTTGCCCAATTCTAGCGTCTGTGATTCTCAGTCTATTACCTGAAGCATTGGGCCATTTCTACCTTGCAACTTAAAATTCTCTCCAGAGCCTCAGCTGGTCTGCAAGTCCTTGGCGACTGTTTTGCTTCAGGGTTTGCCGTATGTTTTTATTGGATCCATGAGTGATATTGTTTCTTGAATGCCTGTAGTACTCTATGGCTGTAATTGATTTAAACTTTTGAGAAAGGACACACATGGCTTCAATTAGATGTTTTGCAGCACATTCATCACGTGATAGCTTGCTGAAAATTACTATTATACTCTTGTGAGTGGTTGGGAAATGTTATTTAGATGATTAGCTTGTGAGTTAATAAAGAAATTAAATTAACAGGGAAATATCTGTTCTATTGTTTAAGATCGTTAGTTTACCTTTTTTTTTTTGCAGACCTTTTTATTTTGGATCAGTTTGAGGTAAGAACATTTTTTTGAGATTTTTTTTTTCTCTTTATCAAGCCACCTTCGGGGTTTTTTTTTTTGCAGGCTGCTGTGGTGAAAGCTCCGACGTTCATAGTATTCCTAGGAGTTTCGGAGCTTTTACTGCTTCAGCCAGCGATAAAAAACCCCCCAACATGACTTGATAAAAGGGGGCCTAAAGGAGCTGTGCAATTGAACACATACCTTGATAAGTTTATTAACATGTAGGGGATCTCTGTTATGTGGTCGCGAAGTTAAAGTTCAAGTTTCAAGTTTATTAAAAATTTGATTAATCACTTCAAAATTCCAAGCAATGTACAAAAAGTAATATTACAAATTTCAGGGGGGACAGAACATACAAAACAAAGGGGAAAAAAAGGGGAAAGAAATACAATTGTTGATAGTAAATAAGACAAATAAGAGAAAAAACAACAGGGAGGGTAAAAGTGATAGACTGGAAATAAGTCAGAAAATAAATTCATTAAAGGCTCCTAATCTAGCTTATTAACAGTCAAATGCATCTTTAAAAAGAAAGCATTTTAACTTGCTCTTGATTCTGTCAAGAAGGCGCTCTTCCCTTAAATAAATGGGGAGGGAATTCCATGTTTGGGGCACTGTAACGGAGAAGATAAATTGACAACGTGTATTAATTTTTTTAAGAGAGGGAACAATTAATAAATATTGGTGTGCTTAATGAGGTGAATCTCTTTGTTTTATGACATTAATCTAGCTGAGTCTCATGAAAGACCCTTGGTATACTTTGTACTTTATTTGAAAGATTTTGCTTATGCACATATGCTATTGTATGTATCTAGGAAGACATAATCATGCTCGAGGAATGGGCATCAACATGGCAGATGAGGTTCAACGTGGATAAGTGTAAAGTGATGCATTTAGGTAACAAAAATCTCATGCATGAATACAAGATGTCTGGTGCAGTACTTGAGAGACCTCCCAGGAAAGAGACTTGGGAGTTATGATCGACAAGTCGATGAAGCCGTCCATGTAATGTGTGGCGGCAGCGAAAAGGGCGAACAGAATGCTAGGAATGATAAAGAAGGGGATCACGAACAGATTGGAGAGGGTTATCATGCCGCTGTACCAGGCCACGGTGCGCCCTCACCTGGAGTACTGCATCCAGCAGTGGTTGCCGTACATGAAGAAGGATACGGTACTACTCGAAAGGGTCCAGAGAAGAGCGACTAAGATAGTTAAGGGGCTGGAGGAGTTGCCGTACAATGAAAGATTAGAGAAACTGGGCCTTTTCTTCCTCGAACACAGAAGATTGAGAGGGGACATGATCGAAACATTCAAGGTACTGAAGGGAATAGACTTAGTAGATAAAGACAGGTTGTTCAGCCTCTCCAAGGTATGGAGAACAAGAGGCCACTCTCTAAAATTGAAAGGGGATAGATTCCTTACGAACGTAAAGAAGTTCTTCACCCAGAGAGTGGTAGAAAACTGGAACGTTCTTCCGGAGTCTGTCATAGGGGAAAACACCCTCCAGGGAGTCAAGACAAAGTTAGACAAGTTCCTGCTGAACCAGAACGTACGCAGGTAGAGCTAGTCTCAGTTAGGGTGCTGGTCTTTGACCAGAGGGCTGCCGCATGAGCGGACTGCTGGGCACAATGGACCACTGGCAGCGACAATTCTTAGGTAGGATCTATTGCTTGATTGTTTAGGTGTTCATGTTGTGAATTTGACTAGAGCTCTTTCCATATAAAGAGCATACCAGCTTTAAATGTAGGCTTTTACATTTTTTCCTTTGCCTTTCTTTCGACTTGTCCTTATATCTGACAAAGCCAGGTTTTGAGCTTGGAGGACCTGTTGAATCTTTGTTCTAATGTTGTACATTCAGAAGAAGTTGACCTTGGGATATATATAGGGTGGACCTTGGTGTAGATCCTGGAGTTTTCTTCCAAAAGAGGTAAAAATATATTTCCCACAAGTGGAATTATAACCTCCAGTGAAGAATAGCATATTCAACATTTATTGTATCTTTACAATGGACAATTTTTCAGGAGAACATTTGAGTTTAATTCATATATGTAACATATCAAACTAGTAGAAAAAGCCAGTCATTAGGAATATATACCTCAACCATTTGTTGAGGAGATTAAACACCTTTTATGACATAATTTTGTAAATCTGAAGCACTGTATGCAAAAATTGAACCTTGGGTCCATGTCATGGTTGGGACATATATCTAGCCATGCCCTTTTGTACACATAGGAGATAATTTCATAGGTGGCTTAGAACAGCTTATAAAATTACCCCAGCGTATACATGCTCAGAATAAATTGGCAGGTGGTTGGCGCAATCTGAAGACTTTAAATCAATTATTTAAAGCGTATATTTATGATAAGGTTAAATGAATATTTAATGCCGATTTGATTTTTGGATCAGAATATATCTGAGTCATAGTCAGCATTGTTTTGTCAGCTAAATAAACCATGGATATTCAGCACTGAATATCTGGGTAGAGCATCGAGTGCGGCCAGCGTCTGAACAGCAATCTGGATAAAGTTTGCAAGTTTCACAAGTTCATTAAAAATTTGATATCTCGCCAAATCAGGTTTCAAGGCGGTTTACGTATTTAAAGCAATAGGAGATGCATAAAATTATAAAAATAGACAAACGCAGTACAATAAAACAACTTGTGGACTAAACAGGAATAAAAGAAAAGGGGAAGAACTACAAAATTTGGATAGTAAAGCAGGGAAGGGAAGAACGAAGGAGCAGGGAGACTTAAGGCCGGCTTTGGTGCCGGTAAAAAGGACGATCATAAGTCAAAGGCGTCTTTGAACAGGAATGTTTTCAAATTTGATTTGAAGATGGTAAGCGATGTACTTTCTATTAGGTAATTTGGAGCTGAATTCCACAACAGAGGAAATGTGAATTTGCATAGTGTTGATGTGGGACTGAAAGCAGATTTTGATTAATAGAATGGAGGCAGCGTTGAGAAGAATGTGGAATTAAGAGTCTGTTATTGAAATCCGACTGACCTGAGGCTCTAACTTTGTAAGTCAGTAACGTAATTTTGTACGTCATGCGATATTCTCCTGGAAACCAGCGAGCGTTAATTAATAAGGGGGAGGTAACATGATCAAATTTTCTCTTATTGTTTATAATTTTAATGGAAGAATTCTGGATAATGCACGCGTGTAATTTCTTTTTTGGCGATTCCTTTGTATAAAGCGTTACAATAGTCAATACAAGAAATTACTAACGAGTGAATGAGAATGTTAAGCGAGGAGGGGGGTCTAGCAGTGAACGTATCATCCGCAAACGATGAAAGCATTTCTGAACAACTGATCCTATGTGTTCATGATATGATAATTTTCCATTGAAAATTATTCCCAATGATTTAATAGTTTGCACTGTTTGAATTGGGGTAAATTCTAAGACAATTTTTCTGTGCTGTTACCCAGATAGCAGCTTGGATAGTGCTGCTCTCCGGATAGCTGCAGCGTTCGCCCTTGCTCTGCTCATGCACTGACCTGGCATTTTCTGGATAGCACTGAGGTGGTCTGTAAGGATATTTAGTGCCACTATCCAGGTAATTCTACTGAATATCCACAGCCAGCTGCTGGCTAAAAGATATTTACGCTTATCAGGATAACAACTGATGTCACAATTTGGACCTCTACCCTGATGCAAGAAACGAAACACTGGCCGTGTCGGCAGTGGTCTGGTGAAATGGATGCAGTGCAAGTTAAGTTATTCTGTTTTAACTTCAATTCTAATTTAAAAACAAAACAAAACTTTTTTTTGAGATAAGATGCATTTATAATTATGGCTTTAAAGGCGTGAGACCAATGATGAAATGGGTGGCCGTGAGGAAGTTGTATGAATGGTTCCACATGGCCCACTACAGACAGTCTCTGTTCACTGAAATGCTTAAGTTGCATTGAACAGTTGTTATTTGATGAAATACTCACTTTGGTGTTCATTAACAAATGATCAAGGGATAGTGTTTGGGGTTTTTTTTTTTGCCTGGCAGTTTATCTAGATAATGCATTTGAATATATGTGCCGGCAGAGTCAACACTTATGCAAACGTTCACGCGGGGTCCCTTAGATCAAAGACCAGTGCCTTAATCGAGTCTAGCCTTACCTGCGTACGTTCTGGTTCAGCAGGAACTTGTCTAACTTTGTCTTGATTTCCTGGAGGGTGTTTTCCCCTATAACAGTCTCCGAGACAGTGTTCCAGATTTCTACCACTCTCTGGGTGAAGAAGAACTTCCTTATGTTTGTACAGAATCTATCCCCTGAACACGAGAAGGCTGACAGGGAAAGGTTTACAATGCTTTAGGAAAAAACATAAAAGGAGAGCAACAAATGGTAACGGTTAAGATAAAAGTGAATTAAAAAAAAAATAAAAAAATATATATATATATACATGGAACTCAAATATATGATGAGCACACCCAGCCATGGGGTCATTTCTTTTCAAATGCACATCCTTTTTTCTCCACGGTAAACTTGGTAACATGACTTTCATTATGAGATGGGCAACCTATATTGTACAATCTCAATCAAAAATCACAATTTGTTTGGTAATTGAATAGCTGCTGGATTCCAGTTTGCAGTGGTGCCTAAATCTGGTCAAGCTGTGATCCAAATGGAGATTTGCCCTCATCCATCCAACAGATTTCTGTTGGAACTACGAGCATTTGAGCTCTTGGATTCAAATTGTCGAATCAAAATAAAATTGGAACCCTTCTTTAATGCTATTGAAAATGCATTTGTTCCTAATCTTATCTTTTACATTCCAGGTCTCTTGACTGGACATGGTGTAACATGCTGGGAGGACATTGCAAGAGGGACTGGAGAGCTGCAGGCTCCTGTTTACTTTGTCTTCTTTCCCCATATTTTTCAGATATCCAGCAGCGGAAGACATTCTGTTCGAATGACCGGTCTTAGCACAATTGACTTCCGAGCTGGTTTTTCCAGAGCACCAACATTAGACTTCAAAACAACTTCCAGCAGGCCAGTGCAAGGTTAGATTCCATCCACTCACTATGCTGTAGTTTCCATTGTTTGGTGTGGAAATAGGCATTTAGGGATCTTCCCTTTTAGCATAGTAGTTCATGCCTTCAAATTCTTTTGCCTTTAATGTGGAATAAATTCAACATGAATACCCCTGGAATTCTCCAGTGCTTGATGGCTCTCATTTCCACTTATTCTGCCCCATCCAGCCCTAGAATCTAGTAGAAGTCTCTACTATTTTCCTGTAGAAGAATGCTTTCAGTGGTACCTATTGCTATGACTCTCCTGGGTACAGAACAATTTTTGAGGTCATTTAAGTTTAACTTTCTGGCTCAGTAAAAATATTCCTTACATAAATAGAAGAAATTTCTGTTTCCCCTCCAGGGAAAATAAGGTTACTCCAATTTGAAAACACCTGGAAGTGAATAGTGAATCCCTAGTTAGTCACAAGGTTAGCACACTATGTATTCTGATAGTTACACATAGCTGCATCATTTATTACACCATTATATAACCTCTGGAGGATATATGCCTCTTTCCTGTATTACCAAACAAAAGAAAATAGAATCTTGCTTAGGACGTAAGGAATTGAAGTCAATGGTATCCATTCCCAAAGCACTTTTGTGACTGACATTGGATGTGGGCTGCATATGTGCTTTTATTTAAAATTCCTGGCAGTCTAAATGGATAATTTTTGGTCAGGTAAGTCGAAATGTATTTGTGTAACTTTAAGAGGGGCTGGGCAATCCCAAAAGCAGGTCCTAATTTATCTAGAGATCAGTGATACTATGGGCCCTTTTTGCCCCTTTGGAAATGGACTTGGGGAAAAGTACATGCATAAGTTTTTTTATTTATTGGGATTTATTAACCACCTTGATGAAAACATATATCCAAGGCAATGTGCAGCAGGTACAGTTTAACACAATTTTTTTGTTAACAGCATGATGCTAGGTGCCATCGACCTGTGTTTGGGTCCTTGTGACTTGAATACAGAACTTTGTTCTGCATAGTATAAATTTGATGTTGTCACCATTGTCGCATCAAATGCGGTCCTCCACCTCCAACTCTGCCCATCTGCTGCTGCCCAGATGGGTGGTCCATTGTTATTCTGACATCTCCGCTGAAACCTGTCAACCTTGGGAGGCCCTGCGGGTATTGAAACTGCCGACGGCATAGCTCTCAACTTCTCAGATGCGCGCAAGCCCCAGTGGAGCAACAAGCCCATGTACCATGACTGCAGTTCACAGCATAACACTAGTAAAAAGATCAACAAATTTGAACCCGCTGTTGGCTTTTATTTACGTATTTTGTTTACTAAGGGCCCGATTCTATATATGCCACCTGAAAATATCGGTGTTAACTGTAGAATCATGCTTTGCGTCACCTAAGCATTGCTATGCGTTTCAACTATTAGGCCCACCCTATTAGGCCAGCTTTTTCTTTGCCCAAATGCCTATGCCTAAGCTGTGTGCACATGGGCACAGAAGTGAAAAACATGGGCATAACTCAGAAAGCCCGCCTGCACGGTCTGTGTCTGTATATGGCCGTTTGGTGGAGGATGGGCTGGGGAGGGCTTCAATGGCTGAGAGGGTGTAGATGGGCTGGAGTAAGTCTTAACAGAGATTTCGGCAGTTGGAACCCAAGCACAGCACCGGGTAAAGCTTTGGATTCTCGCCCAGAAATAGCTAAGAAGAAAAAAAAAAAATTTAAATTGAATTTAAATTGAATCAGACTGGATGGACCATTCGGGTCTTTATCTGCCGTCATCTACTATGTTACTATGTTATGTTATCTGTTCCTGAAGTACTTAGGTAGCTGATTTGTCCAATCTTTCCCACAATAACTGATCTCTAGAGCTGTTAGTCACTAGTTTCTAACTTTGTTAGTTCTACTCAATTTGTAGCATTTTTAATCATTGTAAACCACATAGAACTTCACGGTCCTGCGGTATATATAAACTGTTATTATTATTATTTGCAGGAATTCCTACGTACATCCTACTGAATACTACAGGGATTTCTCCTCCTGCAAGGTTGGATCGTCTTGAGCTTTTGAATATCTCGGGCAGTTTGCTCAAGACCCTTCCTGTGAAATACTACCCTGATCGCAAACCCTATGGTTTATGGAATATAACAGATTTCCTTCCCCCCGAAGAAGCCTTTTTTCTTAAAGTAACTGGCTTTGACAACGATGATTACCTGTTCCAGAGGCTATCGAGTGTTTCGTTTTCTAGCATCGTTCCAGGTGAGACTTTTTCACTGTTATATGATTTTTGCCATTTTGGTGCTCATGAGAAATACTGGACTGGCCATATTAAAAAAAAAATCAGAGGTTCTCCTATTTTTGCCTGATAATTACCAATAATTAACGTTAAGAAACAGTGCACCTAACTTCTTTCACATACCAATGTGAGTTAACCTGGGAGAGGCATGGCTGTGTCAGGGGCGTTCTGACTATACTTGTGTGCACTTTATAGAATAATTGCATTTACGCACCTAGGCCCGGATTCTCATCAGGACGCTGCAGGTTAGGCGGCAGGAGGTGTCCTACTGCCGCCTCACTTGTTTTAATTGGTGCTAAACAATGCGGTAATTGACCACGTCATTTAAAACCAATTAAAAAGTAATTACAAAAAAAAGGCGCTGCTACGTGGTCTCCGAAACCTGGAAGGGGCAGCACCGGACTTCGGCATCACTGTGCACTGCTAGCCTCGAGTCTGACAGGACCCTGTGACGCTCTGGCCTATATTTCTGGCACCTAAGGTCCCATCATGCCGTGATTCTGGAAGCTGCGCCTGTCGATGATTGACACACCACAAGTCTGTCCAGTACCGGCCTTAGTGCTTTAATTTTTACCATTCATTTTCTAGTTAGGGATCCTCTGTGTTTATCACACGCTTTTTAAAATTCTGTCACCATTTTCCTTTCCATCACTTCCCTCGGGAGGGAAGTTACTAACATTATTCCTGTCTTCCTCCCTGCAACCTCAATTTATTCCCTCTAGTTTTACCATTTTCCCTTCTCTGGAAAAGATTTGGTTCTATATTAATACCTTTCAAGTATTTAAACATCTGTTTCATATCTCCCCTGTCCCTCCTCTCCGCCAGAGTATACACATTTAGGTCTTCTAGTCTTTTCTCATACTTCTTTTGGTTCAAAGCCCTTACCATTTTTATTGCATCCTCTGGACTGCTTCAAGTCTTTTTATATCGTTCAACAGATACAGTCTGTAAAACTGAACACAATACTCCAAGTGTGGCCTCACCAATTCCCTATATAGGGACATCAACACCTTCCCTTCTTCTGCTGATTACACCTCTTTCTATACAGCCTAGCGTCCTTCTGGCTAAAGCCACTGCCTTATCACACTGTTTATATGGCTTTAGATCCTCAGACACAATCAACCCAAGGTACCGCTCTCTATTTGTGCTTATCAGCCTCTCACCTCCCAGCGCATACAGTTCCCTCAGATTTCTACCCCCCAAAATGCATCACTCTGCATTGAATTTTAGTTGCCAGACTTTAGACCATTCCTCTAACTTTTGCAGATCCTTTTTCATGTTTTCCACTCCCTCCGGGGTGTCCACTATTACAAATCTTGGTATCATCTGCAGAAAGGCTAACCTTTCCGTCAAACCCTTTAGCGATGTCACTCACAAACATATTGAACAGAATTGGTCTCAGCACTGATCCTTGAGGAACTCAACTACTCACTTTTCCCCCCTCAGAGCGAATTCCATTAACCTCCACCCTCTGGCGTCTGTCCGTCAACTAGTTTCTAATCCAGTTCACCACTTTGGACCCTAACTTCAGCCCTTGGAGTTTATTTAAGAGCCTCCTATGAGGAACTGTGTCAAACTGGTGACGTTGGGGGCATCATGGTATTTTAGAAACATGATGACAGATAAAGGCCAAACGGCCCATCCAGTCTGCCCATCCACAGTAACCGTTATCTCTTCCTCTCTCTAAGAGATCCCATGTGCCTATCCCAGGCTTTCTTGAATTCAGACACAGTCTCTGTCTCTACCACCTCTTCCAGAAGACTGTTCCATGCATCTACCACCCTTTCTGTAAAAAAAGTATTTAGATAACCCATGAGCCTATCACCTCTTAACTTCATTCTAAGCCCTCTCTTTCCAGAGCTTCCTTTCAAATGAGAATCAACTCATGTGCATTTACATCACATGGGTATTTAAATGTTTCTATCATATCTCCCCTCCCATCTTTCCTCCAAAGTATACAGATTGAGATTTTTAAGTCTGTCCCCATACGCCTTATGATGAAGACCATGTACCATTTTAGTAGCCTTCCTATGGACCGACCCCATTCTTTTTATATCTTTTTGAAGGTGCGGCCTCCAGAATTGTACACAATATTCTCACCAAAATCTTATACAGGGACATCAATGCCTCCTTTTTCCTACTGGCCAAACCTCTCCCTATGCAACCTAGCATCCTTCTAGCTTTCACTATCAGCTTTTCAACCTGTTTGGCCACCTTAAGATCATCACATACAATCACACCAAAATCCCGCTCTTCTGTCGTGCACATAAGTTCTTCACCCCCTAAACTGTACTAAACTCGGGTTTTTGCAGCCCAAATGCATGACCTTGCATTTCTTAACATTAAATTTTAGCTGCCAAATTTCAGACCATTTTTCAAGCTTCGCCAGGTCTTTATTCATATTATTGAAGATTTTGGTTTCATCCTCAAAGAGGCAATTCTTACCCGACAGCCCTTCAGCAATATCGTTTATAAAAATGTTAAATAGAAGGAGGCCCAAGAACAGAACCTTGAGGCACACCACTGGTAGCATCCCTTTCCTCAGAGTGATCTCCATTGATCACTACTCTCCGTCACCTTCGACTCAACCAGTTCTTGACTTAGCCCTTCACTTTGGGACCCATCCTGAGGGCACTCAGTTTATTTATTAGACGTCTGTGTGAAACACTGTCAAAGGCTTAGCGAAAATTTAAATACACCACATCTAGCACATTCCCTCTATCCAATTCTCTGGTCACCCGGTCAAAGAAATTGATCAGATTTGTCTTTCAAAACCTACCTCTAGTGAATCCATGTTGCCTCCGGTTCTGTGATCCACAGGATTCCAGAAACTTCACCATTCTCCATTTTAAAAACGTTTCTATTAATTTGCTTACAACAGAAAATAGACCAACCGGTCTGTAATCAAGTTTCAAGTTTATTTAAAATTTCATATACTGCCCAATCAGCCTTCTAGGTGGTTATACACTATCTTAAAATCATATATGAGATAACAATACATCATTTTAAACAATAATAGTTATTAAAAACAATTTAAAAACAAACAAAAACAAGAAGGGAAACAGGGTAGAACTACATTATCAAGTAAAAAGAAAGAACATATAAGAAAAGACAAAAGGAGGAGTGTTAAAAGGTAGAATAAAACTATGTAGGCCTGAAAAGGACATTTAGGTCTCGAAAGCATCAAGAAAAAGAAATGTTTTTAATTTCGTCGTAAAATCTTCCCGTAAGTGGGCCGGAATATTATTCCAAAGAGATGGAGCGCTGACAGAGAAAATGGCAGACCTCATTGTGTCGATACACTTCAAAGACAGAATAGATAAAAGATTTTTAGAAGATGATCTTCCTTCCTTCCTTCCACTTTTATGTAGAGGGACCACATCCGCCCTTTTCCAGTCGTCCGATACCATTCCCGACTCTAGAGACTCGTTAAAAAGGTCAGTCAGCGTAGCCACCAGAACTTCCCTAAGTTCCTTTAGCACCCTCAGATGAACACCATCCGGCTTTGTCTACCTTTATTTTAGCTAGCTCCTCACGAACACAACCCTCTGAAAATCGATCAGGATCTACCACTCCTCCATCCTTATTCACATTTGTCTTCTGTGGTCCCACTGCTGGTCAAAAATATGTCTTCAGTACTTTATGAAAAAAGGGTAGATGAGAGAGAACTCTAATTATAGAAGGAAAGTCATTCCAAACTTTTACGAATCAAAAAGAAAATGATCGATAAAAATTGGCTGAGCATTGAATATTACATGGTGGTTGATCATTGGAACAAGCTTCCAGTGCAGGTGATCGAGGCAGACAGCATGCCAGACTTTAAGAATAAATGGGATGCCCATGTGGGATCCCTACGAGGGTCAAGATAAGGAAATTGGGTCAATAGGGCATAGACAGGGGGTGGGTAAGCAGAGTGGGCAGACTTGATGGGCTGTAGCCCTTTTCTGCCGTCATCTTCTATGTTTCTATGTTTTTATGTTTCTACCCTGTCTAGATAGCTGCCGACAGTGCCGTTTGTTACAAGGTATTTCGGTCTCACGTTTGGTAGGGGAGAGCTGCAAGGGTTAGTGATGCAGGGGGATGGGAGGGAGGGATAGAAGCTGCAAGGGTTCTGCTGCACAAGAAATGGGAGGGTTAGAAAGATACTGTACAAGGGGATGGGTGAGAGGGGAGGAAAGATGCACATGTGGGGGAGAGAAAGGAAATAGGAAGAATTGGGGTGGAGGAGAGGAAGGGAGAGATGATCATTGTACATGAAAAAAATAAGGCCTAGTTCCTTTTTTGGGCCCAAAATTAATATAAGACAGTGTCTTATTTCCGGGGAAAAAGGGTAGCAGCTAAAGTGAAGCTGCAGAAAGATACACCTGCTCAGGAAGAAGCATAAGTGTTAGCTTACAAAGCAAATGTGGGTGCATGAGTTTTATAAATGATACACATGTAAATTGTAATTATACCTATGCTCCACCTAAATACCTTTCCTGAACATGCCTATTCTAAAGTTGCATATCATTGCACTGTACATATTTTTACATGTGAGATAATTTCATAAGAGATCTTTTATGTGTATATATTGGCATATACACACAAAAAAATATTTCTAAAATTACATCCTGGATTATATGGGCAAAATTTGTTCACTAACAGTTTGTTTCCTGTAGGAGCTCCAAAAGTTACAATGCTGAATAGAACTCCAGGATACTATCTACAGCCTGGTCATATTCTCTGTGATGTGGAGAGCCTAATACCTTTCACTCAGCTGTTTACCAGAAATGGAAATAAACTGGGAACGGATCAATTCTTCAAGTAGGTGGCAATTTTCAGTTTTTAAGAAGCAGAAATTTTCAAGTTTATTTGAAAAGTTTTGATGAAATCGCTTTTCCAGAATTTCAAAGCGATGCACAATAAAATGGGGAAAGACAGACAATTTGTTTGGGAGACTCTGACCTAAATATGGACAAAAGCAGACTGTAAAACGAAAGGAAAAGGGGGAAGAACTACAATCCACATAGGAAAGCGACCGAAAAAGGAGAAAACATAGCTTGCATTTGTTCTGCACTACTCAGGATTTTGTAGACTGTCAGGTTTGTTAGTGGCCCCGCGAAGGCCTATGGGAAATTATATCAATCTGACTCTGGCAGAGTCAGATTGATATAATTTCCCATAGGCCTTCGCTGACATAAGTAATGCCAACTAAGAATGCTGATTGCTAGCGATAGCTATGCTGACATAGACCTCAATCCTATTTCCCCTCAGCTACCTACCTCTTTTCCATCCAGTCTGTCCAGAAAGGTGGCCAGGATTCAACCTGTCGCTTGTTCTCTCCCCCCTTTGCGCTCCTTTGTTTTCTTTATGTAAGTCAGTTAGTTTTACTTGATTGAAAATATTCTATGCTTTTATTCCATCCTTTTGTTTAAAATTCTTTATTCATTTTTACATATTACAACAAGTGCATCAGATGAAATCATACGAATTTATATATATATACACTTGATTAACTTTCATGTAACACTTTAAATATAACATTTCAGTCAATACCTATGTTCTATAATATCTTGAATATTATATACTACATCTAATATCTAAAGAATTAATATTAGGATAAAAAACCCCTCCCATCCCCTCCCTTCCTGTACAGAAATTCCATCTACAATATATCAAAATTATTAACACATTCATATACATTATAGTATTAATAAATATTACCCACCCACAACCCCTCATGTCGAATATCTTACTTTGGGAAAATGCTATTATTCATTGCAAAAATCTGTTAATGGTCCCCATATTTTCTGAAACTTATCAAAATATCCTCTCTGTATATAAAATGGAGCATACTTTTATTCCATCCTAGTCCCACATAGGGATCCTTTGTGTATATCCCATGCCTTTATGAATTCCATCCCAATTACCTCCCGCAGAAGTGCATTCCAAGCATTCATCATTATCTCTGTGACAAAAGTATTTCCTGATGTTGCTTTACAGTTTTTACCCTTTCAGCTTCATTTCATATCCCCTAGTTTTATAGTCTCTCTGTTTTGGAAAAAGGTTTGTTCATTTATATCCGTCATGTTTTAAAACATCTATCATATCTCCACGCGCCCTCCTTCATGTCTCTTCTCACACATCGTCTGGCAGTGAACTCTTACAATTTTGGTCACTTTCCTTTGAATCACTTTGAGTCTTTGGGCTAGATTCACTAACCTTCCGATCTCTGTCAGAACTGTGGGCGAATGGAGGCAGACCGACCGATGCAAATGGGGGCGATTGGAGGCACGCCCCCATCTGAGGACACGGATGGCTGGGTAGCGAATCCGATGCATGCGCAGACCATCTACTTTGCCTGTAGATCAGTGGTCTCCAACTCAAACCCTTTGCAGGGCCACATTTTGGATTTGTAGGTGTTTGGCGGGCCGCAGAAAAAATAGTTAATGTCTTATTAAAGAAATGACAATTTTGCATGAAGTAAAACTCTTTATAGTTTATAAATCTTTCCTTTTGGCTAAGTTTTAATAATAATATTGTCATTTATAGCTAAAGACACATATGATCAAGAAACTGTTTTATTTTACTTTTGGGATTATCATAAACATACCGAGGGCCTCAAAATAGTGCCTGGCGGGCCGCATGTGGCCCCCGGGCCGCTAGTTTGAGACCACTGCTGTAGATGGTCTGCGCATGCGTTTGCAGTCTGTGCTTTTTTATTTTAACTTTTTTTACTCGTGAGCCCGTGGTTTTAATCTGCAGGTTTAAAGCGGGTTAAAACCATGGGCTAGCACTGCAGGGAAGGGAGGGAGAAAGGAGAGTATAGGGGCTGCAAAAGGCAGGAGAATCAAGGCTGAGCAGGGTGGCAAAAAGCAGGAGAATCGGGGCAGAGAGCAGGGTCCTCAGAAGTCACTTGTTTTTGGATCGGCCTGCTTTTTGTTAGTGAGTCGCGGCCCTTCCTACTTGCATGCTGTTTCCTCTCATTTGCATGCACGGATCAGAATCAGATCGACACAAAGGTTAGTGAATCAGGTTGTAGGAAAATCAGGTCGCAAAGCGGTCACAAACCGACCAGTATTCAATCAATTTACTTAGTGAATCTAGCTCTTTGTCTTTTTTGCAAGATACAACCTCCAAAACTCAAACCCCAAACACTTCTACCTGCATACTTTTTGGGAGGGGTGGGGGGATTGGGGATGGACAGATACATATGGATGGATGAATAATATTTGAAATGTTTATTTATATGAGTAAACAAGCACTTATTAATTTTTGAATATTGTACCATGAGTTAATTAGATGGAAAATTAAATCTTTGTAAAAGGAACATAACATTATTCCAAAACTTTTAGACAGCATCAAACCAAAGTATTTAGGAGGGAAGTTATCAAGGTGAGTCTGTACTGCAACTTTATTTTCCATATGTCCAGATATAGCCAGACATGTCCTCTTTTTAGAGGACTGTCCAGGTGTCTGGATGGATTTTAAAAACCCAAAAGTTTCTCCGGGGTTTGGAAGACTCCGGCTTTGACAAGAGCTTGGGACTGCGTCTGGAGGGTCTCTGAGCATGCACGGATGTGACGCAATGATGTCAAACGCATGTGCGCATCCAAGTTCAGAGAAGAAGAAAAGAGGACAAGCCTAGGACATAACAGGGCAGGTTGGACGAAGAGAGGAGGCTTTGTGGGGGTGGGGCTAGAAGCCGGACTGGGAGGGGCTAGAGCAAATGGGGAGGGGCTAAGAGAGGAGGATTTGTGGGGGCGGGGATGGAGACTGGACTGGGTGGGGCTAGAGCAAATGGGGGGTGCTAGAGGCAGAATGGGGTGTACAGGGTTCCCTAGTCCAGCAGTATCGAGACACCAAGCCATGGCCTGTGCTTCCAGGCTATATCTTAAAGGGGCATCACCTAATTGTACAAGTCCTATGCATAGACTTCACCCCTGTTAAGGTTACCCCTCAGTAGTGTCCCCAGTACCCCTCAAGTTATGCCCCCCCATTTGTAGGGCACCTCCAGATCCACAAAAACCCCTCCAACACCCCATGAGCCACCCTCACCCATACTTTCAAATCAGTATAAGGGACGGGCAAGTATGATCCTCATTCGCTCCTGTCCTGCTGGAATTTTCTCCCAAGAAGTGGTGCATCCTGATGGCGTGGAGAAGTCTAAGCGTGTATATGGTTTGTTTTGCCAGGCATTTTTGATGTGTTTCCATTAGTGCTCTGTAGAAACTAAAACTTTGCAGTGGTTAGAGTAGCAGCTCATATTTTCCTGATTAATTTACAGACTTCTTCATTAATCAACAGCATTTTCTTTCCTTTTATTACTCCATTATCTTTTCGGTTAGCTTCAGGGTTAGAGTAGCACTAACATATAATTGCTGATTAAACCAAAATGCTCCCTTTAGAGATCCTCTAGTAATCAAGTTTCACCAGCCGCTGATTTTAATTTACGAGACTCACTTGTAGAACTCCTTTTATACAGCTTGAAGCATGCAACTTTAGGTCACTCCTGGCTCTCCTTCAACTCCTATTGAGACTTCATCGTTCTGTGTTTACCCCCGCCATTTATTATTCATAAAGCACAATTAAGCTTCGGAAGCCCCCTGCTTGTCCGAGGGGTTATAAAAAGATCAAAGTGGTTGTGGTGGAGTCTGCATTCCCCACAACACGCCAGAGGGATCAGAGAAACGGGCTACTTAAAACAAGAGCCCCCAGGAAGATGAGCTTTTTCCGAGGAAATTAAAGGAAAAAGCACAGCAGGAGGGGTAGATGGAGTGAGAATCCAGAATCTCAGACCTGCTAGAATGGAGATGTAGAAAGCCACTGTAGACTGCAAGGGAGTCATTTTATAAAGCAGATTTAGTACATATACCCCAGTCTACACATTTAAAATGCCACTTATTACCCGCACTGGGAAATTGCAGTGTGCGTTATGAGCAAACTGAATGCACAGTAAGGGCCAGATTCACTAAAGATAACGATTCCATCGTTGGCCGATTTTGAAACAGCGATTGATTCACTATCTTGTTTGCATGCAAATGATTTGCCACCGGAAACAGACACCCCCTCCCCGTACCTGTAAAAAAGTTGGGAGCAGGAAGGGTGCTCAGTCCCTCCTTCTCCGGAGGCCTTGAACCCGATCTGTGGGCCTTAGGCCCCGCCTGGTGCATCATGTGACGCCCTTGGGAGAGGCCTGAGGCGCCTGAGCCAGTCAGGGACTTCCTAAGGCCATTCAAGTTGCAGGCATTTGTTTTTTTGGAGGGGGAGGGGCTATTTTTCATTTGAAAAAAATTTGCCAGATATTTTGCATGTATAATACACACAAAATATCTGGCTCGTTAAAAAAAAAAAGAAAAAAACCAGGCAGACCTGTCGGTAAGACAGTTACTGACAGGTATACAGCAATCGGCATGGGTGAGATGGACCTCTGGCAACTTCTTATGTTCTTATGTTCTTAAACCTTCTAAGAATAAGAAATAATAGATGTTCTCTTTCACTTTTAATGTGCTGTTTTATCAGCTTCATTTGCATTTTTCAGAGAATCGGCTAGCGTGAAGTGGAATTTTGCCAGGGTTTCCTTGTCTGATGAAGGTTTCTATGAGTGCATTGCCATCAGCAACTCAGGAACTGGACGTGCTCAAACATTCTTTGATGTATCAGGTATGTGTCATTTACTTAAAACAAGAAGGGACAAATTACTCATGGCAGAATTTTTAAATTGTACCAAGTATAAGAATAAGTGGAGTATGCATAATAACTATACTTTGCCAAATTCATTTACACATCTGACATCAGGACAGTTAAAGAAATCCTACTATAATTCTAAGAATTACCATACTTAATTCCTAGATTCTTTGCCATTTCGATCATTTTCATTGTTTCAACATGAAAACTAGCCAAAAATGATACCAGAAGAAATAGCCTGTGTATTTTGAAAAAGCCAAGGCTAACATTGTTTTTGGGTAGTTGTTATGTTGGTTCAATCAAAAGGTACCACAATCTGAAAATAATTCTGTTTTCTCCTAAAACATTCTGACAAACTAGCTGGAACATCTCTTGCAGCACAGTTAAGATTTCTGAAATGCTGTCTAGGGAGCACCAAATTGAAATGAGGTGTAGAGAAGTCTGTTGTCAACCGTTACCTATTTAAATGCAGCCAGTTTTCTTACATTAGCAGGGTCTGGAGCTGGTCATGCTGAGGCCCAGGGTAGAGATTTGCAACGGGACTCCAAAACTTGCCAGCAGGCTGTTCTACCTTTGGTTTTAGGCAGGCTTAGGACTCCTTCTGGTATGGTGCCCAGCGCAAGTGCCCTGTTTGCACCCCTCTAACACAGTCCCTGTATGTTAGAGAAGCCCCTGTAGTATAATTTTATTGGTTTTCAGCGTCTACTTCCTATTTCATATACTGCGACTGAAAATTAGGGATGGGCTGACTGAAAAGTTGTCCCATTTTGAAAGACCTCTTAGGAGCTATTTTTATGAATACACGGGGGAAGGAACAAACACTATGATGAGGCTGCAGTGAACTCCAAGTTATGATACCTAATGTCAAGAGAGTCACTGTTTCCACTCTACTTTTTCAAGCGTTAACATGGCAGAGGATTCTCTCAACACTCTCTCATACTGACAGCCTTCGTGTTTCTTTGGGTGGGTAGGAAAGAGCTGGCTTGGGCCTATTCTGTGGGTGCCCTGGTGAGCTCTCACAGTCTCTTTTGAGAATTGCTGTTTTTTCAGCATCACCCAGTTGGTGTTATTGAGCTTGGCCAACTGACATAAATTTCCGATTATCCCCTCTGTTTTGTCATCTGCTATGATTCAGAATGAAAAACTCTGGATGTAAATCAAAATTCTTCAGCCTTAGGAAAACAAACAGAGATGTTTCTAATATTTCCAAACATTGTTGAAAGAGAGACACAACAAATACTTCGGATTAATTTTGGTTGACATCTTAAATAAATTACTTTGGTTTGCCAAAAGCAAGTCTTGCAGACTGCATGTACTGAAAATGTTTGTATACTTGTTTTGAACCAAAAATTTCCATTTTCTATACAGGAGCTATATGCATTATTTCCCACAGCATACCAGAGCTCATGAATGTGTCATAGCTGGATTTTTCTGCCTGAATGGTATTACTGTAATCATTTTTTCCTGTATTTATTTATTCCTCACCACCTCCAGTTTGAAATTGGCTATAGCAACCGCCTTCTGTTTTCTTGATGTGAACAGAGAGTAAATTTGAAGATACTAATTTTTTAAGAACAGAACATAATGCTAAAAATATATGTATTAACACACCTTGCCAAAAATTAACCAGCTTTTCAGTTCAAACAGTTGAGCTGCACAATAAGGGCCAGATTCTATAAACGGCGCTCTAGTTAGGCACCGCTAGGCACTGTAATTAAGGCTGCCTAGTGATGCCTAGCGAAAATCTGTGCCTAACCTAAATTATTTCAATTAGCTTAAATGGCATGGTAATTGACTGCACCATTGAAATTAATTGAATAATTAATTTAAAAAATAAAATGAAAAATTAGGCACAGAATTCCACATGACGCCTAAATTGAGGCACCTTCCAATGCCTAAATATGGTTAGGGGTGGAGAATAGGCATGTTTGTACTAGGCGTCTGAGTTGGGTGCAGGTAAAATTAGGTCTGGCGCTTACCTCCAGAATGCCTAGAGATGCCTGAACACGCCTAAGCGGGATTCTATAAATGCCCCCTGGCGGTTGATTGACAACTATGCCAAGTGGCACCATTTATAGAATCTAGCCCTAAGTGCCTGATTCTATATAGAATGCCAAAAATTGGCGCCAACTAAAACAGCACTTAGCCCAATTCTGCAAGGTACACATATCTTATATAGAATCTTACTAAGCACCTTTTAAGTGCCTTTTAAGCAGACCCATTTAGGTCAGTTAAAATCAGGCCTAAATGCCTGTACCTAAGATGTGCACGGATTCGATGTATTCTGTTACAATGCATATAAATTTTAGGAATGCCCGTGATCTGCTCATGATCCACCCTTGGCCATACCTCTCTTTTCAAATTTATGAACTACAACTGGTGCATACTTTTTATAGAATCGTATTTTCCAAGTTGTGCACGCAACTTTTAATTATGATGGTTCGAGCCTGAATGGATGCTTGGTGGCTGAGCTCCACTTCCCGACCTCCTCAAATCTTTTAATTTGATTGCAATGCTGTAAATTTTGAAATTACCTTGTCGACCAAACAGGTAATAGACTACTATTTCCTGTACCATTTACTAAGTATCCAGAAGCTATGCATATGTGAAAGGAGTGGAATGGAGGAGTAGCCTAGTGGTTATAGCACCGAGCTGACAACAAAGGGAGCCCTGTTCAAATCCTGTCACTGCTTCTTGTGACCTTGGGCAGGTCCATAACCCTCCACTACCTCAGGTACAAACTTATGCCAGCTTTTACAAAGCCGCAGTAGAGGCTTTTACCATGGTCTGGCGCTTCCGTGTGAAAAAGGGTTTACAGAGGAAAAATATAGAAACCATTTGCACATCTGGTCTAAGCCTTACTTGAAATAACTTTAGTTTTTCCTCTCCTGCAGAACCACCACCTGTCATCCAGGTTCTTAACAACATCACCTTGACTGTAGGAGAACGGGCTGTGTTGACCTGTCTTACCTCAAGCACCGTTCCCTTTAATCTTACCTGGAAGAGGAATAATATGGACCAGAAATATGTGGAGCCCTCTCGCATAAAGATGATGAGTGATTTGTCTTTGGAAATCAAAAGTGTAAAGCTCACAGATGATGGAGAATACAACTGTATTGCATCCAATGAAGGTGGAACCACCATTTCTTCTGTGTTCCTCACAGTGCAAGGTACGGTCCATCCTATACATACTGTATGAATTTATTGTATATCAAGTGCATTGCTTAATTTATTTATACACTTGCATTACATTTTATTATATCTGCATTTCAATTATTGTATAATACATGAAAAGGACTGTTTAAATTATAGATAACATTATAGTATGAACTCTACCGAATGCTTCAAGTTAGTAGAGGATCAGTTGAAGGGCCAAACGGTTGCTAGTGGTTAGTAGTGACTTGCATAGTGATTGTGTGTTTAAGGACAAAGGTATGTCACTGCCTATAAATCTGGAGAGAACTGTTCCAAAAGCCATTTCCACAGGTAAAGCAGCCTGCTTCAGTGGGTTCTTTGAAAATTGGTCAGTAAAATTATGCATGATAGTATCCAATGGTTATAAATGTACCTGCATTCCTGAGAGGGGGGATGCTTTCAAATCTGTGCTCATTGGGGTAACTATTCAGTCTGTAGTAGTCAACATTTTTTAAACACTGACTGAATTAGATCCAGATATTCAGCATCAGGCCGTATCTGACTCGGATCTCATAAACATGCATGTGCAAATTCATCAGACTAGTGATTTCCTGTGCTGAATCCTACACATCAGTATCTACCAGAGGACTCTCTTCTAAAATTTCTGTAATGAAGAAAGTGGAATTCTGAAGAGAGTTTTTTCTTAGAGGTATACATGTGTGGTAGATGGACTGGAATAGTTTTGTGCATTAGGACAAAAAGTGAGGGGAGCACATGCTCAAAAGATGAGATGGAAGAGCCTGCTTTCCAGGGTCAGGGAAGACCAAGGCCACAATGGGACCAATATAGACAGGTCACAAAGCAGGTCATTGAGGGCAGTCCTTGTTTGGAGGGAAAGGTCACACTCTGGCTGACCCATCACAGCATAAATTGCAAAGATAATCAGCCTAGCTCCCAAGGGATGATGGTCTTCTTCCATGAATTCCCTGCTCTCAAGGGCTGCTGGTCTGTTTCTTCTAGAGTGCCCCTAGTGGTACACCTCTGCTGGTACAGAGCATACCAGCTCTAAAAAGAGCTCTGTATTAGCCAGTGGCAGAGTTTCTCATCTCCCAAATGAGTATAACAGTTGCTTTCAATGGAAGTAAAACTCGGATGTCTCAATCTGTCGTCCACCTTTTACTGGAGCTATCACGATGGTAACCCTACATTCTTATTCAGCTCTGCTCAATTCATATCCCCTCATTCATTAGAGCTCACAACCTTTATCTCACTCATGAAATAATCTCTTAAAATGCATAATATTTCACCCAAGTGTCTGAGTGTTCATCCCTCAGTGCATAATTTTCATATGGAGTTACCCACCCCTCTGGACACTCAGCCATATAACTTTCATAAATCTGATACAATTCTCCCGCAGCCAGCTAAAATGGCAGACAGAAACACCTTTTTTCAGTTCTAACAAAAACACTTAAATGCTGGTTTTAAACCCACTGATCATAAACATTTCTTTTCAAGATTTCTGAAACCCACCCGGGGGGAAGGTGGGGGGGGGGGGGCGGGAGGATGTCCATTAGATTAAATTAAATTAGATATTGTTTAGATATATTGCCAGATGCACTGGTGTCACATTCCTATTTGAAGTGATGCTTTCACGAGCTCTAGTTCAAATGGCGGTGAGTGTTCCCTCTAAGCTGAGCAGGTGTCCTCCAGCTGCATTGCTACCACTAGGGGGTGGAATATTTTCAGTCGCTAAGGACAGGTATGTTCCCTGGAGTCCTGCAGAACTTGCCTGTCCCTCACAATTGAAAAATGTGACAGTAAAACAGCACCCTCTATTGGTGAGACTGTGGGTGGAGGACTCCTGCTCAGCTTAGAGGGAACAGACTAGCAGAATCTATCCTGGTGCTGCAGTTTTTTGCCAGTTCAGTGATGCCATGACCCCAAACATTGATAGCAAGCTACTATTTACATCTGCTTTTCATTCCTTCAAATGAAGGCTTACAGATTTGTTCATATCTGACTAGTGATTTCCTTTGCTGAATCCTAATTAACAGTGGCCTGCCACAGATTAAAAAAAACCCTTGGGAAAGAAATCTAGCAGTAGAGGAGGACCGTCTACTCTTGGCAAGCTGACTCTAAATAAGTTATCTCCTTGGTCGTGATTCATTAAAGAGAGAGATTAATGGTGGATTTCCAGTAGTCATTTAAACAACTGTTCTGTACTCAAGGCCGCCAGAAGGAGAAACAACAAAAACAGTTTTAGTGTTTTTATTATTTTCATGGGGTTTCAGTTATCTTCCTAGTGTCTAGGGAGCAGCTGGGAGATTTAAAGCACCGAGTAAATAACTACTTGGCAGGTTTTCACATTTCAACATGGAGTGTTTGGTGCTGCACCAGCAGAATATTGGATTTCAAATCACTGCCATTATGCCTTTGAGCCTGATTACATAAAACGGTTGGGAACAGAGATCTGGCGGCATACGGTACGGCTAACAGTTTTGAAATGTGTATAAGATAACCCTTTCTGATGGGTCTGACAGGATTCGTTGAGAAGCTGCCAAGATTGTCCTCTCTTCTTCTTGATAAAGGGCTTTAGTAAATCATTAGCATAGCTAGGAAAGCATAATTGTCATATATTGTAGGACACTGGCTTTTTCAGTAACCTTTAGTAAGTCCATCTGATTTCTTTGGCTTTATAGTATAATACGGTGACAAATATCTGTTTGAACAAGCCTTTGGAGTGATGGTAGCAATTGGTAAGCCTGCATTGAAGATCCACTGACCTAATTTGAATTTTTCTGTGTTTGCTCTGTTCACTTTTTGTCTTGTGTTGTATTAGTGGTTTACTTTTCTTTTAACTTATGGGGTTCCTTTTTATTTCTGTGTGAAGGTCAGCTGAGAGAGTGTGGTAAGCTGCCCCAAAGCCTCCTATGTTATTGGGAGGGAAGGCTTTGGTTATAAAAGAAATGCCTTCAGGAATATACAGAGAGAAGTTAAAAGAAATATAAATAGAACAATAAACTTGCTTATCCTGCTTTATTCATTTTGCCACCCTGGAACATAGAAACATAGAAACAAGATGGCAGATAAAGGCCAAATGGCCCTTCTAGTCTGCCCATCTGCAGTAACTATTATCTCTTTCTCTCTTTGAGAGATCCCATGTGCTTATCCCAGGCCCTCTTGAATTCAGTCTCTGTTTTCGCCACCTCTTCTGGGAGACCGTTCCACGCATCTACTACCCTTTCTGGAAAAAAGGTATTTCCTCAGATTACACCTCAGCTTCATTCTATGCCCTCTCATTGCAGAGTTTCCTTTCAAATGAAAGAGACTTGGGTGTACTGGTAGATACAACAATGAAATCATTGACAAAATGTGCGGCGGCCTCAAAGAAAGCAAACAGAATGCTGGGCATCATTAAGAAGGGTATCACAACCAGGACGAAGGAAGTCATCATGCCGCTGTATCGAGCGATGGTGCGCCCGCATCTGGAATACTGTGTCCAGTATTGGTCGCCGTACCTCAAGAAGGACATGGCGATACTTGAGCAGGTCCAGAGAAGAGCGACGAAAATGATAAAAGGTATGGAAGGCTGTTCATACGCTGACAGACTGGACAAGCTTCTTCCTGGAGAAACGGAGACAGAGGAGACATGATAGAAACTTTCAAGATCATGAACGGCATAGAGAAGGTAGACAAGGAAAGATTCTTCAGACTACGGGGAACTACAAGTACAAGGGGGCACTCGGAGAAACTGAAAGGGGACAGGTTTAGAACTAACGCCAGGAAGTTCTTCTTCACTCAGCGGGTTGTGGACACATGGAACACGCTCCCGGAGGATGTGATCGGGCAGAGTACACTACGGGGATTCAAAGAGGGATTGGATAGATTCCTGAAAGATAGGGGGATTGAAGGGTACAGATAGAGGTAGATAGGGATATAGGGCTAAATCAAGAAAACCTGACAGGTCGTGGACCTGATGGGGCCACCGCGGGTGTGGACTGCTGGGCGTGATGGACCTCTGGTCTGACCCAGTGAAGGCAACTTCTTATGTTCTTATGTGCTCATGCGTAGGTATTTAAAGGTCTCTAACTCCTCTTGTCTATTTCTTTCCCTGTTTTTCTGGATAGAGATTTAAAGGGCTTTGGGGCTGTTGCCGTGCAGCAGCCACTAGCGTGGCTTTGTAAAACAGGCCCTAAATCCTTAATCCAAAATTCATTTAATAATTAATAACAAATTAAGGGCTCCTTTTATCAAGCAGCAGTAGAGAGTTTTACCGTGAGCCAACAAGGAAAATGTTCCAACGCTCATAGGAACTGAATAAGCGTCAGAGCATTTACCTCACCACTGCTTGATAAAAGCCAGCTAAATAATCAAGTCGCTTGTAATAATTAAGCTGGATCAGAAATTCTATCAATGCAGAATGAGTCTGCCCGAGTAACTTATTCTCTTCCAGCGAGAGATGTCAATGGTTTATAAAGCTGTACTCGCACTCCAGCTCCAATGACAGTAATTACAGTAGACATAATAGATCTCACAGTCCCAGATATCAGTCACCAGCATTAAAAACACCATGGCCTTCTATGTTTAACAGGGAAATAAAGCAGGCAGAGGTCATTGATCAGTCCAGGTATATGAGAGCTTTTCACCACGCTGTTAACTATTCTTTGGTGGGAAGCAATTGTGTGTCAAAAGTCCGTTGTTTATTTGTCTCATCAACTATGGCAGGGGTAGGGAACTCCGGTCCTCGAGAGCCGTATTCCAGTTGGGTTTTCAGGATTTCCCCAATGAATCTGCATGAGATCTATTTGCATGCACTACTTTCAATGCATATTCATTGGGGAAATCCTGAAAACCTGACTGGATTACGGCTCTCAACCGGAGTTCCTTACCCCTGAACTATGGGGACTTTTTCCATTTATTGGTTAACAGGGAAATAAAGCAGCTAGAGGTCTTGCCTCAATGTGGAGTATTCGAGCACTCAGACACATAGGAAAGCTAAGGTTCAGCCCTGTCAGTCCTCGGAGATCAGGCAGAGGGAGGGAGAATTCTGTTTCTCCCAAAGACAGAAGTTACATCAATGGGCATAACAGATTTCATAATCCAGTTATTAGCCTCCAACACACTCAGATAAAAACACAAGGGCCTTCTATGTTTAAGAAGGAAATAAAGCAGCTGGGGTAACTGTCTCAATGTGGAGTGATATTTTGGCACCCTGTCAATTGCTATATATTTCTCTTTCTCCTCAGATTAGGAGGAGGGAGGGGGAATTTTGCTTCTCCCAGCATCCCAACAAGCCTCAGGCTTTTTTCAAGTATTTCTTCACAATCCTTCAATATAGTCTCCCTGCTTTGCAATGACTGAGTCTCAACATCTGGGAAGGTTCATTATTCCATCCAAGACACCGTTTTTGTTCAGTTGCCGAATGGCTCAGGTAACGGCGGAAGAAAGCTCTTCCAGAGATGCAAAACGATGTCCACTCATAGGTTGTTTCAACTTTGGAACAAGGTCGAAGTCTGGTGGACTCATGTCTGGACTGTAGGGAGCATGAGGTAACACCTCCCAGCTGTGTTTGTGCAGTTTTTCGATTACATTCCCTATGTGAGGGTGAGCGTTGTCATGAAGAATGAGTGGCCCAGCCAGGAGCAACTGAGGTCAGGTTTTGTGCATTTTTCTGCACATTTTTTGCAAAAAATAACGATAATACACTGCTGTGACACTTCTTCCACATGGAACTTTGTGATGATGATTCCTTCATGATCATAAGCAAAAATCATTATTTGTTTGACTTTTGATTGAGCTCATTGAAATTTTTTTGGTCGTGGGGAAGATGGAGCTCTCCACTTGTCATTGAAAAACTACACAAATACAGTTGGGTGGTGTTACCTCATGCTCCCTACAGTCCAGACATGAGTCCACCAGACTTCGACCTTTTTCCAGAGTTGAAACAACCTATGTGTGGACATTTTGCATCTCTGGAAGAACTTTTTCCTGCCGATACCCGAGCCATTTGGAAACAGAACAAAAACGGTGTCTTGGATGGAATAATGAAGCTTCCCAGATGTTGGGACTCAGTCATTGCAAAGCAGGGGGACTATATTGAAGGATTGTAAAGAAATACTTGAAAAAACAAAACATCTAAATTAAAAAAAATAGTGTGTATTATTTATGAAATGACCCTCGTAGTATACGATTGTGACTAATCTACTATGACACTATAGCTAATCTACTATGGCACGTAACAAGGTAGAATCTAGTGCGGTGGACATAAGATGGTAAATATTGTGTAGTGGACACAGCATGTGAATTTGTAGCATGGAAGGCATGGTATGGCAAATATAATTAAAAAAAATACAATGTATAGTATAGTAGAGTGGGATTAAAAGTGGGATAAAAACATTATATGACAAAAACAAGGTGTGGTCAGACATAGTATATAGTAGATGATATAGTGGGATCTTGCACAGTGGAGGCTATATATTATACTCTAGGAGGTGACTTGGTAGGGTAGTGCATTATGATGAGCAATATAAGGTGCAACAGTTCATCAGGTAGGCGAAGTGCATCAGCATTTGAGATTTGTGACAGTGGAGGGCTGGTGCTCTTCTTTGTAAGGTTTGGGAATTTGAGTAGGCGCACTCTCATAGAGGATCAAGGAAAGAGGTGAGTTTTTATTGCCTTCCTGAAGTTCAGAAGACCTTCTAATGATCTTATGTGGGTAGGTAGTTTGTTCCAGAGGGGCAGTAGGTAGTGCGAGTATGATCTTTCTTGTGTGGTCTCAAGTTTTCTTCTTGTGAGCATAGCAGTCGATTCAGGGCAAAGGGTAGTAGTTTGTTGGCCATATAGGCTGGTACCATGTCATGGAAGAGTTTGTAGGTCATTACAAGACTTTAAATATACATTGTTTGTTGATAGGCAGCTAGCGGGCAGCACTGGGGAGATCAGGTCTCATATGTGAAGGTTCTGCAGGAGTCAGATGGCGGCATTTTGTACTCATTGTAGTCGATGGCTATTTAGGAGTATGTTGCAATAGCCAATACAGTAGAGGACAAAAGCATATAGTAGTTGAGCGAAGTCCGACTCCGAGAAGTATCGTCTGATTTTCCATAGCTGCTGGAGGTAGTAGAACGAGGTGGATACTACTTGGGAGATATGGTCTATGGTCAGAGTGTGAAAGGTCGCCTTCAGGGATCACCCCTTGTATTCTATGAAGCAAAATTTGTAGTTGAAAGTTAACCTTGCTATGGCTTTTTTTTTTATTTTTTTGTAACATGTACAAATATAAAATAAATAAATATATCTATAGCTAGCTAGCTACATTTGGAGCGTCATGAGCTTGTTTTGGATACTGAGGGTCTTCCTGTGCTGGAAGAAATAGTTTTTCCAAGCAGCTGCAAATTTTGAAGGTTTGAGAACATAGTGTTGCTTAAGACTACATGTCACTAGAAGAAATATTATATGAAATTCTCGGCTTTATATTTTGGCTATCACATTTAGATTATTCTCTGCAGAGGCTGTAAAAGTATAACTAATCATGTCCTGCTATTCCATTGGTAAGATTTAGGATATAAAAAGTGTATTTTTTTTTTGTTAAAATAGATGATGGTCTTTAAATCAGATGTTAACATGGAGATATTGAAGAAAAAAACGGGAAAACAACACGACAAAACCAAATATGTGAAGACCAGAGTGGAATTGTCCAAATAAGAGAGATGTGCACTGGAAAAAATGTCCTCCAATCCGTCTGATGATATGAAGGTCTTTACTGTTCAAACATCAAAATGACACATTCAACGACTCAATGACTCGACATGTACATGTTTCGGCCCTCAGGCCTGCCTCAGGAGTCTAATAATGGTTTTCAACAATTTCAGATATTTTTATTAAATTTAGTTTATTTAAATTAAAGTGTATGTTTTTAATGATGGAACATGTGTTTATGTCCATATACATTTGTTTTAGTAATATTTATTGTGTTGTTTAAATTATTTTATCAAGATTTATGTGTTTATGATATATATATGTGTCTCCATGGTCTTTATAGGCCATTTGGCCATTATACGTATATATATATTCTTTGATTGATTTTTGATGATTAAGTTATTTATGTTTTTATATGTTCATATATGTATTTATAGACTCCTGAGGCAGGCCTGAGGGCCGAAACATGTACATGTCTAGTCATTGAGTCGTTGAATGTGTCATTTTGATGTTTGAACAATAAATACCTTCATGTCATCAGACGGATTGGAGGACATTTTTTCCAGTGCACATCTCTCTTATTTGGACAATTCCACTTTGGTCTTTACAACAGGGAGATATTGACATTTAGTTGACACTGAGGGCCAGATTCTATAAACGGCACCTAAGCCTGCCTACATTGTAGGTGCTGCTCCACATGGTTTTCAATCAACCAATAGGCACCACTTGTAGAATCACGCCTAGCGGTGCCTAAGTGGACTTAGGTGTTGTTAGGTGCCATTGAGGTAGGCGTCAGTGCATTAGGCCTGGTTTTACAGGGCTTAATTTACTGTCACCTAGCTTGGATACCTAGCAAGCCAATCATGCTTATTCTTTGCCCCCCTAACTATGCCTGCTTTTCAGGTAGGAGTCATTAGGCATTGGAGGGCGCCTCAACTTAGGCGGTGCTGGGCGCTGCTCCGAGTTCTGCGCAGAACTCTTAATTCTTAAATTTTAAAACAAATGTATGAATTAACTTCAATGGCATGGTCAATTACTACACCATTCAACTTAATTAACATAATTTGGGTTGTGTATGGATTTTAGTTAGGCATTGCTAGGAGTCCGCGATGCCTAACGTGGGCACTGTTTATAGAATCTGGCCCAGAGTGAACAGAGTTGCCATCATAATATTCTTTCCTATCTAGAAGTGACCTTTTGTGACCTTATCCCCGAGTTTCATTTAATAAATGCCATTTCTTCTAAAAATCATCATTAGTAGCCTGTGTTCAACCTCATTTACAACATTAAGGGCTCCTTTTACAAAGCCGCATTGGCGGTTTCACGTGCGTAATAGCGCGCGCTAAATTGTCAGCCACGCTAGACGCTTATGCCAGCATTGAGCTGGCGTTAGTTCTAGCTGCGTAGAGCGGGTTTAGTGCGCGCTAAAAGGCTTCGTGCGCTAAAACCACTAATGCGACTTCGTAAAAGGAGCCCTAAGTCACAAATTCCCATATTAATATACAGTGCCAGATTTGGAATTTTATTGGCAGTGTAGCTTAAAAGATCCCCAAGACAGCATCAGTTAACATATTAAAATAGTGCTAGATGAAATATTAGATTTGGAAATAAATACCGTATTTTCACTCATATAACGCGTGCGTTATACACGATTTTACAAACCGAGCATAACCATGCGCGTTATATGCGTGAGCGCGTCTTACAATTTTTTTTGTACATTGCTGGTTCCCCCCCCGACGTCCAATTCAGCCCTGAAAGCCTGATGCCCCACCCCGAAGGACCGCTGGCCCCCCCACCCTGAAGGACCGCTCACACCCCCCCCTCGACGTCCGATTCATCTCCCAGCCCTCCCCGCACCGTTTGCGGTGGAAAAGCAGCCTACCGTGGGTTCGCGATGCCAGTGAGCCCTGCTGCTTCCTCTGCCGGCGGTCCCGCCCCTTCTCTGAGCCCTGCGCTGCTTCCTCTGCCGCGGTCCCGCCCCTTCAGAGAAGGGGCGGGACCGCTGGCAGAGGAAGCAGCAGGGCTCACTGGCATCATGAACCCATGGTAGGCTGCTTCTCCACCGCAAACGGTGCTGGGAGGGGCTGGGGGATGAATCGGACGTCAGGGGGTGTGCGAGCGGTCCTTCAGGGGGGGGCAGCGGGTGGGGCATCAGGCTTTCAGGGTGGGGACAGGACTTCAAGGGGGGGACAGGCAGACCTTTAAGGGGGGACAAGACTTCAAGGGGGGCAGAAGGAGGTTTTAATTCAATGAGCAGCATGCGCGGTATACGCGTGTGCGCGCTACATATTAATTTATTTACATAAATTTATTTTTCCCACGCGCTATACCCGTGTGCGCATTTTACATGGGTGTGCGTTATACGTGTGAAAATACGGTACTCAGTATGGATTACTTTATACATATGAATTCCCAAAACAACACATTTATTTAAGATAAAATGAATGAGAAATAGATCTGCATTTGGGGAGCTGCCAGATACTTGTGAACCGGACTGGCCACTGTCTGAGACAGAAAGTTGGGCTCAACGCAACTTGGCCTGACTCAGCATTGCTTTTCATATGTTCTTATAATTTCAATTATTATTTAGAGTTATTTCATTTCATTTGCTTTGAGAATCATGCTTCACCTTAAAGTACTGCTTTTTCGGGTCAGTTTGAGCTAGATTCATACATTTCTGTTTTACGAGTTCAGTTTTCTCCGACGCCCGGCTGCTAGTATCGACATTTAAAAAGGAGATAGAGCAACTTTTAAACTAGAAACTGGGAGAAGGCCGACGGCCTCTCAAAAGTGCATGGTTCAGAACAAGATATCTTTAAAAGACATCCCCGAAACAGGGAAGACAGGTCATCCCATTAACGAGGTTACAATGGAAACCATAGTTGACCAGAGCAAATAGATTTTAAAGATTGCAGGTTGTCCATATCAACCACAAAGCTAGTTGTAAATTGGAATGACACAAACATTGCTGGAACTGGTTTAGTGACCACGTTAAAGTTTCCCCTTGGGTAAAATAATAGATACTGTATAATAGGCATATCTATTCTATCTTCTCTTCTATCTACCAAACACTATCTAAAACCCATACTTTCACCCTATTCTTATCTCCTAAAAACCTCCACTTCCCTTTGGTAACTCTTTACCCAACATTTTATTACCTTAAAAATTTTATGCCATCGCTTATTCTATTCCTTCAAACTTTGAATGTAATTCTTGTTTTAGTTTGGATGTAATCCGCCTTGAACCGCAAGGTAATGGCGGAATAGAAATCACTAATGTAATGTAATATCTGAGACCTGGTGGAAAGAAGATAACCAATGGGACACTCTAGGGCAAATCCTATAAGAAGCGCCCAAAAGTTAGTCACTGTTCAATGCGATTCAAGTAAAATTGGGCGCTGTTTAATGAATCACGTTGAGCGGAACCTATTTTGGAGGCGCCCAAGAAATAGCCCAGCTCTAGGCACGACTCAAAGTTAGGCGCCGAGCTGAGCACGCTTAAGAGCAGCGATTCTGCAACAAGGCCTAACATGTAGCCACACACCCATGCCTAGCATGCATAGCGCCTATTTTTTTGAAGGCCGCCTAAATTTTTAGAGGTGCCTTGTTGCAGAATTGCTCTTTCTTGATAGGCGCCTAAGTTTCAATTATTGCTGATTAAAAAGCTTAATTGAGCTTGTTCATCGATTTTAGATAGGCGCCTATCTAGATGGGCACCTCTGAAATAGGTGCCTAATATTAGGTGTCGGTTACAGAATTTGGGCCTCTGTTACCAGGGTACAAATTATATCACAATGATAAGAGAAGATCAAATTGGAGGGGGTTGCGCTATATGTAAAAGAGGGAATTGAATCAAACAACATAAACATTCTGCATTACAGAGATAGAAGCTTAAGACAAAACAAAAGAACGATCCAATTAATCTGCAGTGGAGAGTCAAATGATGAAAATACAATATAGCAATCCAAATAATGGTACTCATATGTGAAGAGACAGGACCGACATGGTCCATGTTTCAGAAAACACTCCTTCCTCAGGGGTCTGTGATGTTATGGTACGCAGTCCTGTCCTCACCACCTGGCCATGCCCTTATCCCACCCCTGGGCCCCACCCTAGCCTCCCCCCCCTTAAAGTTAATTAAAAAAATTAGACATCAGCACCTTGCGTGCAGTTTGGCAGGGCCGGCTTACTCAGAATCCGATGCTCTCCTCCTCTTACCACCTCAAAGCAAAAGGAACTTGAAAACCACAAAAAAAAACCCCTCCTTTTCCCTACAGGTGAATTTGAACAACAACAACCCACCTATCACAAATTTATATGCTCTCTGGGCAGTTGAATGGGATTCCTTGGATCACAGGAAATGTGCATAAGAACATAAGAAAAGTCATGCAGACTCAGACCAAGATCTAGTACTGGGAAGATCTCAAAACTTAGATCTGTTTCACACAGTTCATTTCCAGTAATGAGCAATGGCTCTCCCAAGTCTACATGACCAGTTATTTTTAATAGACTTTTCCTCCCAAGTCTACATGATCAGTTATTTTTAATAGACTTGTCCAAACCTCTTTTGAATCCTGATTTATGGTTCACAATTTTGTATAATAATAATAATACACTTCCCCCCTCCCCATTCGCGGTTTCAGTAATCGCGATGTCACACATTCACAATTTTTTGGGGAGGGGGAAAAAAGAAAAAAAAAAACATCCTTAAGTCTTCCCCCCAGCATCCCGGCTTTACCTGGTGGTCTAGTGGGCTTTCGGGGCAGGAGCGATCTTCCTACGCTCCTGCCCCGTGCAGATCGCCATTAGGAAATAGCTGTAGGGCGTTCCTGTCGTAGTCTCGAGAGATTACGGGAACTCACAGCAGCCATTTCCTAATGGTGATCTGCAAGGGGCAGGAGCGTAGGAAGATCGCTCCTGCCCCGAAAGCCCGCTAGACCACCAGGTAAGGCCGGGAAGGCGGGAGGGAGGCAGGGGTGGGCCAGAGCCGGATATTCGCGGTTTTTCGCCATTCGCGGTCCGGCTTTGCCCCTTTCCCCCACGAATCCGGAGGGAGAAGTGTAATAATAACAACTTTATTTTTCTATACTGCCAACACTCAAAAAGTTCTAGCTGGTTCACAGAATAAAGAGGACTGGACATTCCAGTGATAATACAAAGCACACAGAAAAGCAGTACAATATTTCAATAGTGAAAATACAATAAGAAACTATGACATAGTCATCAATCAAGTAATTAATTTTTTGAACAAATAGGTCTTAACCAATTTTATAAAGGTGCGATAAGATGCAGATTGTTGAATCAGGTCGTCTAACCGTACTTGAACATTACCTGCCTGATAAGCCAGAGATCGATCAAAATATTTTTTATAACGGCAATTATGGGGATTAGGAAAATTAAATAAACCAGTACATCAAGTAGGCCTAGTTGAACAGTACTATTCAATATGAGAGAGGAGATATAGCGAAGCTAATCCAAATAACATCTTATAGCAAATACAAGCAAATTTGAAAAGTACTCTTGCTTCCATTGGCAAATTTTATGTGGTTATATGGACTGTATCTCAGTCAAATTAGTCTGAACTTCCTTTGATTGAAAGAGATTGGATTAACTCAAAAAATACTGAGCCCACATATACCCAGTATAAATAATTAAATGAACCTTTATGTTCTAATATGTTAAATAGCAGAGCAGGACTGCAAAACCTTTGACTGAAAGTTGCAGTCAGTAACCAGTAAACAAGCATATTTTCTATTCATTCTCACCATTTGAATGAATTACAAATACTGTACCTTTTTTGTGTGGAGGGGGTCTTGAGTTATCAGCATTCTTATTCTGTTCTGACTGTTGAATGCGGTTGGGGTTGGGGGTGGGGGAAGATATATGTATAGGATGAGAAAGAGGGAGAGAAGAGGACCAAAACAATCTAGTTCCTTGTTTTTCATTTTAAGTTCATTAAAGGAGAGTCTTGACTGTTTAGTCCCATCAATAAAACATGGGGTCATCAGAGTCCAGACCCTGGGGGGGAATTAGGTTTGTGCCTATCCTTTTTTTCTGCCTGGCGTTCCACTTCCTTTGGGGTGGGGGGTCAGGGGGAGGGGGTGCGGGTGGGGGTGGGTTGGGGGAGGTGGGATTTTGGGGGGGATGGGTGTTATCTGGACAGTTATATTTGACATGCTGGTGTAAGGTTATCTTTGTTTATGCAACCACTGCTTCTTCTTCATGTCCTGACAGTTGTTGTTGTTGTGTTCATTTTTGCGAGTCTTTTCATGTCAATAAAACATCTCAAAGCTCTCTCTAAGAGACAGGAAATTCATAGCTGGCTGTTCTAAGCTGTCAATCCTTCACAGCCACTTTCTTGACAAAGGGCTCAATTCACTAAGAATTTCCACCCCAGGCATAGTATGAAACAATAGATCTTCTGCAGTGAATTTAGATGCTTCAACTGGATATATATACTGTAGTCAGCCAATGTTGAAAGAGCTGGTGCGTTCCTTCATAGATAAGCAATTCCTGTCAAGAAAGCATACATTTTGAATTGCTTTCACAGAGGCCTGAGAGGACTTCATTTCACGGTGCTCCCTTGGACAAGATCTTCCATTCCCATCTTTAGAAAGATTAAGTACATTTCTTGGGTGCTTTAGAAGGTGGAGGTGCTTAATGTTTCACATAGGAAGAGAGAGATTTCTGAGTCTATAACAATTAATTATTTCACTTTGGATCTTTCTGGAATCTAAGAGGCATTTGGAAAGTCTGATTTAGCAATTCCTGATCCTTCTTCCAAACATCTGTATTTATTGTATAAGAAGTTAACTTCAAAAAATAAGATAATGACTCTCATTAGATCTAATCTAATCTAATCCTTAGGTTTGTATACCGTATCATCTCCTGTTAGTAAATGGCATTTAGCAGTCTCTGTACCATCAATAACAGATGTGGAATGGGTTTATCCTACTGATTACTAAAGACCAAAGAGCATTTCTAGAAATGAATCCTTATGTTTGTAAAGGGTGGAGTTTTGCCTTGAAAGACCACAGTAGATAGCGATTCAGATGTGGTGTATTTAGACTTTAGCAAAGCCTTTGGCAGTGTTTCACACAAGCGTCAAATAAACTGAATGCCCTTGGTATGGGCCCCAGAGTGACAGACTGGGTCAGGAACTGGTTGAATAAAAGGCGACAGAGGGTAGTAGTCAATGGAGATCACTCCGAGGAAGGGATGTAACCAGTGATGTGTCTCAAAGTTTGGTTCTCGGGCCTGTTCTTTTTAACATTTTTGTAAGTGATATTGCTGAAGGACTGCCAGGTAAGATTTGCCTCTTTGCGAATGATACCAAAATCTGCTATAGACACCCCTTATGGTGTGAATAGCATGAGGAAGGACCTAGTGAACCTTGAAGAATGGTCTGAAATTTGGCAGCTAAGATTTAATGCTAAGAAATGCAAGGTCATGCATTTGGGTTGCAAAAGCCCAAGGGAACGGTACACTTAAGGGGTAAAGAACTTTTGTGAATGAAAGAGGAGTGAGATTTGGGTGTGATAGCATGTGATGATTTTAAAGTGGCCACACAGGTTGAGAAGGTGATGGTGAAAGCTAGAAGGATGCTCGGGTGTATAGGAAAAAGGAGGTATTATTGCCCCTGTATAATATTATATATGTTAACCTGTAATCTGTTCCGAGCTCTTTGGGGAGAATGGGATAGAAAACGAATCTTCAGGTACCACAGACGAATTTAGCGACAGGTTACAGATCACTAACAGCAGGTCAGCAATTTCATGTTTTAGTTCTTTTAGTGAAGAAAAAACAAGTGGGGAGTGGGATAGAACATGTCAACCTTGAGACAAACAATCTTTTATTTCAGAAACACATGAATAAAAATACATGTATAAAAAGTTCTATAAATGTGATGACCTTATGTTGAAAGGATCCAGTTGTTGACCCAATACGGTCTGTGTTTCGGCCCCCAGGTGACACCTAGTCACCTGCAATAGACACACCCCTGAGGCAGGCCTCCACCTGGGGGGCTGAAACACGGACTGTCGGGTCAACAATTGGATCCTTTCAACATAAGGACATCACGTTTATAGGACTTTTTATATTTGCGTTTCTGTATTTATTTTTAATTTATATAAATAAAAGATTGTTTATCTCACGGTTGACATGTTCTATCCCACTTCCCACTTGTTTTTTCTTTGTTGGATTTTACGTGGAATTTTGGATGCTGCGGAAGGCCAGACTGGATGGGCCATTTGGGCTTCATCTGCCATCAAGTTTCTATATTTCTATATAGATGAGAAAAACAAAATCATTTTTGGTTTATCACTGTAACTTTGCAAGAATTCTGAAGTAAAGGCTTATGAGACCCTGAGAGCTAATGCACACTTATCTATGTAGAATCATTTCTGGTTGGTTCAATAAAGTTAGCCCAAGCTTCATATGGTAACCAGCATCTTAACACACAAGTAATTATCTCAAAATTTTATGACTGCATAGAAGAATAGACTTGAGAATGAGTTTTTTAAATGTATTGCCCATGATGACCCCAAATCCACAGAACTTGTAGTGAGAATTCTCTCTGTGCTAAGTCTCTTGTTCTGTGGGTAATAGACGTTGCATTCTCAGTAACATACACATGAATGTTCTTGTGTGTATCTATCATGGAACAGACATATCTGTCAATAAACAGACTCTTAAACGTTCTGCTTGTAATTGCTCAGTGTAAAATTATGTTGGTGAATTGATTGTCTGATCTATGAAAAGAGTAGTTCTTCCCTGCATTGCCATACTAGGACAGACTGAAGGACAGCATCGAGTTCATTAGCCTGTTTCTAACAGTGGCCAATCCAGGTCACAAGTACCTGGCAAGATCCCAGAAGAGTAAAATAGATTTTATGCTGTTTATCCTAGAAATAAGCAGTGGATTTTCCCAAGTCAATCTTAATAATGGCTTGTGGACTTTTAGGAAATTATCTAAACCTTTTTTAAACTCTGCTACGTTAAATGCTTTCACCACATTCTCTGGCACTGAATTCCAGAGTTTAATTACATGTTGAGTGAAGAAATATGTTCTCTGGTTTGTTTTAAATTATTTCTTATTAGCTTCATTGCATGCCCCCTAGTCCTAGAATTTTTGGAAAGAGTAAACAAGCGATCACGTCTAGGGTTACCATATGGCTCCAGAAAAAGGAGGATGGATTGAGACATCCTGGTTTTGCGTCCATTGAAAGCAATTGAAGTAAAGAGGACTGATAGAGACATCTGGGTTTTACCTTCATTGAAAGCAATGGAAGTAAAACCCGGATCTCTCAATCCGTCCTCTTTTTTTCCTGGAGCCGTATGGTAACTGTAACGGCTACCCATTTTCTCTTCACCTTTGGAGCTGTTCTCTCTCCAGTCAAGTCTTTTTTATACAACTAAGGGGAGCCATGGTACTGCAAGAGTTCAGGAACTACTGTTCTTGGGTTGTGAAATACTTCTGACTTCCAAAAAGCTCTGTAAGAATTTTTCTTTTCAGTGCCAAACACTTATGTGAGTGACTAGTGATTTTTTTCCTGAGAAGAGCTGTTAAGAATAACCAACTTGAATTACTTTCATGGTGACTGTGCCATGCTTCCAGATACACTTCTTTAGACTGGTCTGTTATCATGACAGATATAAGAAAAATAAAACCAGTATGTTGTACTTATTTTAATCTTGAATTATACCAGATGTTTGGAGACATTGAAAACAACCATGAGGATGATATTGGAGGACCTTACTGATCTTGCACAAAAACGATTTCATTTTAGATCTTGTTGACACTTGTTGAAAGATTAAAAATGAATAAAGAATTAAAAAAAAAAGATCTGTAATTCATCAAGTCACTGGGGCTCAAATTGTATTGACCCCCTAAAATAGTATGTATCTCCCTCAATGACCACCTCGACTCCTTGGCTAAATCATGCTTTTTCAGCCTCCACATGCTGAGGAAAATAAGATCCTATTTTCGCTAACAACATTTCGCCGTCCTTGTCCAATCCATCATCCTCTCCAAACTAGACTACTGCAATGCCATCTACTTAAGCCTATAAAAAAAAAAATCTTCAAAGACTCCAGCTAATCCAGAATACTGCAGCCAAGTTGATCTTTGCAAAACGCAAGTCTGACTATGTCTCCCCACTCCTAGCCAAACTTCACTGGCTCCCAGTGATTTCCAGAATCCATTTCAAATGCTCCTGCCTGGCTTTCAAGATCATTCACGGCATCCTTCCTCCCTTAATCCCACTATCTTATAATTCCTCGAGTCCTGACTCTACCAGACCCGTCCAAAGGTATAAACTATCCTTCCCCTCTCTACACAGTATTCGCTATGCAGGCAAACTGGGAAAATCCCTTCTCTTCAGAATCACAGGTCTTTGGAACGACCTTACTACCCCGCTGCGGAACCTGGGCTCCTTCCAATTTTTCCGCAAGCAACTGAAAACCTGGCTTTTCACTAAAATGTAATTCTATCCCTCCTTACTCTTCTCTTCTATATATAAGTTCATGTAAACCTTTTTTTTTCCTTCTCTTCCTATATTTTAAGTTCTTGTAAACTGTGCCGAGCTCCACATCAGTGGAAATGATAGAAACATAGAAGATGACGGCAGAAAAGGGCCATAGCCCATCAAGTCTGCCCATTCCTTTAACCCTCCCCTAACAACCTCCTAAGGGGTCGCTCACAGGTGGTATCACCTCTACACTGCCCTCGTAAAGATCCGACGTGGGCATCCCATTTATTCTTAAAATCTTGTATGCTGCTTGCCACGATCATCTGCTCTGGGAGTTTGTTCCAATGGTCTACCACTCTTTCTGTGAAGAAGTACTTCCTGGTATCCCCATGAAATTTCCCGCCCCTGATTCTCAGCGGATGTCCTCTTGTGGCTGACGGACCCTTGAAAGAGAAAATGTTGTCTTCCACCTCTATGCGGCCAGTGATGTACTTAAATGTCTCAATCATGTCTCCCCTCTCCCTACGCTCTTCGAGAGAGTATAGCTGCAATCTGTGTAGCCTGTCCTCGTATGAGAAATGATGCGGTATATAAACTTAAGGTTTAGTTTAGTTTAGTATCAGTTGATTTTTACTATGACAAGTCATCTTCAGAACAAACATAGATCTACTGTTTTTACACCTAAGCATCAATAGGACCAGCCACCACTACCGGGAACTCTTTGCCACGATCCAACCAGACATATAAGATCTTCCCCCAGCATTCCATTGGATAGATCAATCTACCTGCTTTTAAATATCAGCAGCAGTGGGAGAACAACTGCTTTTACACCTAAGCAGCATTGGGACCAACCGCAACTACCAAGAGCCCATAGACCAGATCATGACAGGAGTGTGAGCTCCACACCTCCTGCAGTCCGCTAGGAAGATCAACTGCTTTAACACCTAAGTAGCAGCATGACCAGCTGCCTATAATAGGAGCCCTTGCCCCGATCCAACCAGGCATGTGAGCTCCTCCCCCTATATCCCGTTTAAGAGATCAATCTACCTGCTTTAAATATCAGCAGCAGTAGAAAAACAACTGTTTTTACATACAAGCAGCAGCGACCACCAAGAGCCCACAGACCCGATCCTGCCAGGAGCGTGAACTCCTCCCCCTGCAGTCCATTGGAGAGATCAATCTGCCTGCTTTTAAATATCAGCAGCAGTGGAGATCAACTGCTTTTACACCTAAGCAGCAATGAGACCAGCCACAACCACCGAGAGCACTCAGACCCGATCCTACCAAGAGTGTGAACTCTTCCCCCTCTGCAATCCGCTATGAAGATCGACTGTCGGCTCCGGGCGGCTTTCCCGCAGAGGAGAGAATCCTGCATTCACCTTGGACCTCATCTGGGGCAGCCTCCTTGGAGCGGCTGGGGCACGGGCAGTGTGTCTGGGAGGGAATGCATGGATGGGAGAACATCGCAGGGGAGGAGACATAGGCATCCTGGGACTGTCGGCCAAGTCTCTTCCCTGAAGAAGCCCTTTCTGGAAACGTCAATCGCTCCTCCTAAACTTACTTGCTCCACTTCATCACTGACGCTGACCCATTCTGCTTCTATTCCTTTCTCTCCTCTCCTCTACCTTCCAAAGTATTTAGATCAATGCTGTCTTTTTAAAATGTTTATTTTATTTTTATTTTTCCTCTAACTCTACTTTTCACTTCTCTATTACCCTCCAGGTACTTTAGTTAGATTGTGAGCCTTCGGGACAGTAAGGGAATTTTCCAAGTACCTTTCTTATTTCTAATCTTAATGTATATTTTCTGTAAACCGCTTAGAACCTAACGGATGTAGCGGTATATAAGAAATAAATTACATTACATTACATTACATATTTATCAGTTACTACACCTGCTTTTTTTTTACTTTGGGACTACTGTGATTTGTATTCAGCATTTCATGTAAAGTGTATGATCATAACAGGATGTTAGTATCACTCTTGTTCAGTCTGTAGTGATCTGGCAGTGTAGCCCAGTGGTTAGTTCAAAGAGCTCCAGTGCTTTCAGTTTTTGTCTCTTTGCTTGGACCGGTGAAAGTATTATTGCCAGTTGTGGTGGCTTTAATGCTATGTAGGAAGCTGTTTTGAGAAACTCGGGCCATTTTTCTAGGACCTGATCTTTGCGGTTGTTCTTTTGATGGGCATTTCAGGTGATTTTCTGATGATTATATGTTAATCTTTGTTTGATTTTATTTGTTTTATTGCAACAATATGTGGACCATTTAGGTTTAAAAGGTATATAAATTTTTAAAATAAATAATTTTGCTGTCTTTGCTTGAAGGAAACTCAGGATTAGAATTTTATTTCCACTTTTTTGGTTCAATGAAAGTATGTTGGAATTTGGGCCAGTGTCAGAATACCTATGAATGTGTTAATTTCTTTTCCAGAACTGCCAAAGGTTTTTGTAGAACCTAAATATCAGACTTTTATTGAGGGATCAGAGGTGATAATCAAGTGTTCAGCAACTGGATATCCAAAGCCTCAGATAGTTTGGACACAGAACGACATGTTTCTCGTTGGATCAAACAGGTACTGAATTTAGTCTTTCCATCTCTTATGGACTTTCAAATGTTCATTTAAACTCTTAAAGCAAGCAGTTTACAGAGAGTCTACATCACTGCAAGATCTATGGGTACTCTTTAGCTATTTTTAAAAGGCTTTTTCTCTTTTGCACTTGCTTTTTCTAAGGAGATAATATTGCTGCCCTCTCCCTGCCTCTAGGAATGGTTTCCCTAAATTAGTTAAAAGGCCATTCATATTTCATATTTACAATTTTGTTAGTAAAATAAAAATACTATTAGAGCTCAATGCCATCATTTTGAACCCAGAGCCAGGAGAGAGTAGAAGGTGCTCTCAAACTTGTGGCCCGGGGGCCACATGTGGCCCGCCAGGTACTATTTTGAGGCCCTCGGTATGTTTATCATAATCACAAAAGTAAATTAAAAGAGTTTCTTGATCATATGTCTCTTTAGCTATAAATGACAATATTATTATTAAGACTTAGCCAAAAGGAAAGATTTATACTCTATAAAGAGTTTTACCTCATGTAAAAATTGTCATTTCTTTAATAAAACCTAACCACTGACTCTATAAATTCTCTAATCTTCCTTCAAGTCAATCAACATATATATATCAATAAGAAGATCTTGTAAAAGCTTGTAGCAATAATTTATCTCAGTGTACTCGCAGACCTCAGTGATACCATCTGTATGCCACTAAACTTTAGATCATACAGACATAGTCGGTATCCCTAATCGTCATTGGTCATGTTATTTATTTTGCAATACTTTTTAAATTATTTTCAATAAATATATTTTAGTAATAAATTACTCATCTTATCTCCTGCTACGCGGGTGGGGGTACGCACTCCGACGTAGTCTACGTTTCGCCCATACGGGCTTTATCGAGGAAATCCCCCTCAGTATTAGCAGTTCATGCTCCCCGATTTAAACTTACAACGCGGGGAGCATGAACTGCTAATACTGAGGGGGATTTCCTCGATAAAGCCCGTATGGGCGAAACGTAGACTACGTCGGAGTGCGTACCCCCACCCGCGTAGCAGGAGATAAGATGAGTAATTTATTACTAAAATATATTTATTGAAAATAATTTAAAAAGTATTGCAAAATAAATAACATGACCAATGACGATTAGGGATACCGACTATGTCTGTATGATCTAAAGTTTAGTGGCATACAGATAGTATCACTGAGGTCTGCGAGTACACTGAGATAAATTATTGCTACAAGCTTTTACAAGATCTTCTTATTGATATATATATGTTGATTTCTTTAATAAGACATTAAGTATTTTTTTCTGAGGCCCTCCAAATACCTACAAATCCAAAATGTGGCCCTGCAAAGGGTTGGAGTTGGAGACTACTGCACTAGACTATCAGTGACCCTCGCAAGGAGTAGTGAGGAAGGGTTTGAGGGAATGGGAGAGAGATCAAGAAGATTAGAACTAGGGAAGGGGTATGGCACTCAAAATCAGGAACTCTCTCCCTTCCTACTGATGCTCACCTGAATCACATCCCCCAGCCACAAAAAATTCTCCAAATCCAATGGACCCTTCCTACCACCCCAAAGACCTCTTCCCATTACTTAAAGCTTCCCCTCACCCTCTCATAGGGCCTACCACCCCTAGGGGTATAGTGGGGGCGGGGCAGGAATAATCCCCAATTGTTTGTGCCCCTGCGGGCCCAGTTCAAAAATGGCATTGATGAACCTTAGCAGTAATCTCATGGCACTACCATTAGGTGTCGTAGGGAAGGATGTTATTTTTTTTTTTAGGGGGGAGGGGGCAGCTCCTCATTTTGAGCACCAACCCCTTTAAGAAGTAACTTGAAAGCATCAAGCTGTGGCTCATTGGTACTATGAAAATGCAGCTTGTGAAGCTGATTGCAAGCTGTGCTATTCATACATTAAATAAATGACTAACTTGCAGTACTGAGATAGTCATTCCCACGTGAAATGAAGATGTTGAAAACCCCAACTTTCACTGCATCGTAATAAATACCCTGTTAAGTGGCAATATTTATCCTCTAAACTAGACATGGGCAACTCCAGTCCTCGAGGGCCGGAATCCAATCGGGTTTGCAGGATTTCCCCAATGAATATGCATAAGATCTATTTGCATGCACTGCTTCCAATGCATATTCATTAGGGAAATCCTGAAAACCCGATTGGATTCCGGCCCTCGAGGACCGGTGTTGCCCACCCCTGCTCTAAATCTATAACCCCAACAAATTAAGTGCATAACAAGTCAATTAGCACCAATTGGGAAATAATAATTATTGGCGCTAATGGCAGCAATTAGGATTTACACACACTTTAAGTTAGGCACTATTCTATAAAGATGCGTAAGTAAATTTTTTAGTGCGCAACTGAAAAGGGTTTATGGCCTTGGGAGGTTTCAGGAGCAGGTCCGAGGCATTCATGTATGCACTATTATAGAATCCTGGGATCTGGGCCTAATTTAGGCAAGGGGATTTACATCAAGGTTCAGTTGATGTAAATCTCTGGTCGCAAATTACGGCGTTAAATACTATTTTATAAACGGTGCCCAATTCAGAGGGCCAGATTCTATAAATGGCACCTAGGCTAGGTGTTCTAATCATGGATGTCTAGCAATACCTAACTTACCCCCCCTTTTATGAAACCTTAGCGCGGTTTTTAGCCCTGGCCACGGCGGTAGTAGCCCCAATGCTCATAGGAATTCTATGAGCGTCAGAGCTGTTACCGCTGTGGCTGGCGCTAAAAACCATGCTACAGTTTTGTAAAAGGGGGAGGGGAATTAAATCTGTTTTTAAATTGGTTAAATGGCGTAGTAATTGACCATGCCATTAAAAACTATAAAAAAATTTTTATTTTAATTGATAATAGAACTTACATACATATATCTGTGCAGCGCCTCCAACTCCTAACGATGCCTATCTGAAAAGTAGGCATGCTTAGGAGCAGAAAATAGGCTTCATTAAGCGTCCGAATTAGGTGCTGGTATATTAGGTCAGGTAAACCTGGCATAATGTACCGACACCTACCTCTAGGAAGCCTAAGTCTGCTTAGATGCCACTAGGCGTGATTCTATACAGGACGCCTAGCGGTTGATTGACAACCACCTAAAAATTAGCCGCGGTTAGGCGCTGTTTATGGAATCTGACCAAGAGTGCCGTTTAGCAATCGGGGCTCATTTTTTTGAGCACTCCGATTTGTGCATCACTTCCTGAATCTAGTCCGTTGTGTATAGGTGAGCCACACAGAGTAGCTAGAGATATCGGAGAATGTTAAAGGACCACCTACATGGATGATGCCGCCAAACATGTCAGGCGAGATGTTTCAGATTCATCGTGTGGTTGAATGTTTTTTTTTTTTAAATTTTTATTTATTAATTTTCAATTTTTACAATAATTGATTCACAAGTAATATAATTAATTATTATATATCATTGTATCTATAATTAATAAAACTTAATTTATAATCAGTATATATTATACATTATATATAAACAGAAGTTATAATTCCCTCCCCATTTTTACAAATATTAATTCCAAAAATTATACATATATAATGTTGAATGTTGATCTGGTTGTGTTTAAATGCAATTACAGAAAAATATCCAAAAGGTGAATTTTTTGTCTGGGGGTTGTACTGCATGCAGAATCTTGAATCTTAAGAGTGTTTTAAAATAATATGTTAGTACTTTTAGTTTTTGGTGCCACGAGAGGCACGTCCTGTAGGCAGGCAACTGACGTGGACGATTCTCCTCGCCAGGGTGTCGCAGCACACCAGAAATCTCACAAGGCACACTGGTATGCCGTGGCACACAGTTTGCAATACGCTGGCCTAGCACATGGAAAAGATTAACAGAAACAATAGAAGCTTTATGGTTTGACCTTAGCTATACTAAAAGGTGTTGGTGATCAGATCCACAGTCTGCGGGTAAGGGTAATCTAAATGCACATCTCCTTATGAGAGGCATAGAGTGATACGGGTGACTAAATTTATGCCAGGGTACACCTGGCGGGGCCTCCGCGTGTGCGGATCGCCGGACTTGATGGACCTAAGGTCTGATCCGGAGATGGAAGTTCTTATGCAAAAAGATTTGCTATATAGTATTATCACACCTATGACAACATTTTAAAAAACACTGTGTTGTCATGTGCTACTGGCCAATCCAAATATTTATCAAAACGAGCCTCAGAACAACAGGCAGGATAACTTAGTCCATGCCAGACAATCAAGCCAACCGGCTAGAGTGCAATAATCACAGTCTCCTCTTGTGTCCGGGTACAATTGCAGCAAAAAACCCCCCCCAAACCTCAGAAATCTGAGAAAAAAACTGCAATACACCCAGGCACAGAGATATATAATCTATAGCATGGTGCTACAGAACAAAACAGTGTTTAATATTTAATGTGGTGAAAAACCAAAATCAAAACCACAAAATTACCCGCAAAAATGCAAAAGAAGCCAAGTCCTTAGCTGCTGGCAGGAGGACTTTGAAGAGCTGCAGTCTTACCGCTTGGAAGAGGTGTCTGTTGTGGTTTGTGACCATGCTTGTTTGGACTCTGTTTACAGATATAGATTGGCTTCTGAAGGCACACTGGTCATTAAAAAGGCCGTTCCAAAAGATGCAGGATCATATGGCTGTTTGGCCAGTAACCCAGCTGGAACAGACAGACAAACTGCCAACCTCACCTATATTGGCAAGTATAACAGAAGGGGTTAAGTAATCAAAAATGCTACAGAAACAAAATGACGTTATTGACGAATTTGCCTCAGTCTAGACTGAAGTAAAAAAGATAAACGCAAGAAGGTTTGCTTTAATTGTGTTTTTAAGGCTCATTTGTGAATATTAGTTCATAGACAATGGCGCGAAAGACAAAAGCGCGCGCCGACAACTGAGCGCAGTGTGGAGGTGCGCGCCGCACAAAATTACAGTTTTTAGGGGCTCCGACGGGGGGTTTTGTTGGGGAACCCCCCCAGTTTACTTAATAGACATCGCGCCGGCATTATGGGGGGTTTGGGGGGTTGTAACCCTCCACATTTTACTGTGAACTGAACTTTTTCCCCTAAAAACAGGGAAAAAGTTAAGTTTTCAGTAAAATGTGGGGGGTTACAACCCCCCACAACGCCCCCACAATGCGGCGCGATGTCTATTAAGTAAAGTGGGGGGGTTCCCCCCACGCCCCCCCCCCCGTCGGAGCCCTAAAAACAGTAATTTAGAGCGGTGCGCGCCTTCGCGCTGCGCTCAATTGTCTGGGCACGCCTTTGTCCCGGCGCGCTTTTGACCTGACACCGTGAATATTAGATTTTTATTTTTCATTTATATTCCACATAGCCTACAATTCTGTGCAGATTACAAATTATTCAGGTACTCAAGCATTATTCCCGAACTGTCCTGGCGGGCTCCCACTTTTTGCCATTCATGATTATCTTTCATCTAATATTGAAGACAAAAACAGACATTAACGAATCATATGTTACCAACTGCCAGCTTATAATACAATTGTTGTGGCATCCATCATAACTTGCTTTCTAACCTAAATGTTTCTTTTATTTCTGTTCTTGTATGCCCACCATCACTTTTATTGAAATGAAAAATCAACTCAGAGTTTTTGACTTATGGTGTCTTTCTATTAACTAGACTCCGGGGGTTCTTTGAGGTCTTTTTTCCTCCGTTTGGATATTATTGTGCATCATATGTTGTCTTCAGTGTTCTACATTATTTGTCTACCTTGGGATTGTTAATTTTTGAACACTAATTTGAGGCCTTCACTGATTTTGTGTAGAGATTACTGGACTAGCACAAAACCGATCTATTTGTAGATCTGTAATTCAAGTCGCTAGGACTCGAGCACGAGCCAGTGCCGCCTAACTCTCTTCATCAAGCCAGTGCAGTGCACAATGTATTTAGGAAATCATATGTTACCCATTGGGATGTGCTAATGCCATTCCTGCATGTTGTCTACTACAGGGTCCATTTTTACGTAATGGGCCCTGCAGTAAATAATATATGCTAAGAAGTCTCTTTCAATTGAAAGGAAGCTCTGAAATGAGAGAGAGCATAAGAGAAGGTGAAAAAGAATGGACTCCCAGTGGAGGTGGTGGAGATAAAGAACGCATGGGACAAGTACGCATGATCTCTAAGAGAGAGGGAAGGGATAGTAAGTAGATCATAGGATAGGCACACTGGATAGGCCAATGCAGTCTTGATCTGCCGTCATTTTCTCAGTGTTAGTGAATTGTTAGAACATGAACTCCACAGTGCAGTAAAGCCATTACCTACATGTTACTTGACCTGTATTTCTAGTAAAAAGCCATAGTGTTTTGGAAAATTGTGGAAATTCCATTTAACTTGTGGGATGGCAGTGAAATTCCTCACTAATTGAAGCCAGTGAGCTTTGCATGTCTTTCCTGCCATCTTCAGGTGTTGCATCCCCTCAATTTTGTACTAGTTCTATCACGTTTCTAATAATAGATGGCTTTCTATAGGTTTCTATAGAAGACCTCTTCCCAAAGAAAAAGCCTTTAAAACTGATTTTGTTTCATCTTGACCCTTCCAGTGTGTAATTATTTAGGGGCCTTTCAATAAAGGGTGTTAAGCCCTAACTTACTCGTACTGCATAGGGAAACTTACCACAAAACAGGTGAAAGCATTGTGGGCCAGATTATATACATGGCGCCTAGGTTACGTGACACTGGGCGCCATCTTTGGGAAAGCTAGCCGAGTTCCATATGGAACTCAAAATTCAATAATGAGCTTAATTGGCATGATAGTTGACCACGCCTTTAAACGCTCATTTAAAGCAATTAAAAAACAATTTAGAGTTCCGCAAGGAATTTGGAGCGGTGCCTACGACACATAAGTTGAGACGCCTACATCAAAAGTGGGCATGGTTAGGGGCGGAGAATAGGCATGGTATGACTTAGGTGTCTGTGTTAGGTGCTGGTAAATTAGGCCAGGAAAATTCTGGCCTAATATACTAGTGTCCGCCATTGGGATGCCTATGTCAAAATAGGCACCAGTAGGTGTGATTCTGTAAATGGCACCTAGCAGTTGATTGACAACTGTGCCAAGTGATGGATCATGCCACTGACTCATGGCAGCATATACAGTGAGGAATCCAAGTTCCAAGTTTATTAAAAATTTGATTAATCGCTTATTCAAAATTCTAAGCGATGTACACATCAATAAAATTACAAAATTTTAGGGGATAACAAAAACAAATGAAAAACCAAACCTTGCAGAACATATTGAAGGCTAAACTTACAAACATATTTAACGGAATTTTTTTTTTTTTTTATAATTCTTTATTCATTAACAAGAGGAGAGAGTGGGAAAAGAAATACCGATTGTTGATAGTAGATAAGAAAATTATGGGAAAAAGCAATAGGAAGGGAGAGAGCAGTGTGCTACAGGGAAGTTATAGAATGGACTTGAAATGAGACTCCTAGACAAGCTTTCTAATTATCAAATGCATCCTTACAAAGAAAGCTTTTTAATTTGCTCTTAAATTTATCCAAATTGTGTTCTTCCCTTAAATAAATAGGGAGGGAATTCCATGTTTGAGGGGCTGTGACAGAAAAAATGACTTGCCGCCGTGTGTTAACAATTTTAAGTGAGGGAATAACTAATAAATGTTGATCATTGGACCTCAATAATCTAGTTGAGGTATAAGGAATCAATAATTTATGAATAAAAGCCGGGGTTTTGTAAAGCAATGATTTGAAAGTAAGCAGACTTAATTTATACATTATACGGTGCGCGACTGGGAGCCAGTGTGCTTACTTAAGAAAAGGTGTCATGTGGTCAAATTTTTTAGCTTTCATAATAAGTTTAATTGAAGCATTTGGGATGATCTGTAGACGTCTTGATTTCATTTTGGGCTATTCCCTTGAATAAGGCATTGCAATAATCAATTTTTGAAATAACCATGGAATGAATTAATATGTTAAGAGACTTTGGACATAGAAATTTTGAAACTGAATGGATTTGACGAAGTCTGTAAAAAGTTGATTTAACAATGCTACTAATGTGATCATGAAAGGTTAATTTATTATCAAAGATAACCCCTAAGATCTTAATGCTATTTATTGACTGTAGAGTGGTACCCTTATTAGAGATTGGGAAAATGAGTTTAGAACTATCTTTCCAGGGAAAGAACATAACATTTGATTTATTAAAATTAAGAGCTAATCTGTTGGTGTCAAGCCACTGGTGAATCTGTTCGAGTTTCTTATTGATCGCTATTGTTTCAAGAGGGTTAATGGGATCAAGCGGATGTAAAAGCTGAATATCATCTGCGTAAGCAAATACATTAAAGCCAAAGGACTGGCAAAGAGTTTTCAGGGGTGCAAGAAAAATATTGAACAAAAGTGGTGAAAGAATGGACCCTTGTGGAATACCATGTGTTGCTGAGAAACTTTCAGAGGTCGTATTGTTGAAAGACACAGTTGAAGAGCGGTTTTCAAAGTAGGATTTAAACCAAAAGAGAACCTGATCCGTAATACCAATAGACTGTAGTCTATCTATAAGAAGGTTGTGGTCAATTGTGTCAAAAGCAGATGAAAGATCAATGGAAATCAGGAGGACAGATTTATGATGATCCAGAAAGTAAAGTATGGAGGTAGACATGCCAATGAACGAATGTTCTGTAGAGTGATGCTGTTGAAAACCTGTTTGATTTGGATGTAAAATGTTAGTTTTTTCTATAAACTCTGATATTTGATTAAATACCACCTTCTCAGTCAACGTTGCCAAGAAAGGGATATTTGCAATTGGTCTGTAATTGGATTTTTCCTCAGAACTAATTTTTTGGTCTTTAATAATGGGATGGATAATTGTTTCCTTCCATGCTTTGGGTATAATACTTTGTTAGAGACTTTCATTAATTAGGGCAAGGATGAAAGGACCAAAAATTGCAAAATAACGTTTAAGAATGAAAGAGGGGATTGATTCTGTTTGGGAACCCTTAGTATTAATGGTCTTAATGAGTGATTCCATCTCCATAAGATTAGGTAGGTTAAATTGTGAGCATTTTGAGGATAATGATAGAGATGTTTAGATACCTACATGGCATAAATGTGCATGAGGTGAGTCCCTTTCATTTGAAAGGAAGCTCCGGAATGAGAGGGCATAGGGTGAAGTTAAAAGGTGATAGGCTCAGGAGTAATCTAAGAAAATACTTTTTTACCGAAAGGGTGGTAGATGCGTGCAATAGGCTCCTGGTAGAAGTGGTGAAGACCAAGACTGTGTTTGAATTCAAGAAAGCGTGGGACAGGCACAAAGGATCTTTTAGGACGAGGAGAAGATGGATGCTTCAGATGGGCAGACTGGACGGGCCATTTGGCCTTCACCTGCCATCATGTTTCTATGTTCTATAAAAGGTGCATGGCATCAATTTGTTCTGGCATCTGTTTTTGAGCACCATCTATAGAATTCTCCCCCTATGTGCCGATTTCTCTATGATTCTCAGGGCCTGAGGTAGGACCATAATTAATGCAGTCAGCAATGGCTATAATATGTGACACATTAAGATCTAATATAACAATCCTTTCTATTTACAGAGGCACCAAAAGTGACTGTAGTGAAACGCGAACTTCTGGTAGCACTTGGTGCCACCACCATAATGGAATGTCAGAGCACTGGTGTGCCACAACCACAGATTAGATGGTTTAAAGGTGAATTTCAATTATTATCCTGTTTGGAAATGTGTATGTTTCATTTAAAAACAATGTGCTAGAGCAGTGGTCTCCAACCTTTTCCATGTAAAGGGTCACAGTGTGAATACGAGAAAACTCTTGAGGACCACCAAAAGATTATAAGTTTACACATACTACTAATTTTGTAAACTGTCTTGGCCTGCTTGTTCAAACTGGTTATTAAACATTAAAAAATAATATTAATACTGATTCTACAACAATTCAAGGACATATTTTAAAACTTTTACTTTGGCCCCCTTTTATCAAGCTGCATAAGAGATTTTTATTGAGGGCCGCTGTGGTAAAAAGCGGCAATGCTCATAGGGAATTGTATGAGCATTGGGAGCTTTTTCCACAATGGTCTGCGATAAAAAAAACCCTTACACAGCTTGATAAAATGGGCCTTTATTTTGGATTATCAACACTAGCAAATTCCATAAATGAGACGACTGAGTATCACACGAAGAGATTGTTTGCAGTTGCTATACTGCATAAGTGGGCAAGTTGGAAATTAACGCATGTACAGGATTTGAAGAGCATTTCTTTCAGCCAGCTGTTTGAGAGCCTAATGGAGAACTTTGGGGGCCATTCATTGGAGAACACTGTGCTACAGAGTTATACCTGGTTAAATCCAGCTGACTGGCCGCAGAGCATATATTCAGTGGACAGTTCCATTGAATATGTACTTTGACTCTCATGGCATTATCTGGTTAGTTCCAGAATAGTCTGGGGCCAGAGTTGGGGGTACCACCAAGATTTACCCAATTATTATAGGGGAAAGCACCCTCTAGGGATTCAAGACAAGGTTAGACAAGTTCCTGCTGAACCGGAATGTACGCAGGCAAGGCTAGACTCAATCAGGGCACTGGTCTTTGACCTAAGGGCCGCCGCGGGAGCGGACTGCTGGGCATGATGGACCACTGGTCTGACCCAGCAGCGGCAATTCTTATGTTCTTAACCAAGCAAGTGCCCGGATAAAGTTAGAGCAGCAAAAAACATGAACCCTAGCAGTAGTACTGTGATACTATCTCTAGGGGGTGTCACTTTGAGGAATGGCACCAGAATGCAGGAATGACTGGACTATCAAGCCATAGGGTATGTCCACTTGGGTGAGGGAGCTTGCCTATGGGGACTGGGAAGTCTTGATCTTGGAGTCTTGACCAGTGGAGGATGGGGAGTTGTTCAGGGGGTTGGGATGTACTGATCAGGGAGGCCTTGCTCACGGGGTCGTGGGGGGGTCCTTGACCTGGGGGAGATGGAGGTCTTGATGAAGGATTTCTCTATCATGGTGGGGGGGAATTGTTTGGCAAGGAGCATCATAGAAGTGAGGGAACCCTAGGAAATGGTAGCTGGGCACAGTGAGTCACAGCTTGGTAGCCTAATGCTCCCAGCTAAAAACTGGGTTATTTTACTATCGTTTTAAGACTATAGCAAGTAAAACTAGTCAAGTACGTACCCGGTGTTCACTGCAAGTCACATTATGGAATTTACATAATAATGAGCAGCTTGTTTTACATCTCATTACTGTGTACTCTAAGGTGATTTAAATATTGTTGCATTAATGCCACACAGGTTGCATTAGTGCTCCAAGTTGCATCAAGGGGCAAATAATGTGTCCCTCCTCTCAGAAACTGCCTGCAAACGATCCTACAGCCACTTCATCCCACATCTCTGGAATAAACTGCCCCCCCAACTCAGGCAACAGAACTCTTTATTGACATTCCGTAAAATGGTAAAGACCCTCCTCTTCAACTAAAGATCTCCCTCAGTCTACACCCCCCCTTAAACCCCACCTCACTCTTCTCTCCCCTATTTAACTTCTCCTAAATTTCAGTATAGTCCTCTCTTAGTCTGTACTCTGATAAATTGTTTGTACCCTGATAAATACTGCACAATTTTGTATGTCCAAGCACCTAAACCTATTGTACATCTTATTTGCCTAATTACTTCTACTGTGTATGTTTACTTGTAGACCGTTCTGAGCTACTAGGAGAACGGGATATAAATCTAAATAAATAAATAAATAAATAAAGCCCTAATGCTGCTTGATAACTCCCCTCCAACTGGGCCTTTTTTTCTAGGTCTCTATACATTTTAAAAATATGAATTGATTTGTGAAATCCCACACAATTTACAGGTCTTTTATACTTGTTGTACCAAAATCTCCAAACTCCTGTCTTCACGATTATTTAAATCTGAATAATAAAACAATCTTCCCACTTTACATGGCGCAGGGGACCTTGAGCTAAGAGCCTCATCCTTTCTTATCATTGAGCCTCAACAAGGAATCTTGAAGATTCGGGAAACCCAGGATCTGGATGCGGGGGACTACACTTGTGTGGCTTCCAATGAGGCTGGAAGAGCAACTGGAAGGATCACTTTGGATGTTGGTTGTAAGTATAAGTGATATAACATAGTAACATAGTAACATAGTAACATAGTAGATGACGGCAGATAAAGACCCGAATGGTCCATCCAGTCTGCCCAACCTGATTCAATTTAAATTTTTTTTTTTTTTTCTTCTTAGCTATTTCTGGGCAAGAATCCAAAGCTTTCCCCGGTACTGTGCTTGGGTTCCAACTGCCGAAATCTCTGTTAAGACTTACTCCAGCCCATCTACACCCTCCCAGCCATTGAAGCCCTCCCCTGCCCATCCTCCTCCAAACGGCCATACACAGACACAGACCGTACAAGTCTGCCCAGTAACTGGCCTAGTTCAATCTTTAATATTATTTTCTGATTCTAAATCTTCTGTGTTCATCCCACGCTTCTTTGAACTCAGTCACAGTTTTACTCTCCACCACCTCTCTCGGGAGCGCATTCCAGGCATCCACCACCCTCTCCGTAAAGTAGAATTTCCTAACATTGCCCCTGAATCTACCACCCCTCAACCTCAAATTATGTCCTCTGGTTTTACCATTTTCCTTTCTCTGGAAAAGATTTTGTTCTACGTTAATACCCTTTAAGTATTTGAACGTCTGAATCATATCTCCCCTGTCTCTCCTTTCCTCTAGGGTATACATATTCAGGGCTTCCAGTCTCTCCTCATACGTCTTCTGGCGCAAGCCTCCTATCATTTTCGTCGCCCTCCTCTGGACCGCCTCAAGTCTATGGATATTCATTTTAAAATGTGACTGGGGATTAGTTGAGAACCCTTGCTTAAGAGCAGTGTTCCTTAACCCTCTTCTGGAGATACATTTAGCCAGTCAGGTTTTCTGGATTAACATGATAAATGTGCATGAGTTGAATTTGCATTCAATTGGTCTTTAATAAAATTTTTCTCATGCACATTCATTGTGCTCATTCTGAAAACGTGACTGGCTAGATCAGGGGTGTCAAAAGGAGCCGAAATCTGAAAAAAAGCCAAGTTTCGGGCCAAATTTTTAATTACGATACTTAGGGGTCCTTTTATTAAGGTACGCTAACTGATTTAGCGCGCGCTAAATGCGCACCTTAATAAAAGGACCCCTAAGTGACTAAGGCTTAGTCTTAGTAGAAGTATATGGTTACAACATCTCCAACCCCATGCGCTTTTTCCTCTCTCTGTTAGGTCCTAGTTCACACTTCCTGTCTAACACCAGCTCTGGCAGGATACACATTTCATATCTGACATATTATAATCACAAAACAGAAAATACAATTATTTTTTTCTACCTTTTGTTGGTCCCAGGCTCTGGTCTCCTGCCCATTTGTAATTTTCTTTTTCTCTGTGCTAACTATCCATCTTCCATCTCTGTCCTCCCCTTCCGTTTCCCTTCCCCCCCCCCCCCCCGAATGCCTGGCATCTTTCCTTTTTTTCATCTCCATCCCCGCAGCTGCAGCGATGGACCCCACCATCCCCAGATCCACCATCTCTCCTTTTCTCAACTACCCTTTCATCCAGCATCTCTCGTCCTTCCCCACCACCCCAGGGTCCACCATCTCTCCCTTTCTCTTCCCAACTACCCTCCCATCCAGTATCTCTATCCCCCCTCCACACCATCCCTTGTGTCCAACTTCTCTCCCTTTCTGTTCCTTCCCTCCCTCCATCGCATAGTCCACCATCTCTCTCCCTCTCCTCTGTTTTATTTCTTCCCCACCCCCCTCCCATCAGTCCAGCATATGCATTTCTGGACCCCTCCTTCTCTCCCTCCAGGTACTTCTACACCAGGGCCCGCCCCCTTCCCAAATGCCTGCATGTTTTCCCCCTTCTCCTTCCCGGTCTCACCTTCAGATTGGGACCGTTGTTCTTACCCTTCCTCCATCCCGGCTTCCTGGTCTCCTCTTCAAAGCAGCCTGCTGAGGATTGCTAGCAAGCAGGCTGCTTTGAAGAGGAAGAGGAGACCAGGTGAAGGCAGACACTCGTGAAGAGCAGCAGCGACAGCGGTTCATGCCGGCGGGGCAGATTAAAGTAAAAAAAGGTAAATGTCTGGTGGGCCAACTTTTAATACACTGTAGGCCAGAGTTTGACCTGTCTGGGCTAGATGTATCTCCAAGAGAAGGGCGAGAAGTACTGGTATAGACTTACATAGGAGTAGGTGCAAACCATTTTGGTACATCGGACAGTTGGATATTGAGATTGCAAGAAAGAAAGAGCTGCATGCAGCAGAGACACTGCATGGAAATCTGTCTCATGAGTATTCCCTGTAGACTGACTCACCCCGGCACTGACTGGACAGTGTTGTGGCAGTCAAAAGAGATATTCAGCAGCACTGCCCAGTTAAATGCTGCTGAATATCCCTTCCCAGCCTGCTCAGCATGGTTTAAGCAGGCAGGAGCCTCTCTTATTCCATTAAATCCTTTTGAATATCAGGCCCACAGGCCCAGATTCTATATACGGCACCTGAAGTTAGATGTCTATTTAAAATTAGTTTAATCGGTGCTGTTAATGAGCAATAATGAGCTCATAATTGCAAAAATTAAAATTATTTCGAGACCAAGACCCTTAATGCCCTTTTCTATCCTCCTCCTCCCCCCCTTCTGACCTACTCCCCTCCCCCGTCTCCCTCCCTCCCCACTTCTTCTCTCCTTGCTGTTCGCAACTCTACGATCAATTTGATATGTAACCACTTGTAACTACTATCTCCATGTTGTTTGCAACTCTATGATCAATTTGATATGTAACCACTTGTAATCTCTGTCTAACTAATGTGAACCGCCTAGAACTCTTCGGGGTATGGCGGTATACAAAAATAAAGTTGTTATTATTATTATTATTATAATTGCAAAAATTAAAATTAATTTGGTGGTAGGCACCTAACTTGGTAGGCGCCTACCACTTTTGGGTAGGAGCCTACCAGAAAGTGGACATGGTTAGGGGCGGATAGTAGGCGGAATTTGGGCATGTTTTGGACATAGGAGCCAGTATTTAGGTCAAGAAAACCCTGACATAAATGGGGGCGCCTAAGTTCATTTTAGGTGTTGCTAGGCGCCTAATTGAAGATTGACAAGTACTATGCCTACTTTTCTGTGATATACATGTAGGCACGCCTGGGGGGAGGAGAGTGGGAGGAGCATAAGTGTCATTGGCATTTTTGGTTTTTAAAAAAAAATTGTTCAGGAATTTGAGCAGCTGACATGTTCTATTGAAATTATACTCTGGTTCCAAGTTATTTTCTTTTTCACGTGATATGTGCTCTTTCTCCTTCAGCTGCCCCAGTTTTCACCGAGGAGCCACACGATGTATCCATAGACATTGGCTCGAATGTGACTCTGCCTTGCTATGCGCAGGGTTATCCAGAGCCCAGAGTTAAATGGAGACGGCTGGACAACGCTGCGCTCTTTTCAAGGCCTTTCGCAGTCAGTTCCATCAGCCAGCAAAGAGCAGGAGCTCTGATCATTAAGAGTGCGTAAACAGAATTATCTTAGTGATTATGGTGGAATGCAAATAGCAATTAAAGTAAACGCTGGCAGATAAATGCCTATTTGGCCCATCCAGCCTGCCCAACAAAGTGTCTAGAATTGTTTCTGGCACTCTTGCAGGCTCTGAATCTATATTTTGGGATGTTTAGTGCATGAACTTGTGACACGTTCTAAGTTTTGTTAGTGTAGGACATTTATGCTTGAGGTTGTTTTGCCATGAATTTCCCCCCCCCCCCCAAAAAAAAAAAAAAAAAAATCAGTTGCACATTTCTGCAAATGATTTCTTAATATGTTTTCATTTTTCTTTCTGAAAGCTGTTATAACTCTGGATTAAAATGTGTCTTTCGCTTGATTGATTAAGAGCTCCATACTTGGAAAGGATAAATTGGAAAAAAAGTCCATAAAGCATGTTGGACATAAAAGACTTATAGGTCACTATTCAGCCACTGTAGTCAGTGATTTTTTTTTTTTTTTTAACACTGGCTGTGGCAGCCCCCCAAAATTCAAATATTCAGTCCTGGTATACTGCAAGTGGCCAGTGCTGTATATCAAAATGGAATGGACAAAGCCAGATTTTTGGCTCTTACTGTATATACTTGAATATAAACCTATCCAAATAAAAATCGAGGTAACCTTTTTTTTCTCCTAAAAAGTGGGTAAAAAAGTTTAACTCAAATATAAATTGGAGGTTTATATTTAAGTGCCCTTCTCTGTCCAGCCAGGCTCTGCACCCAGTTCCCCACCCTCTCCTGATATGTTGCAGGCCTCCTCCGGAACCTGCTAGAAGCCCTAGTGAGCCAGAAGAGGAGCAATCCCTTCAGTCTCCTGTCCTGGCCAATTCTGAAACACCCCACCTCTGAGGCCTGTAGAGCCTACCTATAAAAGCCTTGGTGGTCCAGTGGTGAACCGGGGTAGGAGAGATCTTCTTACGCTCCTGCCCTGTGCCAAGACACTATCTAAAATGTCTGCCGTAAGTTCCCGTGTTTCAGAGTTGGTTGGGACAGCAGGCAGGAGGGATCGATCCTGTCCCAGCTCACCGCTGGACCATCAGGGCATTCGGCAGGCCTGCAATAGGTCTAGGGGGGTGGGGTTAAGGGCAGGAGAGACAGACTCAGTTATAAACCGAGACCCCCATTTTTGGACATCTGAATTCTGATCTGTGTAAAATGGAGTTTCATGCTTTTTTTCATTAGTTCTAGTGAAAGGTCCTACTTTGACGCCTCTTTGTATGCTTTGTATTGCTACTGTGGCTCTTTGCTTTTCTTGACACAGGATATAAAACTTTAATATTGCTGTGCTGTAAACGTTTGCAAGAGATCCAGATACTAAGCATAAAATCCCTCCATTAACAGTAAAGATTCATTTTATGTATGTGTGTGTGCTGTCAAATCAACCCGCATTAAGTATCTTTAGAGAGAAAAAGTTATAGCCAAGAGGTTTTAGTTCATTTATGACAAATGTTATAAAACTCCTTGCTAGGAGATAGATACCTTGGCTGTATACGTCTGTATTAATCATTTTTATAATGCACATGATGGATAATTTCTTCTTTCTTATTTTCAGATATATGGGTAGGGGATCAGGGCACTTACATTTGTGAAGCTGAGAATCAGTTTGGAAAAATCCAGTCACAGGGTACAATCACCGTAACGGGACTTGGTAAGAATCCTTTAATTAAAGCTCATTTAAAGAGTCTGAATGACTTGCTTGTTCCTTGTCCAGAAAACTATGGAATATTTTCAGTAATTTTAAGATTGTGCTAAATTACTGTGATCTAAGGCTGTTTTGAACTTATGCCAACGCCTGGCTACTAAGAATCTTTGCATGACCCAATCCCAGAAGCCTCAGTAATTGACCAGCTGGAATCCTCCTACGTTTTATGATATCTAAGGAAGGAGGATTATAGCTTCTCAATGACATAATGTCTTCCCTATTTGTGCTAATTATAGAAACTTCTTGACAAGCACCTGTGTGTCACAAATTAGACTGAATGGTTTGGAAGAAAATCAGTCAGTTGATAGAACAATTACCTGAATCTGGTCTATGTGAACCCTACTTCCCCCCCCCCCACCCCTCCTCAGTTTTGTGGTGGGGGGGGTTTGGTTTTTTTTTAAAATTCTTTATTCATTTTATAATTCACAACAAGTGTACAGTAAATATCAAACAATTAGAATACAATATCACTTAAAAATCTACCATATCATATAACAAAAAGATATAACCCCCACCCCCTCCCACTTCCATATACAACAAAAAATATACCACATGAATATAATATCTTATCATTCATATATATTATTAATAAAAATCCAACCCCTCCCCCCACGATCCACATGTAAGAATTAAAATTGGGAAAAGTGTAAATTATTCATTATAATAATTTAAAAATGGCCCCCACACATCCTTAAATTTATTATAGTAACCTTTTTTTTTAAAAGATAACCAAAACATGCAAATTATCTTGGGTCTTGCATGTAGTATTCATTACAAATATTATGTTTTATGTTATGTATTTATAACTTGAAAACCAGGCATGTTAGGAGGTTTCACAGATAAGATTTAGGACTCACTAATATACAGAGAAGGATGTTAGACTAAATTCCATCTGTGCATACATTGCCTGAGAGAGGGGCATTTTTAATATGACATCTAAATCCATTTTCAAAGCAGAAACTGGTCTATCTTTTTTTTTTTTTTTTCAAAATGGCCATTTCTAGATGTGGTTGCCCTCAGTACATGTATCATTTATGAACCATCCCCCCTCCCCCCCCCCGGTCGAAATGAAAAATGCACAAAAGCATACATTGGAACATAGGAGGGGCCAACATTTTTAGCAAACTGGCCACACAGATGTCCCAGCAGAGCAGTGGGACACCCTTGGGGACACTGCAGCAAACTTCATATCAAAGGTCCCAGGTACTCATCCCACCATTGCCCCCTTAATTTTATGGTGAGCCCTTCAAAACCCACCCACTGTATACCACCCCAATAGCTCATGCCTTTAGGTGTCACAATAGGATTTTTTGTGGGCTTACACTCCACCACAAGTGTACTAGTTAGAGTGGGATATAGGCCTGGAGTCCACTGTACTTACCACCAGGCTACTCCATACATCTGCTTGCTGCTCTAATAAAACTAGCTATAACATTTGCATTTGCAGCTGGCATATGGACAGGTATGCACTGTTTCATTCACATCTTCAAGGGTGGGAATGGGTCAGTGACCACTGGGGGAGTGTAGGGGGTCATACCTTCATCCCTCCAGTAGTCGTCTGGTCAGTTTGGGCACCTTTTCGGCACTTATTCGTTATTAAAATAGGTCTAGCTTCAAACGCCCAAATTGGGACCTGGACGCTTTCTGAAATGTTTAATTATTGCAGAAAAACGTCCAAATCGTAAGACCGCCCTAGTCCCCCACCCACACCACACCTCTAACACATCCCATTCAGATTTAAATGAACCGATCAACAGCTTGGAAATCCATCTAGAAAATAGGCTTCAAAAATCGCGAATTGGAAGGGTTTGGTGAGAAAAACGTCCACCTGCTTCCTTTATGCCATATTTTGAAAATGAGCCCCTCAGTGTGATTATTTTCCCGAACACGGAGCGAACGATAAACAATAGCAACACTTTTGCATCTGTGTGGTGTCATAAAGAAATGGCTATATTGACTCAGTGAGCTTGCTCGTAACATTTCACCATAATGCGTGTGTGATGCATTTAAAACATCATTTAATATGAAAATTTTGTTAGCTTCTTCTCAAAACAAAAACTGCAGACTAAGTACTGGATGCAGGCATTATTTATTATACCGTCAATGAAATGCAGTAAATCTACAACCTTATTACCAACCAAGGGACCCGACACGGTCCGTGTTTTGGATAATACGCCTTCATCAGGGGTCCATGGTGGATAAGGTATTGAAACAAACTGCAATGAAAAAGAATCAAACAAGTGCCTATGTGAATCTGACGCTAAAAATAGATAGAAACATAGAAGATGACCGCAGAAAAGGGCTACAGCCCATCAAGTCTGCCCACTCTGCTTACCCACCCCCTGTCTATGCCCTAATGACCCAATTTCCTTATCTTGACCCTTGTAGGGATCCCACATGGGTATCCCATTTATTCTTAAAGTCTGGCACGCTGTCTGCCTCGATCACCTGCACTGGAAGCTTGTTCCAATGATCAACCACTCTCTCTGTGAAGAAATACTTTCTGGTGTCGCCATGAAATTTTCCGCCCCTGAGTTTGAGCGGGTGCCCTCTTGTGGCCGAGGGTCCCTTGAGAAAGAAAATATCATCTTCCATTTCGACACGTCCCGTGAGGTACTTAAATGTTTTGATCATGTCTCCCCTCTCCCTACGTTCCTCGAGAGTGTAGAGCTGCAATTTGTTCAGTCTCTCTTCGTACATTGCGGTCGTGGGTCCCTTGGTTGGTAATAAGGTTGTAGATTTACTGCATTTCATTGACGGTATAATAAACAGTGCCTGCATCCTGCAGTTTTTGTTTTGTTTTTCGCTTTGCTGCTTGGTTCACTGCAGTTTTGGTTGGATATTTCCTTTTTTGTGGTTAGCTTCTTCTCTACATGTAACATGTTTCCTACACAAACGCAGACTTATTACAAATAATTTCTTAGTGTTGCATATTTCTTCTGAATTGTTGAAAGCGTTCCAAATTCCAAAGCGAGGTGTTGACCTGTTATTTGACAAGATAGTATTTTAAGTTTTTCTCCTTTTACCTTACGAAATTTCACTTATTGACATGGAAATGGAGATCGTAGGAATTTATTCCACCCCCCCAAATCAAAGTGAACCTTAGCCACAAGAGGGAGGTCCCTCAATAAAAACTAAGGGTTCCTTTTACTAAGCTATGCTAGTGTTTTTAGCGCGTTCCCCGCGCTACACAAAAAATGCTAACGCCAGCTCTATGGAGGCGTTAGCGTGTAGCGTGCGTGGCAATGCAGCACGCACTAAACGCACACTAAAACCGCTAGACCATCAGGTAAGGCTTAAGGGGGGGCTTACAGGGCTTATAATAGCCTGAAAAATGAAAATGTATTTTTTGATCTAAAACCGTGACTAAGCGAATCCGTAGATACAGAATTCGCGAATACGAAGGGGAAAGTGATGCTTGATTCTTGGGATTAGTAATGCTTAGAATATTGGACATGCCCATGATTTGATTGACTCAAAGATAAATAATTATTTCAACTGGGAAACTGAAAATCTAGCAGAAGAAAACTTTTCGGTGCTCTTAGAAATAACAGGCTACCTGATCTTTTCTAGTTCCCCCTGCTATCGGAGTCAGCCCTGCAATGGCAAATGTCATTGAAGGGCAGCAACTTACCCTACCCTGTGTCCTTCTGGCCGGAAATCCCCTTCCAGATCGCAGGTGGATTAAAAACAATGTTGTGGTAAGTAGTCCATTGATTTCTACAGTCAGTTTCCCTTTCAGTTTATAGAAGAAGTAACAGTTATATTCAAGATCTTATATTCTGGAACTCCTCTAACCCTAATTCCACTAGATCCTCCCAAAAACTGAAACTATCATTCCCCTCTGCAAAAGGTATATCCCGCGTAGGAAAACTAGGAACATCCCTCCCCTTTAGAACCCAGAACTCTGGAACAACCTCACATCCCTGCTCAGAATTTCAAGCTCCCTCCAATCCTTCCGCAAACACCTGAAAACTTGGCTCTTTTCAAAAATCTAACACCTCTCGCTCTTTGGTTCTTTATCTTCCTAGCTCCTTTCCTATAACCCTTCATTGTAGCTCCTTTTCAACCTAACCCTGTAAACCGTGCCGAGCTCTACGCTTGTGGAGATGGTGCGGTATACAAACCTAAGGTTTAGTTTAAGAGCTGTGGAGCAAATATTCGGTTGTTTGAGACCACTGATCTAGCCTTCCCAATATGGTGAACGCTTTGAGTGTGTTCTAACATTTGCATTCTTGGTTCTGTTCTACCCTTGCTATTTTCAGGACACAAGCTGTAAAAGACTGTCCAGCAATGGTCCAAATCCCGGCACTGTCATCAAAGCCAACTTCAGCCCACCCAGGACACAGATTGTAGAAGTCTGACCGGTTCTAGCCTTATTTCCCGACTACTGGAGTTGCTGTCTAAGCACCATTATGTTTTATTTCAATTCCATTTTCTTTCTGTTTATCCCATGCATTCTTGAACTCCATCAGTTTCGTCTCCACCACCTCCCCTGGAAGTGCATTCCGGGCATCTACCGCCCTCTCTGTGAAAAAGGGCTCCCCGATGTTACTCCTAAATTGAACCCCCTGCAATCTCAATCTACGTCCATTAATTCTACTATGTCTCTGAAAAAGATTGGTTTTATAGTAATACTTTTCAAATATTTAAGGGGGAGGGACTTAGTGCACACTTACAACATTAGCACACTAGCAATTAGCAAATGCTAAACAGTTAAGACATCAAAAGGAATATGAGTGTCTTAATGCCCGTTGATGAATTACCCCTAAATGTCTGTATCATACAGTATATCCCTCCTTTCCTCTATTTATTTATTTATTTATTTAATTTGTTTTCTATCCCATTCTCCCCAAAGAGCTTAGAACTGGTTACGGGTTAACATATACAATATACAGTCAACAAGTTACAGTTAAAGATTTTTCAATACAAGTTGTTATCCTAATTCAACACATACCATATATACTCGAATGTAAACCTGGTTTATATTTGGGCCAATGCCCCCCTCCCAGAATTATTGCAGGCCATCGCTAGGCTCTGCACCCTGCCCTGTCTCGCACCTCCTCTGCCGATCCCTAGTGGTCCAGAGGTGCAGCGGGCAGAAGCAAGCTTTCCGCGCTCCTGCCTCGCTGCTAACCCTGTTGGTGGTGGCTGTAATACATGCAAAATATCAGTAGTATTTTTAAAAAATGAAGAAAAATCCCCAAAACAGGCAGACCTGTCGGTAACCGACAGGTCTACAGCAGTCAGGCTTTCGGATCGTCAAACCTGATGCAAAATAGCCAAGCAAAAGTTAGTGAATCAATCACTTGGCTATTTTGCATGGGGTTTTACTAATTTGCATGGCCAGATCGGAAAATGGGCGATCGAGGGTGAAAACACACGGTGGGCCATTTTGTGAATCGGGTCGGTTAGCAGCGATCGTTTAGCGACGATCGCTGACTTCAGTGAATCGGGAATTCACGGAGACAAGCAGTTAAAACCTACAAATGAAGGCAATTAGGTGCCAGTAGCTAGTTAGACAACCTGCTGGTAAATACAAGAAAAATTTAGTTTTCAGAGAGCCGAACAGACAGAGAGGCTAGTTCTAGCAGGCATAGCATAGCAAGAGGAGCTCGGTCTGTGTGGCCCCAGCAGGAAAGCCAGAAAGATGGTTCTAAGAGGAAAACCTTTAGGTGGCTTAGTTATTTATTTATGTAAAAATTTATATACCGCATCTAAACTATGCAGTTTACAAATTACATGCAAATCATCTTAAAATCCATGTAAAAACAATAGAAAATAACTAACAGGTTTAACCAAAGCTTTTCTAGGTTTTATGTTTAAGAAATGCCGAAACGGTGTGCTAGAGTTCAAAGTTCAAGTTTGTTAATTTTAATACACTGACCATCGCCGAGCACCTGGCCAGTTTACAATGTTAAAAATGAAAGGTTAAAATAAATTATTATAAGGGGAGGGGAAATGTGAACATTAAATGGACGAACATGAGCTCGAGGGTGAAAGGGGAAGGGAAAGTTAATAATTACATCATTGAAAAAACAAATTAAAAAGAGAGGAAGACAGGGGGCAATGTGATTGCTGTATAATGTGTTTTGACTAGAAGCCTTTAGCAGACAGCCTATGATGGGAAAACAGATAGCCAGGTAGAAAGTGCATCATAGTGTTATGGGAAATTCATCCTAGCGTATAGCAACGAGAAGGCTTTGCATGTTAGTGACTAGGGGCCTAGGTGGAGTGATCTCATAATTAGAACAAACGATATGGCTCAGAGCTGTGCAAGAAAAGGGATATAAGCTAAGAACAGAGTCCTATAATGGGAATGTTTTTGCCTTCCTGGAAATGTGTACATAGCGACATTTAAAGCAGTTTAAAGCCACAGGCTGCAATTTGGACCAGAGATGATCTAGTGAATATTATGGTTTGAAATTAGTTTGTGCAAGTGGCTAGGGTGACGGTTCTCTAAGCGAATGCCCCCTCGTAAGTCCCTGTGCACTGAGGCCTGGATTCTGTAACCGGCGCTGTTGTCGGTGGCCGCCAATTGCATGTCAGTCATGTGACAGCGCTGGGTATAGAATCGCGCCTCCGGAAAAGATAAGTTCTGGAAATGTGGGTCACGATTTTCCAGGTCTACATTTCCGGAGCCTACCTTTGATGTGAATCGAGCTTCCATAGACGCTTTAGGAACGTTGGCTGCGCAGGTTGGTATGGCCTGGTTGGCATGCTACCATGGAGCAACTCACTGTCCAAACTAACTGGGGGCTTCCAGGTGTGTGTCCAAAACAACTGTGCAGTGAACCCTGTTGTGAATGGGGCTCCGGAGCAGACGACTGGTGACTGCACACAAGGCTTCATCACAAAAAAAGGCTGCAATATGTACAGGAGTACCGACATTAGACTTGCACCGACTGGTAGAGGGTTGCCTCCTCTGATAAGTCACTTTTTGTGCTCCATCAAACGGATGGATGTTGGCATATCAGGTGTGAAACTGCTGAGAACAAACACCCAGCAACCAATGTTGGACGTACACAAGCTCGTGGCGGCAGCATTATAGTCTGGGGAATGTTTTCATGGTATGGTCTGGGTCCCTTGATACCTCTGGAAGGCAATCTCAACTGATATGGGTCTTGTTCCATCCTTGCTGTTCAAGTATACCATAAATGTTGACGGTCGTCCCTATGGCTGATGGGATCTTTCAACAGGACAATGCGACGTATCAATACCACCAGAATTGTTTGTGAGTGGTTCACAGAGTACGACCAAGACTTCCAGCTACTTCCTTGGTCTCCAAATTCCCCAGATCTTAACCCAGTTGAGCACTATTTGGACCACCTCAATCAAGTTTCAAGTTTATTAGGATTTTATACACCGCCTATCAAGGTTATCTAAGCGGTTTGACAATCAGGTACTCAAACATTTTCCCTATCTGTCCTGGTGGGTTCACAATCTATCTAATTATATCTGGGGCTATGGAGGACTGAGTGATTTCCCAGAGTCGCAAGGAGCAGCGTGGGGTTTGAACCCACAACCCCAGGGTGCTGAGGCTGTCGCTCCAGCCACCACACCACAAGCTCCAACCACCGTTCCACATGCTCCTTGACATGTTCGATGACTGGATCCACCGCCACGTACCCGTCAGCAACTGTCAGATGCACTGCAGTCTGCATGACCCCAGATGCCTCCAATAACCATCCAGTGACTTACTGAGTCAGTTCCACAGTGTCTGGTTGCCATCCATGCTGCCAGAAGTGGTTATTCTAGATATTAGCAGGTGGTCATAACAATGTGACTTGACCATGTAGAATACTAGTGTAACTGTTATCTGTTATATGCATGTACACATGGAAAGAGGTGCCTAACTGGAGACATCTACGTGGGATCCCTACGAAGGTCGAGTTAAGGAACTGGGTCATTAGCATTCAGACTTATTGGGGTGGGTCAGTAGAGTGGGCAGACTTGATGGGCTATAGCCCTTTTCTGCCGTCATCTTTCTATGTTTCTATCTGGTTAGAGCTTTGCCCTTTATTTGTGTAGAAAGTAATTAATAAGAAGTCTATATTAAAAACTATAAATAAAGGAGCTAAATAGTACAACAGTGTCCTTTTCATTCATATCAGAGGAAATTAGTACTGAGTTCCTGTCCCAGAGAGCTAGCTCAGAAGAGTTGTTTACCTCTAACTGTATACAAGATGAGTAGTTTTGTAAATGTCCATTTCTGCTGGTAAATCATTTGAAAATTACTCTGAATAAGTAAAATGAAATGTAGAAATGTAGGTTGCTTTGATAAGACATTTCCAATTGGTGCCAGGATTGCAGAGTAAGCATATTTGGAAAAAAGTTTTATCGATGTATAATTGAAAACAATGCTTGTTGGAATGTTAAATTCATTTACAGTCCCGCTGTCACATTGCTTTCGCCCCGTTGCTTTACAAACTTGATTTCCATTCAGCCAATCACAAGGGTAGCATTCCTCTCCAAATCTTCTTTTTGTCCTCTCCTTCAGTTTATGAATAGCGATACAAGTCTTAACATGAGACAAAAAGTACCGATGCTTAGAAATGTAACAAAGGGAAAGGCATTCAAAAGATTTTCTTATTATATGTAGTTTCAGAAACGGAATTAGTCCTGGAATGTTCATACTCAACAAGATACAACAATGTTGGGATGTTTTCTACAAGATATTTTTTTTCTAGAATGTTTCTGTGTTCTTCAGCAAATTTATCCTTTACATAAACAAATAGGAGAGAACCCTAAATTGATCAGATATCATGATTATATTTAATGTATTTTCATTTTATATAAATATATATACTTCTTCTTTTTTTTTTTTTTAATCTTTATTCCTTTTTATTTCTTTCAACAAGTGTACAGTATTATTACAATTAATTTACATAACACACTTGGCATTCTTAAACAATATTATTATACATGTTTTTATTCCCCCCCCCCACCTCCCACCCTTTTCCATATCAATAAAATATTCCTTCCAAATTTATATATAATTATACATCCCTTTTTGATAATACAATTAATCTGACATGAAATCTGTCCCTCCCCCCATCCTTCTTCCTCAAACACTTTAAACATTTTATTATACCCAGTAATGCACAAGAGGTGTGGAGGCCATTAATTGAATATTATAACGAGTAAAGTTTATTCTTTTTCCTTAGGGGATAATATATAGAAATGGGATGGGATGGGAGGGATAGGGAGGGAAAAATATTGGAAATATGTTGTTATGAAAAATATATATACTTCTAAAGGAGCATTTTAGGGTTTTAGATTTTGTGCATTATACAAAAATGTGAATTATGTACCTCAGATTCCAAAATAAGAACTTAATATATGGCTCATAAAGAGCCATTAATATTTTCAAAATGTACGGTACTCCATAAGCTCATCAGAGACAGGATACTATAAGGATATGAATTATTTTGTACAGTAATGCATGCTCATAAAGTGTCATGTTTACTAAAATGCAGTAAGTATTTGCTCTTACTACACAGGCCAGAGTCATATGCATTGGCAGATAGTCAGGTTCACTTGTACTACCTGCTGATACATGTACCACTGGTCATCAGTGCTGCCCAAAACAAAAAATAAATCCCCCAAAAACACATTGGGGTCCTTGATCAAGCCCTCCTTCCCACTCCAGTCACTTCACCCTGAACAAGGCCCTCTATAGTTACCCCCCACCAGGTCTCCTCCTTAACTAAGGGTTGGCCTTCTAAATAAAGAATGATTCTCCTTATTTGACAGCTTAATCTCTGGAAGTAGTACTGTGAGACTACCACTAGGGGTAAGAGCTCTCATTTTGAACTATGGCACTCTAAGGGGCAGAAGCAGAATGTATATAACTTTTGACACTTATACTACACTGGGAAAAAAATGGGTAAATGAAGGGCAGGGGGGTCAGGTCGGGAGGAGGGGGTGCTGAGGGAAGATTACAGTATTTGGCTATAGTGGAGGGAGAGTCTTCATTGGAGTGGAGGGGCATCTATGAAGTTGCCGTGATTATTGTGGGGTGATTGGATCGGCAAGTTTTGTTCCGAGGCACCAATATGTTTTTTCAAGTTTGATATCGTACTACCTGGCTGCCTGTGGCATTACATGACATCTAGCAAGCAGTAACATCCAGAGTGCTAGCTGTCAGGACCGGCCATGCCTCATCTTCTCCCAAGACCCACCTAGATCCTGCCCCCATCCATGCTAAGCAGCTAACATGGGATTTTTGCAATAGTAGACATAAGCCAAGCTTGGTAAATATTGCCCAAAATCTATTTAAATATTAGGACAATTGGCAATTCTATAGTATAGGTGCTTACTTTCACACACCCATTGTGGAGGAAATTCTATATATGGCATCCCAAAAATCAGCATGGAAAAAACCCATTTAGAGCTGTTCTATAAAACCCACCTAAGTTAGGCACGGTTTGTACCATAGCACTTAGTGCCACGACTCAAGACTAAATTTAAGCGCAACCATTTACACCAACTAAAAACCTGGTATAAATCCCCACGCCCAACTTAGGCATGAGTCGGGCGTTTTTTGTAATAGTGCATGTAAATTTATGGAATGCCCATGGCAACCCCCTTTTCAGTGCCACACACTAGAATTTGCAATCACTTCTTTATAGAATATGCCTAAAAAGATGCTGATAAATTCTTGCTAGTGGCTATTTATCGGAAATAATAATTGAGTTGTATGCACAAATTGGGCAACTCAAAGTGCCATATATGGAATCCAGGGGTGTGTGCATAAATGTTTAGAATTCTAGCACTTACACATACCAACAAAAGTGCCAGCTGGCTGCCTAAGGCCCTCTTTTACAAAGGCGCAGGCTAAATCAACACGTGTGTTAACTGCTAATGCGTCCAAAGGATAACATGCACGTGTTGGCGCTTAGCGTGTGTTTCCGCGAGCTAAAAAGCTTAGCGCACCTTTGTAAAAGAGAGGGGTAAGTGTTATTCTGCAAATAATCACTTAACTTGCATAGCAGGTATTTGCAAGGAGGGCATTCCCGTGGGTGAAGTGTGGGAGCTGGGCAGGACTGCTCTTTGTAACATGCATCCTTGCTGTGTTTAGGCATCTACACATATTACTGACACCAGGTAATGCTAATGTTCTATATTGGCACCTGGGAGTTCAAGTTCTGTTCTTCCATGTGGACTTCAGGTCCTTAAATGTAGGTGGCCAGTTGCAGAGTTGTCTCAATAGAGTATTTCTCCATGAAAAAAAATAAAAGAAATATATTCAAGTGATTTTTTTGATTCCAGCTGATTTCAAATCCATATGCCAGTGTCCGCAGCGATGGGAGTCTCCACCTGGAATGGGCACGCCTGCAGGATGGTGGCGAGTACATCTGTATGGCAAGCAATGTTGCTGGGACTGCTAACAGAACCACTATAGTTAGCATTTATGGTAAGAGGTGAAAGAACATATCATTTATCATAACTTCAGAAAGATGCCCAGTAAAAACTCTAGCAAGTTAAAATAAAGAGGTACGAGGGTCATTTCATAAATAATGCACACTATTTTTTTTTTTTAATTTACATGTTTTATTTTTTTTACCAGTATTTCTTTACAATCCTTCAATATAGTCTCCCTGCTTTGCAATGACCAAGTCCCAACGTCCGGGAAGCTTCATTAATCCATCCAAGACACCGTTTTTGTTCAGTTTGCCGAATGGCTCAAGTAACGGCAGAAAAAGGCTCTTCCAGAGATGCAAAACGATGTCCATGCATAGGTTGTTTCAACTTTGGAAAAAGGTTGAAGTCTGGTGGACTCATGTCTGGACTAGGGAGCCTGAGGTAGCATTTTTAGCACCGGCCGCCACAGTAACAGCTCCGACACGCATAGAATTCCTAGTAGCGTCGGAGCTGTTACCGCTGCAGCTGGCACTAAAAACACTAGTGCAGCTTTGTGAAAAAGGGGGGTAAGTGTGTAGTCCTCGATTTAGGCTGCTCAAGCTTTGTTGATTGGGCTGAGAACTTTTCAGTGGCCGCTTGTATGCGTTTCTTTTTATATATGCAGTAAATACATCTATACCTGCAAAGTGTTCCTGTACAATCTAGAACACTGTATCATTCTTTAAGCTGCTTTTACTAAACTGCTGAAAAAAGTGGCCCTAGAGCACCCTTACTAAGGGTCTTTCTTGCGCATTAAGGCCATTCTTAGCACGGCTGGAAAATGGCCAATTTTTCATTGTCTGAATGAATGGCCGTGCTCTAACGTTGCCATTAGTGCACAAACGTTAACAAAAATTAGTGCGGACTTACCACACCTATTTTTATACACGACAAGGGCTCATGGGCTAATCCTGGGCTAATCAGTTAAGAACATAAGAAGCTGCCTCCGCTGGGGCAGACCAGAGGTCCATCTCGGCCAGCAGTCCGCTCTCGCGGCTGCCCATCAGGCCCACTGCCTGAACAGTGGTCTCTGACTAATTTTATAAATTACCTCTAATCCTATCCCTATAACCTTACCTCTACTCCTATCTGTACCCCTCAATCCCTTTGTCCTCCAGGTACCTGTCCAGACCCTCTTTGAAGCCCTGTAGCGTGCTCCTGCTTATCACATCCTCCGGTAGCGTGTTCCATGTATCCACCACCCTCTGGGTGAAAAAGAATTTCCTGGCGTTTGTTCTAAACCTCTCCCCTTTCAATTTCTCTGAGTGTTCCCTTGTACTTGTGGTTCCCCATAGTTTGAAAATCTGTCCCTGTCCACTTTTTCTATGCCCTTCAGGATCTTGAAGGCTTCTATCATGTCTCCTCTAAGTTGTCGCTTTTCCAGCGAGAAAAGCCCCAGCTTTTTCAGTCTGTCAGTATATGAGAGGTCCCCCATACCCTTTATTAGCTTAGTTGCTCTTCTCTGGACTCTCTCAAGTACCGCCATGTCCTTCTTGAGGTACGGCGACCAGTACTGGACACAGTACTCCAGGTGCGGGCGCACCATTGCACGATACAGTGGCAGGATAACACGTGGTAATGCAGATGAGGCAACTGATTAACGCACAAATGCCTTCTCTTCACCCCTAGACACGCCCCCTCTACAGAAAAAGACAAATTATTTTTTAGTGTGCGGTATACATGTACACATTGCAAAATTACCACGGGATGCCTTGGTACATCCTGCACGCACTGGTGCTTGTCACAACTTACGGCTTCTTTTACAAAGCCGCGATAGCGGCTGCGCTACGCTAATGGCCCCGAAGCCCATAGAGATTTAAAGGGCTTTGGGGCTGTTGCTGCGCGGCAGCCGCTAGCACGGTTTTGTAAAATAGGCCGCTAGTAAAAGGATCCCTTTGCGTTTTCTCAAACATTTATAAGTAATGATTATTGCAGGCAACCAGTATTCATGAAACAGAGAGCCAAGTGGGAGTGTGGGGAAAAAGCAGAATTGATAAAAGAGAATGCAACCGGCTGGGGAGAGAACCTAGAAATAAATGATAATTTCAACAATTAGATATGTATTTTCAGACCTGTTTCCTCTTGTGCTCAGGGATTGTGTCAGTATTTCCGTTCTTAAAGTATTGCTTTCGAATTGTTTTGAAGATCAGTCACGTCATTGTTCTTTGACCTAGAGTTCTTTGGAATGTTAAGTGAATTAGGAAATCTGCATTTCAACACCGAAATAATCCCGTGATTGTTTCAGCTTTCTTTGTCTAAACAGCAGCGTCTCGTGTAGCCTTTTATCCTAGTTCTTTGGTCAAGAGCTCAAAATTACCCAGAGATTACTTTGATCTTGTGACAGTACCCTACATGCCAAGTCTTCCTGATTTCTTGAGAATGTCAGACTGGGGATGTGCCTTTGTTAGCACACATTTGTTTCAATAATCTCTCATAATAATTTTAACAACATAAGATTTGCCAGCCCTTAGGTCAAAGACCAGTGCCCTATTTGAGTCTAGCCTTACTTGCGTAAGTAGAATTGATTTAGTGCACACTAACCTACAAATTAATGAGCATACATTCAATCTTGAAAAAAATTCTAGTACATATTTTTTAAAGTTATTAAAATGACTCGATAAAATTGCCAAAACAACACTCTAAGTAAGGGGTCCTTTTACTAAGCAATGCTAGAAAGTGAGTGTCCTTCTCACGGAAGCCTCTTTTTAGCCTGACTCTAAGATGGTTGACTGCCATTTTCTTATTAATGGCCACATGCAAATTGCAAAATTAGCACATGATCATTAGTACGCGAATCCTCAATGACACCTATTTAGTAGATTCGTCAGCACGCACCAAAGCCCATATGCTAACCAATTAGCGCAGGCTATGCCTACTCTCCACCCCAAACACACCATCCCGCTCTAAAGAATAAAATGTATTTTTTTATGTGTGGGTGGCACTCGCCAAGCCCGCAGTTAACGTGTGACTTCTGAGTACGTGCCAGTAGTGCCGTTTTTAGGTAGCAGTAAATATTGTGGCGGGGTTGGAACCCCGCCACGCACGCTCAGATCTAGTCCCCACAGAGTGGCCAGTGAGGTGTGTAAGTTTCACCCAATAAACAGTCTCTTTTTTTTTTTCCTTTTTATCACTTTCAAAATCAAAAAGTTTTTTATTTTCTTTGACAATTCTCTAAACAGAGCAACTGGCTGCAAAATCCATTATCCGGACTTTCAACTCAGTCCATACATCAAAATACAGCCCGCTTTACAGATCCCATACAGTTCAGGATCAACTCAAACAAAACAGCCAATTGGTTTCACAGATTTTGCCCCCAGGCTGCTGCCTTCTCTCATTCTAAGCAGCCTTAGCAAATGGGGCTAACGTTTGCTTCTCTCAGCCCACAAGCAACTCCAGGCAGCGCTTCTGCCTGCACTCAATTCACAGACTACTACTATTCTCCACAGTCTAATTAAAACACACACTCTTGTGCCTAGCTCCAAAGAGCTCTCTCACCTTACTGCCCTGACTCTCTAGCTGGACCATCCCTACCCGATCCTATCCTTCCCTAAGTCAGATCCCACATCTTCTTGACACACCCAATCCAATATCACCCAGGCTTAGAACTTCCAATCCCTTTGATGCAATCCTCCCCCTCCCCTGGATCAGAACCCTCTGAACCCTGATCTGATCTTCCCATGCTAAAACTTTATGTCCTAACAAACGACTCAACCCCCCTCCAAAAAAATCCCCCCAAAACAACAACAGGCAAAAGAGACAACTTTCAAGACATACAGGAAGAGCATAAGAAGAGGAATACAGAAAAGATTACTGGAATAAATTTAAAAAAGGAAAGAGAAATATGACTAGCAAAAACATAAGTGGAAAAAATGACTATAGATGTAAAAAGAGGTGACAAGACATTTTTCAAATATGTTGGGGAAAGGAGGTAGAGTAGAAATGGAATTGTTAATCCGAAAGATGCTGAAAACTAATATGTGGAGAGTGAGGAGGAAAAAGTGGACGATCTAAATAGATACTTCTGGTCTGAATTCAAGGAGAGAAATTTTGGAAAAGGACCGTGGTTGGCTGAAAGTGTTATGTATGGGAATTGAGTAGAAATCACACTGCTCATGGAAGACAGTGTGGATGAACAACTTGGAAAACTGAAAGTGGTCAAAGCTATGGGACCAGATAGGATCCATCCCAGGACATTGAGGGAGCTCAGAGAGATCCTGGCAGGTCCTCTTAAAGATCTATTTAATAGACTTGTTGAGAAAGGAGAGTTGAACTGGATTGGAAAGTGGTTGATTGTTAGATAACAGATGGTGGAGATAAATGGAATCCACTCGGAGGAAAAAGAGGTGAGTAATGGAGGGCCTCAGAAACTGGTATTAGGGCCAGTCACTGCTAAAGAGCTAGAAGGATGACACAAAGAGTTGTAACAGAGTGCATATCCTGGAATGAGTGAACAATATGAGAAGTTACCTACAACAATAAAATCTGGCAGTAAAAATTAATTTAAAGAGCAGCAGAGTTAAGAGGCGAAAGGCTGATTAGAACAGGGACCTTGAGGTGAAAGCATCTGAGGATCTCAAGATGGTGAAACAATGTGACAAGGTGATGGCTAAAGCTAGAAAGAGAGAGAGAGAGAGAGATGACCCACAGAAGAAAAGACATGTTAATGGCGAGGCCCCACTTGTAGTATTGGAAACTGTATTTCTCTAAGGACACAAAAAGACTTGAAACTGCTCAGAGAAAAGCAACAAGGCCTGAATACATATACCCAAGGGAAAAGGAGGGACAGGGGAGATGCGACACAGATATTTAAATACAAGTACCGTACTTGAAAAGTTTTAATATGCAAACTGGGGCTTGTTTGTTTTTTTCAGAGATAGGGAAGCATTAGAACTAAGGACATGAACTGAGGTTGCAAAAATAAATGACCCTCATGTTTAAACAGAGAATAGAGGGATGTAGGCCACAACTCTGGCTGCAATAAGTGCAAACTGCCATTTATCTAGAAATGTATCCATGCTCAGCAAAGTTGTACAAATTTGCTATTGGAATAGTTGATCCACATCTTTTACAGATGAGAACTGAGGGTTGAGTGGAGGGGGGGATAAAAGGAGTGGGGAGCATGGACAGTTGAAGAATTGGTTAAATGGCTCGAATGAGGAACAAGTGCTTTAATGGCAGTCCTGGTAAAGCAAAAAAACATGGCTTTGTATAGAGATTTCTGTCATACATATGCACATTTTTAACTTAATTCTGGAAAAGAATCCAAAAAATCAAAGGCTTTTTACCCTGCCTTGTATCTCCGACATACCTCCGGATTCTCTGACCACTCCCTACTCGCTAAGCTATGCTGATTGACTTATTTGTAACATCACTGTATATGTACAGTCTCTTATTTTGTTAACCGCTCTGAACTGTTATGGTACTGCGGTATACAAAAATAGTTGTTATTATTATTATTATTCTAATTGTGCAACTCTGGGGCTAGCCCACCCTATAATAAGGACTATTAAAGAGATGAATACAATGGCAAGAAGTTGTGAGTGATTTTCTGCTAAGACCAATGGGATTATCAGATAAGTCTGGGGTGGGGGTGGGGGCATTCTGGGAGAGAGGATTATTTTGAGTCTCATGGGTTGAGGAAGAGGGGGTATTTTGGGGAACCAGGAGGGGAATCAGTGGCGCTTAAAAAATTAAAGTCCAGCTCTGGAGGCTTCAGCCGATATTCAGTTTTGTGGTCCACGTAGCTAGAAGTGTGAATTTATGACAGTTTTCTACCTTTTTTGAATATTAAGGTCATTAAAATTGGGTACATTTATCACATCACTTATTGATTACTGTAATACCTTGCTTATGGGTGTTCCAGCTAAACTTCAAATGGCTACATCTACTGCACATCTATAACAATGCTTAGTGGACTAATCTAGGTCCTTTATAGATACTTTGGTTCCCTGTGGGTGCTGGAACAAAATTGAACTACTTATTTTAATCTCTCACACCTTAAGGAGCTCATGAGCGTCAGTTTAGACATGGATCCTTGCTTATGATATCTTAGATGCACGAGGTATTCTGTGGTTACATCTCTCCTGTGGTTTAGCCTGCTGTTGAAGATTATGGCAGAAATATTTATTAACATATGAAATTATGGGAGTTTCCTCTGAAGTTACTTTCTGATTTTGAGGGGTGCGATCAAGATCGGCAGAGCCTCTAGCAATTTAGCTTCATTATTGCTAGCCAGTTTAGCGGGCCTGGAACAGGAACGAAGGTAGGGCTGCTCACAATCTGGGTGCGCCGCTGACTCCTCGCTCCCCCTTCCCAGAAGCTGGCAAACAGCATGGAGGACTGCTGCGGTGGCCACCTGGAGGAGTCAGCTGCCTGCCTCACATGCCGCACCTGCCCCTGACCCGGGACTCTGTTGGAAGAAGCAAAGGGTAAAAGGTGATGGGGAGAGATCTTGGATGTAGGTGGAGGGAGAGAGAGAGATGAGATGTTGGAAAAAAGAGGGCAGAGGATATGCTGGATGGAGGGGGCAAGACCGTAGATACTGGTTAGAAGAGTGAAAATAAAGGGGAAAGAGAGAGAAAGAGAAGATGCTGGAAGTGGGGGAGAGAGGGAAGAGTTAGCAAAAGAACTGGAGAAATAGAAGGAGATGCAGAAAATAAATGGAGAAAAACTTAAAGGAAAAGGTTAAAGTCAGAGATGGATAAAGGAGAGGACGTGAATGAGATGAAGGAGAGGAAGTGAATGAGAGAAGAGGCAGAGAGATTGAAGACCCTGGAAAGAAAATTAAAAAAATAATTGTATTTTTAATTTTATGAACAGAAAATGCAGTTTTACTGTAAATTTGCACTGCTTTCTTTCATATTCCAAAGTGTAGAGTGCCCTTTCTCTGGTGTTGAACTGCATATGGCTTCTTGTCTACATTTATTTAAGTTTGTGGTTGCTTGTAGTTGCGTTTTCCTACGTAGGGGCCTTGTTGTGAATATGTTAGCTTTGGGATATATTCATCACAGATATTTGTATTATGTTTAGTGACTTGCGAGATAGCTGATGGGGAGGGAGGGTGAACAGGCTTTATAGATTGGCTCACCATGATTACCCAAATTTCTAACCTCGGTTTATATTCAAATCAACCTTTTTTTCCCCCCTGTTTTGGAGGGTAAAAGGATACCTCGGTTTATATTCAGATCGATTTATATTCCAGTATATACGGTACTAACCAAAATATCCCTTCTATTTTTTTGTTTAGTCTTGCCTATCATTCAGCACGGTCAGCAGATATTCAGCACAATTGAAGGTGTCCCAGTTATATTACCATGCAAAGCGAATGGGGTGCCCAAACCATCCATCATCTGGTCCAAGGTAATACACAACTTTGAGCTGGTTACCAATTTAAAAAAAAATAAATAAATAAAAAAAATCAATTTGTTGTTTCTAAATTCTATTTTGTCGCCAGATAGTTCATTGTCATTTGTGTCAAATTCAAAGTTTATGCTGAACTTCTGCAAGAATTCTGAATTTCTGGTAAAATATGTACCTGGCACCCTTTATGTGACGTTCACAGTAGTGCCCCCTAAGGTACCTCACTGCTTTATTGGGATATCTGCATGGCCAGTCCATGAAGATGCTGGGCTCTCTCCCACATCCAAATGGGCTTGATTTGAACTTGGATGTTTTTGCATTTGAAAATGGCCAAAAACGTTAGATTAGAGAATGACACGTGACAAAATTCATCACCGTTCCTGTCCCCGCGGATAACTGCGGGAAATCATCTTCATGTCATTCTTTAAGGAGAGAGGGAAGAATCAGAGTATGAGTGGCCACAACCACTGACCCGCAAGCTTTGCTTTGAAGAATGCTGAGATTGAGCAGCAACATTCCAGAGCAGAGATTGTGATGTCATAATGCCTCATTCCACCAGTGCCTAAGAGCCAATCACATCAGTGATGTCACAATGGCTCACATAAGAATCAGAGTATGAATGGCCACAACCACTGACCCTCAAGCTTTGCTTTGAGGAATGCTGGTGTAGAAGGACCGAGGTTGAAATAGACACTAAAAAATGACATGGGATTATTTCCCGCGGTTATCCGCGGGGACAGGAACGGTGATGAATTTTGTCACGTGTCATTCTCTACGTTAGATGTCCTAAGGGCTAAGAAGTCCAAATAGGTCATTACAAAAAAAATTGGATGTCTAGTGGTTTTGAAAATGGATGTTTCCACTTACTGACTTTTGGACGTCTTGCGTGAAACGTCCACAGTTGGACTTAGACGCACTATCGAAAATTCCCCTCCACGGTGACCATGTAGTGCTAGGAACACTGGAATAAAAAATAACCAACACTGGGACATTTTTTTTTTTTTACATGCTTTTTCAGGCCATTCTGGCATCCAATTCTATTTTTTCTGTTGGATGAGTATGAGTTCACAACTACACTCCTTTGCTTTCAGACAAAACTTGAGGAACTTGAGACTCATTGGTTAGAAGCCTGTTTGCATTTGCTGAAGTACAGTATACTGCTTGTTTTGATCCAGATGTGCAAGTCTGCTGAGAATAATTTTTATGCAGTGACTTGTTGGATAATGCATTCTTTCTTTTTTCACTCTGCTTTGGCAGAAAGGAGAGCTGATTGCTCCCAGCAATGCCAAATTTTCAGCAGGATCCGACGGGAGTTTGCACGTACTTTCCCCAGGAGGTGATGAAAGTGGCGAATACCTCTGTACTGCCACCAATGCTGCTGGCTATGCCACGCGGAAAGTTCAGTTAACTGTTTATGGTAAGTGCTATTAATTATGGCCAAAATGTTGAAGGGTTCAGCCTTGACGACATGTTCTTACAAAGTACAAATATGTGCTGATTCATCTATGTGGGGTGTTTGCTGCCATGTTTCCAAACACTTTTGTAGATTTTTGTACAAAATGAAAAGAAAAGACAAAGTGAAATGAATTGAAAAGGGCACAATCCTGAGCTGCGCACACAAAACTGGTTAACGAGCCAATATTGATGTTAATTGGCACCTATTTGGATTTACACGAGCTATTCTATAAAGCTGCGCACCCAAATCCCATAGCACGCAGCCCAAAAGGGGGCACGGCCATACACATACAGTCACAAAAATAAACAACTTCAAAATAGCAAAAAGTATTTGGATTTGGGGGTATCCACCTAGTAACATCAGAGGAAGCTAATTATGTGAGGTCTAGTCCACCATTTGAATCACGCTCGCCCGTTATTAGATGTACATATTAGATGTTGTACATCATCGTTGGTTCCCTGAAGCAGGAACGAAACGTGGCACGTCGGAACTTGCAAGTTAAAAGGTAAGTTTGCTGTTCTTTTCCAACTAGACATACACAAGTTTAGCCCTAGTGGCATATTATAAGTTTATATATTTGAAATTCTGTTCACCTTTACATACGCGATGATTGGACGGTGAGGCAATAGCATTTGGGGTTTCCCCCCAGTTTTTGCCTCCATGATTCTGAGCGTAAAACTTAGTAACAAGTTATGAATTATTAATATAGCACATTTATAAACAGTACAAGACTGACTTAATACCGGCAGGTACATCTCTCTGACCTGACCGCCGACCCGAGCCGAGCCCTGACCCCAGGAACTGGCTTTCTTGCTCCCCCAAGGTCACCGTCGCTGCTCCCTGCCTTCGCGACTGCGATCACCTCCCCCCCTCCCCCCTCCCGACCGGCCTGCTGCCGGTTCTGTGTTGAAAGTGTCTGCCGCCGGTTCTCTGCTGGGCCTTGAGCATCTGCGCATGTTCAAGGCCATCTGGCTCTCACCCTCTCCGAGATTCTCATGAGACAAAGCTGTCAGGATGAGTTTAGATCTCATGAGAATCTCGGAGAGGCCTTGAACATGCGCAGATGCTCAAGGCCCAGCAGCAGCCCAGCAGAGAACCGGCGGCACGCACTTTCAACACCGACGGCGCACGGGTAAGGACAGGGACGTTCGGTGGAGGGGGGGAGGGAGGGAGGAGGCGATCGTGGTCGCGAAGGGAGGGAGCAGTGCTAGTGGCCTTGGGGGAGCAACAAAGCCGGTTCCCACGGTGGGGAGTCAATGCTTGGTTTGCGAGTTGCAGTTTGCTCGAGTGTTTTGCTCGTCTTGCAAAACACTTGCAAACCGCGTTACTCGCAAACTGAGGTTTGACTGTACATTTTTTATTGAAGTAGCTCATTGTAGTTTATGATTATCTTTCGAAGGCAATCCCTTTTTTCTCCTTCTTTATATTTCTACATATTACCTTGAAGAGTGGAATAACATGGCCACCATACCATTAGCCTCTTTTGGAGTCAAACCATGCCAGTTAAGTCTTCAGGATCACCACAATGAAGAGCATGAGAGATTAGAATGCAAATGCAAATTAGAATGCTACATGCAAATTTATCTCATGTGTATTCACTGTGGTTATCCCCAAAACCCAACTGGCTAGGTGTGCTTCCACAGAAGGGTTGAGAAGCAACTGGCAGGCTGCCTTTTAAAGAGATGCATCGCTAAACACCTCATTATTATATAAATCAGATACCACAGCTTGCAGTGAACTTTGTGGAATGTACCTTTCAGGGTGGCTCTGGGTCTGGGGCCTGACCTGGCTAGAGTCTCCCAAAGGCAGTGTCCGTCAGTCCCTTACTTGTTTAGTGGTTGTTGCCTCCACCTGAAGAAAAGAAGTGTTAGCGGATGGGATCACCCTCTTTCCCCCCCCCCCTCACTCAGGAAAAGGCCAAAAAGACTTGTGAACAAGGTTGGCTAATAAATTAAACAGGTTTATTTGAACTATGTACATAGGCCTAATCATAAAAGCCAATAATCGCAAACAGCCTTCAACAGTTTCAGTATTCACACACTTAAACTAATGCTTATACAGTAATGCAACACTATTAGTCTTATGTCTCAAAATCCAAAAAACATGGACTGATAGTCTTTTGAAACCTTGAAACCTCTTTCAGTTCTATTTGCAAAGGGAGTAGCTGCAAGCTCCTCCTAATTTCTCAGTTAAGTCAAAGTGTGGTCATGGCTATATGCCTAAATCCCTCCTTTCCTTTTCAGCCCACCCTTACCCAGTCCCCATCACCCATCCTCTGGAGCTCTCCTGGGCAGGTAGCTGCTGTTCTTCCAGGCCAGCTGGAGTCTCCTAGATGCTCTTCCTGAGCTCTGAGAACCTTTGTCCTCCCAAAAGCTCCTCTCCTGTGTCAGTCGCACCAAGGTAGCATTGTCCCTCTGCTGGGCTACTAGTGCCGATCACATCCTGGTAGCCTTGTCCCTCTTCAAGAGAAGCTCCTTGGGTAGTTCCTTGCTGAGGTTCCTTGCTTGGGTAGTTCCTTGCTGGGGTTCAGATTACCAATCTTCAACAGGGCTCTGCAACCACCAGACACAGGACTCCCTCTAGAGGGCTAACCTCTGCTCTTCTTGGTCCTAAGCACCAATAGTGCCCCTGCAGGCCTTTCTGTTCTGCCCTGAGCAGCTCCCATAGGTCACTCACCTTGGGCCTACTCCCAAGGGCTGCTGATCTACTTCCATCATCTACAGTGAGCTCCAAGCTTCGAAGGGTTGCTTCTTCAGGAGAACCTCTAGGAGCACACACCTTTTGATGCTCAGACATACCAGCTCTTATAAGAGCCCTGTAGCAATCACTAAACAGAATTTCTCCTCTAAAGAGCTATGTCCTATATGAGTATAGCTTTCAGATATAACTGTACAGTGCAAGACTCATTGACTCTAAACTGCCTCGTTTTTATTAACCTGGGTCACTGTGTCTTCCCAGCCATTTCTCTCTCTTTTGAACTCATTGGGAGCAGATTTCCACTTCCCTTATTCTGATCCAGCTTTTTTCTTTTCTTTATTGTTCATTGTAATTATAATATGTTCATATAATGATTCAAAATGTTTGTGATACCCCTTCTTCAAACCCAGCATGCACCCAAAAAGAGGGAGAAAAAGCCTCAGACTAATGTAGCAGTATAGAACCAAAAGGTACAAATCAAAACTGCTTTAAATACTTTCATTGGCGAAAAAACTCCCTCACAGAACAGTTTGTATAATTTGTTAACAAATTATAATTTTACAAAATGAAACACAATCTTACAGAAATAAGCAGTGCAAATGAAATATTATAAAAGGAAAACAAAATAAGAAAAATATATAAACCAACTTGTACACTACTAATTAGTCCAGTGCTATAAGAAAATAAGCAGAATTACATTTATTATATTATTTTAATAATAGGAAAGAAAAAGATAGAGCCTGCAAATGGACCTAGTATATTCAGAGTGAAGACTGTGGTTATAGATTGGAAGGAGAAACCATTGAAACAAATTTAGACAACTGAGAAGGTTAAAAAATGACATATCTAACTCCTTGCAATATAACCAAACATTTACAAGGATATCTCAAAAGAAATGTTGCACCTAATTACAAAACTTGGGGTCGCAACAGTAAAAATTGCCATCTCTTTTTCTGAATAACTCTAGATACATCGGGATGCATGCAAATTTTATGATTCAAAAAAACAATACATCCTGGTGCTTGAAAAATATTTTCAGCAACCAGTCCCTGTCAGAGTCCAGAGCCAGTTGATGAAGCAACATTGGATAGCCTCTATATCAGACCTTTCTAGGAAATTAGTTGGGTCCAGACTATTTACTGAGAGATATTGTTGGACCAATGCAACCTGTTTTTCCCCTGAGGGAGGTAATGTATCCTAGAGATCGGAGGATAGGAGGATTCGGGAATCTTCAAAGCCTCAGTTAAATATCTTTTAAGCATCAATAGCTGATACTAAATACGCTTTAGCAAAATTTATTAATCTGAGATTATGTTTTCTGAGGGTATTTTCTAGGATCTCCAATTTATAGTGGATATTCCCATTGTCTCTTATCCAGGTTTGACCCTGTGTTTTCACTGTTTCCAATTTTATTTTCCGAGTCTATCACTTTTTCATTCGTAATAGCAGATTCAGATAACATTATAGTACAGTGAGAAGATATTTGTTGCATTTGAATTCCCAGGGAGACCTGCAAGGCTAAAATTGCCTCCCAAATTGTTTCCAAGTTAAACACAGCTGGCCTCTGTATTGGAATCAGAGTCATTTGTTAACCAACTTTTTCAGTACTCACAGTATCCAAAATTAGGGGAATTACCGTTGGGTCCTGCCTTCCTTCCTCCAACTGTACCAATCCACTGACTCCAGCGATGTTCACAGTTTTTCCACTACTGTCGCAGGCTTTCCCTTCACCTCATGGCATTGAGACAAAGCAACCGCACTCAACTCCTGATGCCATGAATGATGCAGCAAGGAGTTGTGGCTGATTTGGTGGACTTTGCCCATCTGGAAACATGATGGTAGATAAAGGCCAAATGGCCCATCCAGTCTACCCATTTGCAGTAACCATTATCTCTTCCTCTCTCTAAGAGATCACACTTGCCTATCCCAGGCTTTCTTGAAATCAGACACAGTCTCTGTCTCTACCACCTCTACCAGGAGACTGTTCCATGCATGTACCACCCTTTCTGTAAAAAAGTATTTCCATAGATTACTCCTGAATCTGTCACCTCTTAACTTCATCCTTGCCCTCTCATTCCAGAGCTTCCTTTCAAATGAAAGAGACTCAACTCATGTGCATTTATGCCACGTAGGTATTTAAACGTCTCTTATCATATCTCCCCTCTCCCGCCTTTCCTCCAAAGTATAACGATTAAGATTTTTAAGTCTGTGTCCATATGCCTTATCACAAAGACCACGCACCATCTTAGTAACCTTCCTCTGGACAGACTCCATCCTTTTTATATCATTTTGAAGGTGCAGCCTCCAGAATTGTACACAATATTCTAAATGAGGTCTCACCAGAGTCTTATACAGGGGCATCAATACCTCCTTTTTCCTACTGGCCATACCTCTCCCTTTGCACCCTAACATCCTTCTAGCTTTCGCCATCACCTTTTCAACCTGTTTGGCCACCTTAAGATCATCACATACAGTCATGCCTAAGTCCCACTCTTCTGTCGTGCACTTAGGTTCTTCACCCCCTAAACTGTAATAAACTCAGGTTTGTTTGAATTGATCTTAACTTAGTTTAAAGATGATATGGGTCTCCTTCAGATTTGTTCAAAAGAGCAAACGATTTATTCTAAAATATCTAAGTAGCCAATATTGTGCATCAGACCTGAATAACCACTACTAAATGAATCATACCATATTCAAATATTAATAGTAGATGTAAATTTGAAGACTGATTCATTATTCCCTGCTTCTCCCTAGATATCTAAAGTAATAGATAATATATTGCCTTCTGAATTTTTTTTTTTCATTACATATCTGGGTTGGGATGGGCGGGAGGGTTGGGTAGGGATAGATACTGATTAACATAAATATTGAATCTTCTTAAGATGTTTAATATTGTTAATATCAATAATTGATGGAAGGGGGGCAGTTATAGTTATGATTCTATACTTTCTGCTTGTAATAGTGTTTTCTTGTAATATTTTCATGTTGTCAATTTACTTTTCCATTGCAAATGCAAGCAGTGTCTCACTTCCGGTTCACCACACATTTGTTTCCCACGTACTCACCTTTATAGGACCCCCAGGGACCCCTGAAGAAGACTTTTTGTCGAAACGCGGACTGTGTTGGGTCCTGTATCCCTAGCGGACTAGGTCCTTTAAGGTTCTTATGTGGATGATTTACTTTTATGTGGATGGAATTATTTTATGTGGATGATTTTAGTGGACCTTTGGAACTTTGATACTTTCAAATAAAGTCCATTTAGGAACATCATCACTCCACAGAGTTTTTTTGGTTTTCTCTGGATTTTCTTCTTTGTGGATATTTTGGGGTCAATTCCTTTTGTTTTTTGTCAATTTACTGTATTACACTATTGTAATTTAATAAAATAATAAAAATTATTTAAAAAAATAAATAAATAAAGTACTAGATATCTAGTAAGTTATACATGGAGGCCCATATTCTATAAGCAGCGCCTTAAGTTAGGTGCTGGTAGACGCCCTTCTGGCAGCTAACTTAAGTCGAAAATGCCATTTTAAATACAAAAAAAGCATTATAAAAAGCAAAATGTAGGTGCATACCGGCCCCTAAAAAAACAGTGCCTGCATCACACTAACTGCGCTTTACAAAGCCTAATGTCACCGTAGGTGTGGCTAACGCCAGACGTAATGCTAGATGCCATAAAGCGCCTCTGAAGGTGCGATTCACATAAAAGGGAGCCACCCGAAACGTAAGCCTTGAAAACCCTGCCTACCTTTTCTGAAGTCACAATTCTATAAACCAGTGGTTCCCAAACCTGTCCTGGGGGACCCCCCCAGCCAGTCAGGTTTTCCCGATGTCCCTAATGAATATGCATGAGAGAGATTTGCATACCTGTCACTTTCATTATATGCAAATCTCTCTCATGCATATTCATTAGGGATATCTGGAAAACCTATCTGGCTGGGGGGTCCCCCAGGACAGGTTTGGGAACCACTGCTATAAATGGTGCCCGTCGTGTGGTTGACATGCGGCGGTCAGCCGTTTTTAAGGCAGCCGCCAACAACGGCGCCGTTTATAGAATCTGGGCCAGAGTGTTTTCTGTATTTGAACTTGGTTCCATGACCTGAACTTTACTTAAGATGAAATTCAATAGTGTGAGTTAATGCTTCTAATCTATATAGTGAAACCAAGGGTGTCGAGGCCTGGGCTGGGAGACGAACAAGGAATTTCTCCAGTCGAAATGTCAGTAACAGCAGGAGAAGATGTCACGCTTCCATGTGAGGTGAACAGTGTGCCACCTCCCATCATTTCATGGGCCAAGGATATGCAACTTATCTCTCCATTCTCTCCCAGGTAATGGTATTACAGCATATGTATATGGTTATATAAAACAAAGACCAGGTTCCTACTTATAGAAGTGACTAATGCCAAACGGTTCATAGACAACCCCGCGAAAGACAAAGGCGCGCGCCGACAACTGAGCGCAAGACGGAGGCGCGCGCCGAAGAAAATTACAGTTTTTAGCGGCTCCGACGGGGGGTTTTGTTGGGGAGCCCCCCCAGTTTACTTAATAGAGGTCGCGCCGGCGTTGTGGGGGATTTGGGGGGTTGTAACCTCCACATTTTACTGTAAACTCAACTTTTTCCCTAAAAACAGGGAAGTTACTATGCATGCCAGGAAAGCAAATCAGAGACAGAATCAAAGAGAAACAGGATTTGGAAAACATGTCCATATAGTGTTACAAATGTATCTCGGTGTAATTTTGTTTTCTGTTCTTTGGTGGTATAAACGAAGTCCAAGTTATGTAAAAATCACTTCTATCTTCTTTGTTGCAGACACACCATTCTTAACACAGGGTCAATGAAGATCACTGAGACAAAGGTTTCAGACAGTGGAATGTACCTCTGTGTAGCTTCAAATATTGCTGGCAATGTGACGCAGTCCATCAAATTAAATGTCTATGGTGAGTTATCTTTACCACTGTGCTGAGTCAACTTTGAAAATAAGGTCCTTAGTATAAGAATATTTGTGTGTCACCGTTATATAGGACTGGTCCAAGGGTATCTGTCATCTAGGCAAACCTTCAAGCCATATATACCCCCTCCAGATGGCTTAAGGCAGGGGTGTCCAATGTCGGTCCTCAAGGGCCGCAGTCCAGTCGGATTTTCAGGATTTCCCCAATGAATATACATGTGGTCTATTTGCATGCACTGCTTTCATTGTATGCTAATAGATCTCATGCATATTCATTGGGGAAATCCTGAAAACCCGACTGGATTGCGGCCCTCGAGGACCGACATTGGACACCCCTGGCTTAAGGCAATCTATTGCCTGAGGCAAGGAATGAGCTCTGGTTAGAGAGCAAGGAGGAAGGAAGGATCCCCTCACTGAAAAACTGGCCAGGATTTTTAAGAAATGAAAATTTTGTAATTGCTGGTTATACTCAACAAAAGTTGCAGCAGTTAAATTATTGACACCTGAAGCTGCACATTGGGCCATCATGCTGTTAATTATAAACATATATTCTGCATCCCCAGAAGTCTCCTTCGCCGAACAAAGGATACAGAGCAGGACTAGGATATCATCCCACAAAACTCACCATATAATAAGTGAAAGCCACATAAACCCTTTCCAGTGCCAGGCATATTATGAAGTTATACAAAAGCCTACAAAAGTCTCTCAGGACCAGAACACACTCAACAAAGAGCCTACCCAGAAAAGGGCAATACCATAATATTTCAAAGAGCTCTAGAACAGGGGTGTCAAACTCAATCACATCAATCCAAAACACAGGCTAAGTCGCAGGCCAGACCCCGCCCAATCTCCACCCCAGACCCCGCCCCCATAATAATACTAATTATAACACCATTTTTCCATTCATTTTTCATATATACAGTACACACATAATATAATCTTATTAACACATAATAATAATGGTTAACCACAAAAATTAAACTACACAAAACACACTGTATGCTTCTCAACATTCATTCCTACCAGAACACAGATAATCCCTAGGCAAATACGGGACCAAAAACTAAAAGTACTAATATTAAAAAAAAACAAAAAAACACCCTGATTCAAGATTCTGCATACAGTACAACCCCCAGAGAAAAAGAAACAAATATATTTCTTCCTGAGCAGTGCAAAAGATAGGAGATTAAAATGCTCAAAACTGACAATTCAAACTTGAAAATAAAACCATTCCCCCTACCTTTGTTGTCTCCCTCCCTCCATGCTGTGCCTCCCTCCAGCAGGTGTCTAACCTTCTGGCCAACTCCAACCTGGCCGTTTTATGCGGCCCACAGTCCAATGCCCCTGGTGTCATCTTGTGGCCAGCTCCCTCCTTCTCGTAGTGTGCACGGAGCCGCGTGCAGTAGCTCCTCGTGTGTCCTGCACCTGAACCGGAAGCCTTTTCTCTGACGTTGCAACGTCAGAGGGAATGTTTCTGGATGAGGGTGGGATGCATGAGGAGCCGCTGCACGTGGCTCTGTGCACATTACGGCTGTGAGGAAGAGGGAGCTGGCCACAAGATAAAACTGGGGGCATCGGACCACAGGCCACATAAAATGACCAGGCGGGCCGGATTTGGCTCGCGGGCCTTGAGTTTGACACCTAACATAAGAACATAAGAACATAAGCAATGCCTCTGCTGGGTCAGACCTGAGGTCCATCATGCCCAGCAGTCCGCTCACGCGGCGGCCCAACAGGTCCAGGACCTGTGCAGTAATCCTCTATTTATACCCCTCTATCCCCTTTTCCAGCAGGAAATTGTCCAATCCTTTCTTAAACCCCTGTACTGTACTCTGCCCTATTACTCCCTCTGGAAGCGCATTCCAGGTGTCCACCACTCGTTGGGTAAAGAAGAACTTCCTAGCATTCGTTTTAAATCTGTCCCCTTTCAACTTTTCCAAGTGTCCTCTTGTTCTTTTATTTTTCGAAAGTTTGAAGAATCTGTCCTTCTCTACTCTCTCTATGCCCTTCATGATTTTATAAGTCTCTATCATATCCCCTCTAAGTCTCCTCTTCTCCAGGGAAAAGAGACCCAGTTTCTCCAATCTCTCAGCGTATGAGAGGTTTTCCATCCCTTTTATCAAGCGTGTCGCTCTCCTCTAAACCCTCTCGAGTAACGCCATATCCTTCCTAAGGTACGGAGACCAATATTGGACGCAGTATTCCAGATGCGGGCGCACCATCGCCCGATACAATGGCAGGATAACTTCTTTTGTCCTTGTTGTAATACCCTTCTTGATTATGCCTAGCATTCTATTTGCTTTCTTAGCGGCTGTTGCGCACTGTGCCGTCGGCTTCATTGTCATGTCCACCATTACCCCCAAGTCCCTTTCTTGGTTGCTCTCATTCAATAATATCCCTCCCATCGTATAGTTGTACCTCGGGTTTCTGTTTCCAACATGCAATACTTTACATTTCTCAACGTTGAACTTCATCTGCCATCTCGCCGCCCATTCCCCCAATTTGTTCAAGTCCCTTTGCAATTCTTCGCATTCCTCTTTAGTCCCAGCTCCACTAAATAGTTTTGTATCGTCCGCAAATTTTATTATCTCACACTTCGTGCCTGTTTCTAGATCATTTATGAATATATTAAATAGCAGCGGCCCGAGCACTGAGCCCTGCGGAACACCACTCGTGACCCCCATCCAGTCCGAGTAGTGGCCCTTCACCCCTACCCTCTGTTTCCTACCCGCCAACCAGTTTCTGATCCATCTATGTACGTCTCCGTCCACTCCATGGTTCTTCAGTTTCCGGAGTAGACGTTCGTGAGGCACCTTGTCAAAGGCTTTTTGGAAATCAAGGTATATGATGTCTATGGGGTCTCCTCTGTCCATCCGTTTGTTAATTCCTTCGAAGAAGTGCAATAAGTTCGTTAGGCACGATCTCCCCCTGCAGAAACCATGTTGGGTTGTTTTCAAAAGTTCGTTTCTTTCCAGATGTTCATCGATGTGTTCTTTAATCAGTGCTTCCGTCAGTTTCCCCGGAACCGAAGTCAAACTCACTGGTCTGTAGTTTCCCGGGTCACCTCTTGATCCCTTTTTAAAGATGGGCGTGACATTGGCTATCTTCCAATCCTCCGGGATCATGCCTGTTTTCAAGGATAGGTTGCAAATTTGCTGCAGTAGTTCCGCTATCTCCTCCTTTAATTCCTTCAGAACCCTGGGATGGATTCCGTCCGGACCCGGGGATTTGTCAGTTTTAAGTTTTTCTATCTGCCTGTGTACATCATCAAGGCTCACTTCCATGGATGTTAATTTTTCTGCTTGATTTCCATTGAATATTTGTTCAGGTTCCGGTATGTTGGTTGTGTCTTCGTTTGTAAATACAGACGAGAAGAACATGTTGAGTCTTTCTGCGACTTCTTTTCTCCTCCTTCACCGCTCCCTTCCTGTCTCCTTCGTCCAGCGGTCCTACCTCCTCCCTAGCTGGCTGTTTCCCTTTAACATATCTGAAGAACGGTTTGAAATTTCGTGCCTCCCTGGCTAGCCTCTCTTCATACTCTCTTTTGGCTTTTCGAACCACACGGTGACATTCTTTTTGATACTTCCTGTGCTCCTTCTGGTTCCCTTCAGTTTTGTCCTTTTTCCATTCCCTGAATGAATTTTTCTTATTGCCTATCGCTTCCTTCACTATTTTAGTCATCCATACTGGGTCTTTTGTTCGACCCTTTTTGCACCCCTTTCTGAATCTGGGGATGTGCAGATTTTGTGCCTCGCTCACTGTGTCTTTGAAAAAAGACCAGGCATGTTCTACTGTTTGCCATTTTTTGGAAGTGTTCCTAAGTTTCTTCCTTACCATTTCCCTCATTGCTTCATAGTTTCCTTTCCTGAAGTTGAAAGATGTCGCTATGGTTCTCTTTCCGTTCGGTATGCCTACTTCAACCTTGAACTTGATCATATTATGATCACTGTTTCCCAACGGTCCCACTACTTCCACTTCCTTTGCAGGTCCCCTTAGTCCATTTAGGATTAAATCCAGAGTGGCATTTCCTCTCGTCGGTTCTCTAACAAGCTGCTCCATGAAGCAATCTTGTATAGCCTCCAGGAATTCTGTCTCCCTAGCGCATCTTGAGCTTCCAAGACTCCAGTCTATCCCAGGATAGTTGAAGTCTCCCATAACAACTGTGTAACCACTTTTGCATTCTCGCTTCATCTCGGCATCCATTTCTTTATCGCTATCTCCAGTTTGCCCGGGTGGACGATAGTATAGGCCCATCTTTATTTCATGCCCTTTCCTACCCGGTATTTTAACCCATAGCGATTCCAGTTTGTTGATCATCTCCGCTGTGTCCATTCTTGTCGATTGTATGCTTTCTTTTACGTATAGGGCTATTCCTCCTCCTTTCTGACCTGACCTATCCCGGCGATAGAGCTTGTACCCCGGCAGTGCTGTATCCCATTTGTTTTCCTCATTCCACCACGTTTCAGAGATTCCAATGATGTCTATGTCCTCTGCATTGGCCATGGCTTCTAGCTCCCCCATTTTGTTTCTTAAACTCCTTGCATTAGTATATATGCAGTTTAGATCCTGGCATTTTGTCGTCTTCATTTCTTTTCCCTGTGCTTCAGTCTTTGGTGTCTTCTCTTTTGCTACAATCTTTCTAACCTCCTCTTCTGGGTTAGTTGACTCCTGTAATTTGTCTCTTGTTTCTTCCCTGCCTTTTTTCCCCTTAGTATCTTCACGGGATACCTTTTTCCGAATCATCGACGCTAGGTCGACTGTCGGCTTTCCCCTTTCTCTTAGTTTAAAGCCTGTTCTATTCCTCTCTTGACGTTGTTTGCTAGAAGTCTTGTTCCCGCCACGCTCAGGTGCAGTCCATCTCTCCTGTAGAGCTTGCTCTTGCCCCAGAACGTTGTCCAGTTCCTCACGAAGTGGAACCCTTCTTCCTCACACCATCTCCTCATCCATGCATTTATTGATTGTAGTTCTTCCTGCCTTTTCACATCTGCCCTCGGTACCGGTAGGATCTCTGAGAATGCTATCTTCTGGGTCCTCATCTTCAGTTTCCTTCCTAGAATCTTGAACTGTTCTATCAGCGTGCCTCTTCTGTAGTCTCTCCTGCTGACATCATTCGTCCCGATGTGGATCATTACTGCGGTCTCTTCCGTCTCCGCTCCTTCCAGGACCTTCCCAATTTTGTCCACGATGTCCTTGGTTCTCGCTCCTGGGAGGCAGGTCACCAGTCGATCCTCTCTTCCTCCTGCTATGTGGCTGTCCACATGCCTCAATATCGAGTCTCCCACCAGGATCGCTGACTTTCCCTTCTTCAATTTTCTTATCGGTCTCAGGTCAATGTCCTCGGTGTGCTTAGCTCTCTCTTCTTCTGGGCATCGACTAGCCAATTCTTCCCCCTCGTGTGGTATTCTTCTGTGGGTGTCTTCTTTGAGGTCATCTGCTTCTTGCTCCCCCTTCCAAGTTGGTGTTGCATCATCTCTCATCTGGAGTTCGTTCTCTTCCACCCTCCTCCTGTATGCTTCCTCAATGAATTCCTCGAGTTCCCTGACTTCCTTCTCGATGTGTTTCTCACTCCTGAAGTCTTCAAATGCCCTGGTAGGGTCCTCCGTGGTGTAAAGTCCTTCTAGCTCCTGTATCTTGTCCTCAAGTCGCTTGACTTCTTTCTTCAAGCTTTTCAGCTCCTGACACCGACTGCATACGTATGACTGTCTCCCCGAGGGGAGGTAGTCATACATATGACAGTCCGCGCAGAACACTGGAAAGCTCATCTTCTGGTTACCTTCTGCTTCCATCGGGGTTACTACTTTAAAAAAAAAACAGATAAGTTTACGTGTTCCTTCGGTGCCTGCTTCCTTCTGCACCTGCTTCTTGCTTTACTGCCTTCTGCCTTTGTATGGACTGCCTACGCTCTACCTTTCCTTACTTTTGTTTGTGTGATTGTTCTTTCTGTGCCTGGTGCCTTTGCACAACCTTGCCTAACTTTTGCTTGTGCTCTAGAACATCAATATGCCTATTGGAAAAACTGAACAGCTGGTGTGCATAGAAACTCCATGCTAACAGAATATCACCAAGTACAGAATAGGTTACCAGAAACTAAAATAAATATGTAATAAAAATTAAACTGAAACTCCAAGAAGAATGCAGTATAATGCCAGATAAATAGAAACAGCAATGTAGTTCCCCATACTGTGCAAATATAAAGATGGCAGATATAAATTCCAAAACCTGATATATTCCAATGACTAAATTACAAATAAAATTGTTTGGTCATTTTAATTTTCTAATTGACTTACTCTGGGTCTCTGCTTTCTACTCTCTTAATTCTTTTTCCAGGGTCTCCTGCCCATTTGCCAATTCTTTTCTCTCCCCTACATCTATCTTTGACTCCAGCTGTGTGGGACCAGGATAATTAAGATTGAAACTTAATACAATAGCTCACTGGTAGCCAGTATTGCAAAAAGTGGAGTATTATGATTATACAGGTGGGAGTAGTGGAGTGAGTGAATAGCCATGTTTTGCACCACTGGAGGAAGTGTATGGTCTGTTTTCATATCCCATTTAGGCCCCCTCATTGTGAGATCATCAAGGTGCACCTGCAAGGTAGAATGCCACAATTAAAATATGTACTTGGATTTGAACCCATGACCGCTAGAAAATGAACACAGGGCTTTTACCCAGCAAGCCACAGCTGCTTCCTTTCAGTTATGGGTGATCCTAGCCATGTGAAGGTGAAAATACCTGACAGATCAATGCTTAGCAGATCCCTAAGCTATCATATCAGATGTGAGGAAGAACAACATTAGTGGAAGCTTCTGTGGTTCAATGGTTAAAAGCCTTGTTCCCATCTTCAGAAGTCATAAGTTCAAATCCCAGCACATATTTTAATTGTGGCATTCTACCTTGCAGGTGCACCTTGTTGATCTCACATTGAGGTCAGCATTGTGCAGCTGCACACCTCCATTTGCAACGAAGTAGAAGCCATGCTAAGGTCTGTATCTTTTTCAGTTTTTAAGCTTTTGCAAATAAAGTTATGTATGCAATCTATATATTTTTTTCATGTGCTTTCATTTGCTTTTAGTAATGAGCTGATTGGAGCACTATTTAGTCAGAAAAAAAGGGTAGCTTTTTAGCAATAAACCTAAAGCTGTTTTTCATGTGCTGCGCTTCAGTTAATGCATGTTTTCCTCTAATTAGCAAATAGCATTCCTGTTTATCCACAAAAATAGAAGGTTTTGCATGCAATATATTTGTTTTGATGTGCCCTGTTTATGTGGTGCCTTATTAAATGTATTTTGAACTTAATAAAGCAAAATTAAAAACCCAGAGAGCTATTTAGCAGATTGTATTAAGGATGTCCAAACTGTGTCTTAAGTTCCTTCCATAGAACTCAGGTCTATCTGAAGCCCAAACTATGCTCAAAAGTAGACCTGGTTTTCATTCGCCTACAATGTAGGCATAAGATGGGCGCCCTAGGTCCCTCAACGTTATGGAAATGAATTGAAGGACGTCTATATCGAAGCCTCGCCCAAACCATGCCCATTCCACGCCCACACCTAATCCGTTAGGCGTGAGTTTTCCCAATGGGCGTCCATGAAATTGTGGAGGCGCCTACAAAGTGGCATCCACATCCTTTGGTCACCCATGTGCCAATTATCGCTCGTTAAGACCTTAAATGGCTCATTAACCACTTAGTTTGGAAGCCTAAGTCCTGCTCGGCATTAGACAGGACTTAGGCGTCCTTTATGGAATCAGGGCCATTGTGATTTGCGAGGTATCAAAGAATAATAAACTTAAACTTCTGTACGAAATATTTCAAAAACTAACATGACAGTATACATCTCTTATGTGAAACCCAGAATATTTAAATATCTTGACTAGAGATGTTTGCAGAAGATCTTAACTATGCTTGAATGTCAGATATCTCTGAAGGATATTAGATCTTTGTTTGCTAAGGAAGCTCTTTGCTAAGAGGATAACTCCGAAAACTGTTTTCCCCCCTTAAGCCTTTAGCAACATTTTGTTTCCTTCTTCTAGTGCCTCCAAGAATCCAGCATGCTCCTCGTGTAATGAAAGTTCCAGTTGGCCATTCAGTAGACATTCTATGCAATGCTCAGGGGACTCCTCCCCCAGAAATCACCTGGTTTAAAGATAGCAGTGCAATGCTGATTGACGGGGGACACTATAGGGCTGCTAAGGATGGAACACTGAGCATTGAAAAGGTTCAGCTTTCAGACTCTGGTGTTTATAAGTGTGTTGCTAGTAATATAGCTGGCAGAGATGAAGCAGAGATTACTGTGCAAGTCCAAGGTAATTTGCTATACTTAAATTGGAAGGTTTTTTACAGTCCATATTTATCTCTCTATAACCCACTTAAAATAAACCAGGATCATAGAAACGGAGGGTGAAGCAAAAAAAAAAAAAAAGTAACCCCTCGAGTATTTTTTGCTATTTTTCTCTGCAGCCACTAGGAATTTCAACATGAAATTTTACTGCGTTATTTGTTACTGACTACGTTTATGTACAGAGTGGAATGAGATGATCTTTAAACAAAGGCAAAGTTATAGACTTTTTAGCATGACCACCCAGTGATTTTCTTGCATTCAAAAATGTTTGTACTGTAAAATTACTATTTGTTTTAAAGGGAAAAAAAAAAAGTCAGGGTACCAACTCACTGTTAATAACATCACAGTGAAGAAGCACTTTGAAGAAGAAAGGAAAATGGTAAAACCAGAGGACATAATTTGAGGTTGAGGGGTGGTAGATTCAAGAGCAATGTTAGGAAATTCTACTTTACAGAGAGGGTGGTGGATGCCTGGAATGCGCTCCCGAGAGAGGTGGTGGAGAAGAAAATGGTGATGGAGTTCAAAGAAGTGTGGGATGAACACAGAGGATCTAGAATCAGAAAAGAATAGTAAATATTGAAGAACTAAGGCAAGTACTGGGCAGACTTGCACGGTGTCTGTATATGGCCTTTTGATTAAGGATGGGCTGGGGAGGGCTTCAATGGCTTGGAGGGTGTAGATGGGCTGGAGTGAGCTTTGGCAGAGACTTTATCAGTTGGAACCCAAGCACAGTACCGGAAAGAGATTTGGATTCTTGCCCAGAAATAGCTAAGAAGAAAAAATTTAAAAAATTTAAATTGAATCAGGTTGGGCAGACTGGATGGACCATTTGGGTCTTTATCTGCCGTCATCTACTATGTTACAATGTTACTGCAGATGATCTGGGACAGCCTTCCACAGGGACAAATGGGCAAGGCTGATAAGAACTTCCCAAAGCGATTGAAGGTCTGTGTTGAAGTGGGGTTAGTCACCTTGAGTATTCACAATGGCTGCAGAATTCTGACACATTGTTAGTTGAACCGTTTCAAAGATGGTATTTTTACCGTGTTTTATCTTGAACATTTTTAACATGCAAAAATGACTAGGTAGTAACATAAAAATGTCAGTAGCATCAACATACAAGGGTGGTTTGAAAAGTTTGGTTAAAAAAAACAAGTTAAAATATATATTTTTAAAAACCAGTTATATTTCTCAACATAGTCTCCATCGAGGGTTGAACACTTGGGCCTTCTATGAAACCGCGATGGCAGTTTTTAGCTCAGGGAGCCGCGCTGAATGGCCTGCACTGCTCCCAAAGCTGATTGAGTTCCTATGAGCGTCAGGAGCTGCACGCTTAAAACCGCTATCGCAGTTTGATAGAAGAGGGCTTTAGTCCAGCGAGTATTCAGTTTTTTCATCCTGTCGGAAAAATTGTTTTTAAAAATTTTTTTAAAAATATTTAACTACTTGTGTTTTTTTTTTTTTTTTTTTTTTACCAAACTTCAAAACACCCTCACAGCTTGAGATAATTAAATGTTATTTAACAATAATATGCGAGTATGATGACTAATTAACCCCCCCACCCCCGATTTTACTAAGCTGCAGAAGAGGTGCTAAATGCTCCAATGCTGCGTCGATGCTCATAGAATTCCTACGAGCACTGGAGAAGTGTTGGAGGATTTAGCACCCTGGGCCATGGTAGAAATCTCTACCACAGCTTAGTGAAAGAGGGCCTAAATATATCAAATATCTCACTGAAATTCAAAGAGTTGCTGAGAAAACAGCAAAAATCTCTAGGGGGGTTACTCCTTTTTTTTTTTTTTTTTGCCACACCTGGTACATATGATCTTAGGCTCCACTACTGGATTTTCCTAGTGCTGTTTGGGTAGTCGGTGTATGTGGGGAGGGGGGGGGGGGTGCAATGATTTTCTACAGAATTGTCTGTATAATGCCAGTGAAAATTAGTGACTGACTACAGTTAGCAGCATTTAATAATAATAACAGTTTATATACTGCAGGACCGTGAAGTTCTAAACTAAACTAAGCCTTAAGTTTATATACCGCATCATCTCCACGGAAGTGGAGCTCGACACGGTTTACAAAGCTTAAAAATATAAGAAGAGAGGGGAGAGAGAGTTTACAAGAGCATATGAAAAGAGGGGACGTAAGTAGGAGAAGAGATGATATATGTTAGAGAAAAGCCAGGTTTTCAGTTGTTTTCGGAACAGTTGGAGGGAGCCCAGGTTCCGCAGCGGGATAGTGAGATCGTTCCAAAGGCCCGTGATTTTAGAGAGGAGGGATCTTCCCAGTTTACCTGCGTGGAGGATGCCATGTAGAGAGGGGAAGGATAGTTTATGTCTGTGGGCTGATCTGGTGGTAGCAGGCGTCAGGGCGAAGAAGGATAGAGGGATTAGGGGCGGTTTACAATGATTAGAAAGATGCTACAAATTGAATGGAACATTCCTAGTTAGAGATTAGTGGCTAACAGTTTACGGGATCAGATTTAGGGGAGAGATTGTGATGGGAGCAATTGTACAGATTCATTACCTAGGTAATTCAAGAACAGGTATGTTTTTAGGTGTTTCCATTTATGTAGGTAGCAGATACTCTTACCCAAATAAATACCTTTAAATGTGGACTGTACCAGCTGATAGTCAGCTGATGGCGATGAGTGTTTTGCTGACCTCTGCCACCATTATTTCCAGATAGTCAGTGCCATCAGGCTTCGACCTTGAAAATCAAGGATTTTTTTTTTTTTTTTTGTGATCCAGCTAACATATAGCTGGTTATGTCAATATTCGGCCCTAGACTGCGTAAGCGAAACCACTTAAAGATAGGACTGCTACTTACGTGACCCGATTTGAGGGGGGCTGAACATCACCGCTTACCTGACTCCACCCCTGGAATGCCCACAAGTTACACACTTTTGAATTTGCCACCAACCAGTGGTTTTCAGCGGAGACTGCCAGTTATGTGCCGCTGAACATGACCAGATAGCGGCGAACGCAGGATTTAATTGGTTGGAGGCTGTTTCAGTTTGGTTAAATCATTTTGGATATCAGCCAGAGAGTGCTTTTCTCCAGAAGTAATTTTATTAATTAATTTTTTATATCATTAAGGAGCCCTTTTAATAAACTGTGGCCAAATGTGCAGTTACCGTAACTGAACACTGGATTTTACTTCATAGTACCAGCAAATTTAACATGGCAACTTCTCTCTCCTCTCCTAAGGCAGCCGCTCCCCCGACAACACGCTCACCACGTACAAGGACGTCCTGCGTGCTTGTACGTGGTGAGCGTGTTGCCGGGGGAGTGGCTGCCTTAGGAGAGAAGTCACGCGCATGCTCACTCAGGATGGCCAGTTTAGATGGGAGCCGGGAGAGCGCTGACGGACGGCAGAGGCATCACAGAAGCAGGAGGGCAGCCGCATAGGGACCCGAGGAAGGAAGGCAACACTTGGAATGGCTGTGCAGCACCCGCAGGCAAGTTCTTACCCCTGGGCCACCATTGCTGAGTGCTCGTTTATCGGGGCAGTGCTCGGTTTACGAGACAAAAGTTTGCCGAGTGTTTTGCTCGTCTTGCAAAACACTCGCAAACCAGTACACTCGTAAACCGAGGTACTACTGTATTTGTAAAGGACATTCTGCGCAGAGTGCCTTTAACAGAATACTCTCTTATTGGCACCTAGCTCTAAGTGGTTAATATGGTTTGGTGAAAGGGCCCCTAAATTCTTTGTTTGAAAGGAAGAATATATATTTCAGTGATATCTTTAGAGTGCTTATAATCTAGGTTTTTAGTTTTCAAGTACCCTGGGGAGATAGAAATTGATGAAATTAACATCCTGCTTTGAAAATCTCTTATTTTTGACATTTTTCTATAAATCTCTAATCAGAGATGGAATGGGGCAATCTGGGCTTCTCATAAATCAAGGTAAAATTAACTATGCTCCGTAAACTTTATACTATTTAGGTAGTATAAGGATCACACGTTAACATTTAGGTACAATGAGGTCAAAATGTTTTTCTCAGCTCTATATTTCCATGTAGTTGCAAATTATTGTTGCTTTGTTATTCAGAACCACCTACTTTAGAAGATGTGGAACCTCCATACCATACTCCATTCCAAGAGAGAGTGGCCAATCAACACGTCACATTCCCATGCCCAGCAAAAGGTACACCTGTGTTTCATCATGCCATGCATGTTTTCAAGATGCAGTTGATCTAAATATAAAAATGATCTCTGCAAATATTTAATGAACTTAAGTGGCTGTCTAAGGTTGTCTCACAAGAACTTAAGAATGGCCCTACTGGGACAGACCAAAGGTCCATCAAGTCCAGCATCCTGTCTCCAACAGTGGCCAGCCCAGGTCCCAAGCACCTAGCTGGATCTCCATAGCAAAACATATTCTATGTGTCTTAATCTAGGACTAAGCAGTGGATTTCTCCAAGCCATTTCAATAATGGCCTATGGACTTCTCTTTTAAGAAATTATTCAAACCTTTTTTAAATCCCGCTAAGCTAACTGATTTCACCACATTCTCTGGCAATGAATTCCAGAGTTTAATTACACGTTGTGTGAAGAAATATTTTCTCTGGTTTGTTTAAAATCTACTACTTTAATACAGTGGGTCTCAACCCTGTCCTAGGGGACCCCCCAGTCAGTCAGGTTTTCAAGATATTCCTAATGAATATGCATGAGAGAGATTTGCATACCTGTCATGTCCATTATATGCAAATCTCTCTCATGAATATTCATTAGGGATATCTTGAAAACCCGACTGGCTTGGGGGTTTCCCTAGGACAGGGTTGAGAGCCACTGACTTAGTAGCTTCATCGTATGTCCCCTAGTCCTAGTATTTTTGGAAAGAATGAACAGGCGATTCACATCTATCTTTTCCACTCCACTCATTATTTTATAGACCTTTATCATATCATCCGTGAACCGTCTCTTCTCCAAGCTGAAGAGCCCTAACCGCTTTAGCCTTTCCTCATAGGGAAGTCGTCCCATCCTTTTTATCATTTTTGTCGCTCTTCTCTGTACCTTTTCTAATTCCACTTTATCTTTTTTGAGATATGGTGACCAGAACTGCACACAGTATTTGAGGTGTAGCCATATCATAGAGCGATACAAGGACGTTATAACATTTTCATCTTTTTTTTCCATTCCTTTCCTGATAATTCCTAACATTCTATTTGGTTTTTTAGCAGCCACCACACATTAAGCTAAGGGTTTCAAAGTATTCTCAACAATGACATGTACATCCTTTTCCTGGGCAGTGACTCCTAGCACAAAACCCTGCACTTGCTCACATTAAAAGTCATCTGCCATTTTGATGCCCAGTCTTCCTGTCTCACAAGGTCCTCTTACGATTTAACAACTTTGAACAACTCTGTGTCATCAGCAAATTTAATTATCTCACTAGTTATTCCCATTTCTAGATCATTGATAAATATGTTAAAAAGCAGTGGTCCCAGTACAGACCCACCATTTACACTCACTTGAAATAACCCTCACACAGCTGAAAATTATATCAAAACCAAAAAAGCTGTGAATGTCTCTCTATTGAACCAAAGACTTGCAATAAATAAACATAGATTAGAGGAAGTAAAAGCCTCAGAACCCCGTTAGAGAAAAGACATTCTCTAACTAGCGAGGGCAAGGTTAACGTCATTGGCAAAAAACCTCCTCACGCCTGCGATACAGCTAATGTTCAATAGTGTTTAACAGTAATTGTTAGTGAAAAATCTTGCAGTTAGCAGAAATAAATTAAACAAAAACTTGTTTCTAGCATAAAATCTTGCCGTTAGCAAAGTGAATTGGACAAATATGCAATGCTGTTAGATGTTGTTATCAAACACTGTTAACAAACAGTGAACGTTATTAATTTCTGTTAGCATAAACTTGATAAGTTTTAGAGAACATCATATGCCAGAACTTATCTGTAAGCTTCTCCGGGCTGCAGTCCCTGCTCCCTCCGACGATGGCCAAAAGCGTTTCGCTGAAAGGCTGCTTCAGGGATAGGGAGAGAATGCATTCAGTATTCGGCACTAAACTCGTTCTCACTGCCCATGCTACAAAGCCCTAGTATTTACCCTTCTCCATTGAGAATATTGACCATTTAAACCCACTCTCTGTTTTCTGTCTTTCAACCAGTTCTCAATCTATTAAAAGGACATTACCTCCTATCTCATGTCTTTCTAATTTTCTCATAAGTCTTTCATGAGGTACTTTGTCAAATGCCTTTTGGAAATCTAAATATACAATATCAACTGGTTCACCTTTGTCTACATGTGGGGTATTTCTTCCCTTCCTGATCAAACACTGCATCTAATACTTGATACAAAGATAGAAAAACACTTTTGATCATTTTTTTGACATGGCCATTTTTGCTTACCTTTTAGGCTCTCAGATCATTGGGAGCCATCTTCTAGGGCTAATTATTTCCATTTTAACCCCCACCATCACATTCACTATTACAGCAGTAGTCCTTGACCAGTGACCATAGACTGGCTCTCACTTGTACCAGGTGTATATTGTAGCAGGGCTGAGGTCTGCCAACTAGACAGGACACTCAACTTCCGTCACAGGTACAAGGATCAGCAATCCTTGGAGTGGCCACAAGGAAATGGCTACCTATGCTGCATAAAGGGCTCAGTTCTCAGCACAAGCAAAGTTCAAAATATGTATTTTTCCAGTTAACAGCTCACTGGATATCCTTTAGCAATTTATAACTGTCCATTTTTTTAGCATAACTCCCTTATGTAGCTTATACAGTTTCATGAAACAAAACCCACAAAAATAGTCTACAGTGGTCCTTCTCACATTGCAAGTCCTTTCCTTCAGATCAATCTTTATAGCACAAAGTCTCTGGATCTTCGCGTTCCTTCCACTCTGACTCAGGGTCAACACTTTGACTGCCCTACTTGTCTCTGGACTCTCTCTTGTACCTATAAAATCACTGTGCACTTTTTGAAGAATACTTTTGGTAAGTTCTCAACTGCCTGCACACCACAAACACCACACTGACCTACTTCTATACCTGGGTCAGTGGGAGGGGAACCATTCCACCCATGTGATTAAGATAGTTCTAATCCCTCCCGAAGTTCCCCATGTATTATGTGATTCAGTTATGTTAGGGCTTTCTGAATACTTGAGGGGCTAATAAACTTCTAGTACCAAATAACCTTTTATCTCATCCCCCCTTCAGTCAGCAATATCTTTATCACAGCTGACAGGGACCTAGCATAGGCAATCACTGCACATTCATTCCATTCAAATACTATTTTAGCTGAATACTCTGACTGCTTTACATTTTAGTCTCAAGGACCATATACTTTGTTACAGTTCTTATCAAAACTTCAAACAAAATATTACTCACATACACTTTTTGCAGGCACTCCTTCCCAATCCTTGGCCATCTCACTCTCTGTAGCATCAGGGAAACCTTCCTCCACTTCCATAGAAACCTCCTCAGCAGAGAACCATTTCTCCTCATCTGTGTAGGGGGATGTGTAGTCCTCTTGGCCCACTTCAGGATAGACCTGTTCCTGTACCAGGCCTTTTCTGGCTTGGTGCTGCCCTGAAGCTACATTCCTGCCAGGCTTATTGTTCCTTTGAACAAGGCCTCCCTGTGCCAAAGGCACCAGAGCTCTGCTAGACTTTTGACGTTCTGAGCTTAATGGAGTTCCCTCCCTGCAGAGTCTGCCTGCCTGATTGGATTCCCAGATGTGCCTAATTTCCTACTCTGGGAATCAGCATGTTGTGCCTTTAGCACGTTTCTTTCTGCCCTAACTCCTTTCTTAATCCTTTCTGGGTCAGCAATCTCTGCCTGTTGTCTGAACTTTGAATTAGTAGCCTTCTCATAAAAAGGAATAATAAGGAATGCTTGTGGGAAGCTGTTCTTCACTGCAGGATCCCCCTCTGGTGGAACTCCCTGAATTTCTTTGGGGATGGCCACCAGTTTGCAGAGCTAGTTTAACTCTTTAATGACAGGTACAGCACTAGGTATGCATCATGAATCCAGCCGGTAAATTTCAATGTTGCATGATTACTGAGACTCCATTTCCCCTGCATTGTAGATACTTCCTATGCATCCTCTCCAGGCCTAGTTGGCTCTAGGCAAAAGTAGCTGGATCTGGAATTTGAACTTGAGTTAAAAGGGGATAGATTCCATACAAACATAAGGAAGTTCTTCTTCACCCAGAGAGTGGTAGAAAAGTGGAACGCTCTTCCGGAGGCTGTTATAGGGGAAAACACCCTCCAGGGATTCAAGACAAAGTTAGACAAGTTCCTGCTGAACCAGAACCTGCGCAGGTAAGGCTAGTCTCAGTTAGGGCACTGGTCTTTGATCTAAGGGCTGTCGCGTGAGCAGACTGCTGGGCACGATGGACCATTGGTCTGACCAGCAGCGGCCATTCTTATGTTCTTATGTTAGTTTGCAGAAATTCCACTGAGCCAGTGTTCATTCTGTTTGCCCTTCAATCCCCTAAAGAGCATCAGAACACGGGATGCCACTATGTTTGTTCTCTTGCTTCCACTACCCTAATCTTGTGTATCCTCAAAAGCCGCTTGCTGCCAGAATGCAAATCTGTTTATTCAGCATTTTTTTTTTTTTTTTTCCCAGTGCTCTAGTTCCCTCTTAAAACCTTAAAAACCTCTCTTGCCATTCTACTTTTATCACTTTTTGTTGCTAGGTGTCCCAAAGCCTACAGTGAAATGGTTCCGTCATGGGAAGGAACTGACGGGCAATGAGCCTGGCATTTCCATTCTGGAGGATGGAACTTTGCTGAATATTGCTGCAGTGACACCGCATGACAACGGAGAGTACATGTGTGTTGCCGTCAATGAAGCTGGAAGCACAGAAAGGAAATACACACTGAAGGTTCATAGTAAGTATTTTTCTCTATTACTACTTCCTCCTCAGGCTCATTCCCTTCACAAATTGCATTTCAGCTATTTTTAGGCTTTAAAAACTCTCTTAAAAAAAATTGGAGATGAGGGAGAAACGATTGTGAATGCTCAAATTTTGCTAAGTTATCTTTTTACTAAAGTGCACTAACTCCCTCTTCTACGAAACCGCACTAGAAGTTTTTAGCGCAGAGAGCCGCGCTGAATGGCCCGCGCTGCTCCCGATACTCATAGGAACTCAATGAGCATCAGGAACAGCGCGGGCCATTCAGCTTGGCTCTCTGCACTAAAAACCGCCAGCGCGGTTTCGTAGAAGAGAGGGTAAATTATTGTGCATTAGTTGTTAAAATGAACACATGTAACTGTATGGGCATGAACACCAAAGTGAAAGTCCAATCTATCCCACAAGCAACTCAGAAAGGAAATGAAACAACAAAAGTGGAATATAGGATCTGGATGACAGTCAATTTTTTCAGTAAATCAATATTAAGAATCCCAAATAAAATCTGGTATTATCAAAAAGGAGACCCAACACAGTCTGTGTTTCAGTATTTTGGCCCAAATTCTCTAAACTGCTCCATAAGTTAGGCAACAGTAGGTACCCTACTTCCGCCTAACCTTATCCTCCCTTTTACTAAACCGCGATAGTGGTTATTAGCGCAGGGAGCCGTGCTGAATGCTTTGCGCTGCTCCCGGCGTTCATAGAGTTCCTATGAGCGTCGGGAGCCGCGCGGCAACGTCTCCGAAGCCCTTTAAATCCCTATGGGCTTCGAGGCAGTTACCGCAGCTGCCTGTCTAAACGGGTTTGTCAAAGAGTCCCAAACTAGCATGTGAATATGCTGCACACGTGAGTTTGGTTTCATCCCCTGGCCAGTGTTGTTTCTGATAGACATAATGAGGGAGGATGCATCTTCCATGTACCAGCTGAGAATACATTGTCTAAGCTGGGACCAACTAATCTGTCTTACACTGTATTACAGTCCCCCCTGAAATCCGGGACAAAGAAAAGCTAACAAATGTGTCGGTGGTGATAAACCATTCAACAAGTATATTCTGTGATGTATCTGGCACTCCATCGCCTATTATCACTTGGTACAAAGATGATATCCAGGTAGGACTTACAGCACTTATCTTTTTGTACATACTGGTTTTAGACATTCGAGTTGTGCAGCTGTTGCTAACACGACATTTGCTGACTAACTTTGGGATACGAGTTATTTCTCATGTTCAATAACACTTGACTGCCATTCTGTGTAAACATCCTGTATAAACAGCGCTTATCTGAGCAGTGATAAACGCAGTGCTGTCAACATTTCAGCTTTCTCACATGCATTCCGCTGAATGCCAAAGGCATTTTCTCCAAAAAAGAATTATAGCAAGAATGGAATGCGTTCCAAAATCGTTTATGGGAAAGTGTAATCAAGGCTGAAAACCTAACAACAAATAGAAGAAAGCTAACAACAAATATACACAAAACAAAAAAAGCTGTCCTCACCAAGTGGCTCCACTATGATAAACCACAGCAATCTCACAGTTGTCATGCTAAAATTAACTTCTGGCGGTGTGAAATCAGGTCCTCTTGTGTAATAGAGCTTGCAGGATACCAATAATTTCTTTTCTTTCTTGACATAATTCCCATTGTCTTATACCTGCCAAAAACCATTGACGATTATTAAATAAATATGGTATTACTTATGCAAAATGAACTTTTTTCCATTTGGGAGGTAATTGTATAAGGAGCCGGGAAGTCTTAGGTTGCAAGTATGCATGTATGCCGGTATGCATATCATTTAGAGGTGTTATGTGAACATGTACCCCTGTAAATAACAATAATCCAGTTCGGCAGGCATGTCTTTGATAATGTGAAAACCAAAAAAAGAAAAAGTCTCCCCTCGCCCAGATGGGGAGGGGGAGGGGGCAGAGACAATCCTGGCACCGAACCAACTGAGAAAAATGGGAGAGCAATGGAGGATGAGATGTCCGGTGTCAGCATCTATGAGCCAAACTTGGTTTTTCTTATTACATAGAGCTTTTTGGACCCCTGTTCGTTTACATAAATTAGATAGTTCCAAGTCTAATAGATGGGACTTTGGATCATTTACTTTACTATTGTCCCTTGATACTGCAGTTTTGGAGGTCTATTTGGGACCAAGTAAATAATATGTTAGAGAATCCAGTGGCTTTATCTTATGATACTATTTTATTTGGTACACTTATGAGAGCTAAAAGCCAATTATCAATGAGAAATAACAAGCTTCTATTAGTAATGACAGGGGTTGCCATGCAGCTTATTTTAAGAAATTGGAAAAAAACTGGGATAGGATGAATTACTCATTTTGGTGGGAAACCCTGTGTTATACTTATAAAATGGAACGTTGCATGGCCATACAACAGGGACGATTTAAGAATTTTATGGATGTTTGGGAGCCATTGGCTAAATACAGAGAAGGTGGAGAGGGACAGATTCTTCAGACTAGCGGGGACAACAAAAACAAGAGGGCATTCAGAAAAATTGAAAGGAGACAGTTTCAAAACGAATGCTAGGAAGTTCTTCTTCACTCAGAGGCTGGTAGATACCTGGAATGTGCTCCCAGAAGAGGTGATAGGTCAGAGTACAATATTGGGTTTCAAAAAGGGATTGGATGACTTCCTGAAGGTGAAGGGGATTGAAGGATACAGATAGAGGGTAACTATACAGGACACTAAATGAATGAGGAATACACGATTTAGGTAAAGGATCACTTACAGGTCATGGACCTGGTCTGACCCGGCAGAGGCAATGCTTATGTTCTTATTTTCTTAAGAATAACTGATTTTTATTTTATAGACAAGTAAACATACACATCCTGGGGGAGGGGTGGAGGGTGAGGGAAGGGAATGGAATTGGAATTGATCCAGGGATTTTATGAATAGTTTCATGAAGGTTTTGATATATTTGTTTATTAGCTGGGAGGGTGGGGAAAATTTCTCTGTGCAGTAATATTTGTAAGTTTTGTTGTGCTTATTATATAATGTACAAATATGTGAATCATTTATTGCGCATTT